>NC_090375.1:26044575-26353767 GCF_036365525.1 Heterodontus francisci
GTTCACCCCATCCCCCATCAGAGTGCAGAGTTCACCCCATCCCCCATCAGAGTGCACAGTTCATCCCGTCCCCCCATCAGAGTGCAGAGTTCACCCCATCTCCCATCAGAGTGCAGAGTTCACCCCATCCCCCATCAAAGTGCAGAGTTCACCACTTCCTTCCATCAGAGTGCAGAGTTCACCCCTTCCTCCCATCAGAGTGCAGAGTTCACCCCTTCCTCCCATCAGAGTGCAGAGTTCACCCCTTCCTCCTATCAGAGTGCAGAGTTCACCCCATCCCCCCATCAGAGTTCACCCGATCCCCCATCAGGTGCAGAGTTCACCCCTTTCTCCTATCAGAGTGCAGAGTTCACCCTTCCCCCCATCAGAGTGCAGAGTTCACCGTTTCTTCCCATCAGAGTGCAGAGTTCACCCCTTACTCCTATCAGAGTGCAGAGTTCACCCCTTCCTCCCATCAAAGTGCAGAATTCACCCCTCCCCCCCATCAGAGTGCAGAGTTCACCCCTTCCTCCTATCAGAGTGCAGAGTTCACCCCATCCCCCCATCAGAGTTCACCCCATCCCCCATCAGGTGCAGAGTTCACCCCTTTCTCCTATCAGAGTGCAGAGTTCACCCCTTCCCCCCATCAGAGTGCAGAGTTCACCCCATCCCCCATCAGAGTGCAGAGTTCACCCCATCCCCCATCAGAGTGCAGAGTTCACCCCTTCCTCCTATCAGAGTGCAGAGTTCACCCCATCCCTCCATCAGAGTGCAGAGTTCACCCCTTCCTCCCATCAGATTGCAGAGTTCACCCATCCCCCCCGTCAGTGCAGAGTTCACCCTATCCCCCCATCAGAGTGCAGAGTTCACCCCATCCCCCATCAGAGTGCAGAGTTCACCCCTTCCTCCTATCAGAGTGCAGCGTTCACCCCATCCCTCCATCAGAGTGCAGAGTTCACCCCTTACTCCCATCAGAGTGCAGAGTTCACCCCATCAGAGTGCAGAGTTCACCCCATCCCCCATCAGAGTGCAGAGTTCACCCCTTCCTCCTATCAGAGTGCAGAGTTCACCCCATCCCTCCATCAGAGTGCAGAGTTCACCCCTTCCTCCCATCAGATTGCAGAGTTCACCCCTCCCCCCCGTCAGTGCAGAGTTCACCCTATCCCCCCATCAGAGTGCAGAGTTCACCCCTTCCTCCTATCAGAGTGCAGAGTTCACCCCATCCCTCCATCAGAGTGCAGAGTTCACCCCATCCCCCATCAGAGTGCACACTTCACCCCATCCCCCCATCAGAGTGAAGAGTTCACCCCATCCCTCATCAGAGTGCAGAGTGCACCCCATCCCCCATCCGAGTGCAGAGTTCACCCCATCCCCCATCAGAGTGCAGAGTTCACCCCTTCCTCCCATCAGAGTGCAGAGTTCACACCTTCCCACATCAGCATGCAGAGCTCACCCCTTCCTCCCATCAGAGTGCAGAGGTCACCCCTCCCTCCCATCAGAGTGCAGAGTTCACCCCTTCATCCTATCAGAGTGCAGAGTTCACGCCTTCCTCCCATCAGAGTGCAGGGTTCACCCTTTCCTCCCATCAGATTGCAGAATTCACCCCTCCCCCCATCAGAGTGCAGAGTTCACCCCATCCCCCATCAGAGTGCAGAGTTCACCTCATCCCCCATCAGAGTGCAGAGTTCACCCCATCCGCCCATCAGAGTGCAGAGTTCAACCCATCCCCCATCAGAGTGCAGAGTTCACCCCATCCCCCATCAGAGTGCAGAGTTCACCCCTTCCTCCTATCAAATTGGAGAATTCACCCCTACCCCCGTCAGAGTGCAGATTTCACCCCATCCCCCCATCAGATTGCAAAGTTTACCCCTTCCACCCATCAGAGTGCAGAGTTCACCCCATCCCCCATCAGAGTGCAGAGTTCACCCCATCCCCCATCAGAGTGCACAGTTCATCCCGTCCCCCCATCAGAGTGCAGAGTTCACCCCATCTCCCATCAGAGTGCAGAGTTCACCCCATCCCCCATCAAAGTGCAGAGTTCACCACTTCCTTCCATCAGAGTGCAGAGTTCACCCCTTCCTCCCATCAGAGTGCAGACTTCACCCCTTCCTCCCATCAGAGTGCAGAGTTCACCCCTTCCTCCTATCAGAGTGCAGAGTTCACCCCATCCCCCCATCAGAGTTCACCCGATCCCCCATCAGGTGCAGAGTTCACCCCTTTCTCCTATCAGAGTGCAGAGTTCACCCCTTCCCCCCATCAGAGTGCAGAGTTCACCGTTTCTTCCCATCAGAGTGCAGAGTTCACCCCTTACTCCTATCAGAGTGCAGAGTTCACCCCTTCCTCCCATCAGAGTGCAGAATTCACCCCTCCCCCCCATCAGAGTGCAGAGTTCACCCCTTCCTCCTATCAGAGTGCAGAGTTCACCCCATCCCCCCATCAGAGTTCACCCCATCCCCCCATCAGAGTGCAGAGTTCACCCCATCCCCCATCAGGTGCAGAGTTCACCCCTTTCTCCTATCAGAGTGCAGAGTTCACCCCTTCCCCCCATCAGAGTGCAGAGTTCACCCCATCCCCCATCAGAGTGCAGAGTTCACCCCATCTCCCATCAGAGTGCAGAGTTCACCCCTTCCTCCTATCAGAGTGCAGAGTTCACCCCATCCCTCCATCAGAGTGCAGAGTTCACCCCTTCCTCCCATCAGATTGCAGAGTTCACCCATCCCCCCCGTCAGTGCAGAGTTCACCCTATCCCCCCATCAGAGTGCAGAGTTCACCCCATGCCCCATCAGAGTGCAGAGTTCACCCCTTCCTCCTATCAGAGTGCAGAGTTCACCCCATCCCTCCATCAGAGTGCAGAGTTCACCCCTTCCTCCCATCAGAGTGCAGAGTTCACCCCATCAGAGTGCAGAGTTCACCCCATCCCCCATCAGAGTGCAGAGTTCACCCCTTCCTCCTATCAGAGTGCAGAGTTCACCCCATCCCTCCATCAGAGTGCAGAGTTCACCCCTTCCTCCCATCAGATTGCAGAGTTCACCCCTCCACCCCGTCAGTGCAGAGTTCACCCTATCCCCCCATCAGAGTGCAGAGTTCACCCCTTCCTCCTATCAGAGTGCAGAGTTCACCCCATCCCTCCATCAGAGTGCAGAGTTCACCCCTTCCTCCCATCAGATTGCAGAATTCACCCCTCCCCCCCATCAGAGTGCAGAGTTCTCCCCATCCCCCATCAGAGTGCAGAGTTCACCCCATCCCCCATCAGAGTGCACACTTCACCCCATCCCCCCATCAGAGTGAAGAGTTCACCCCATCCCTCATCAGAGTGCAGAGTGCACCCCATCCCCCATCCGAGTGCAGAGTTCACCCCATCCCCCATCAGAGTGCAGAGTTCACCCCTTCCTCCCATCAGAGTGCAGAGTTCACACCTTCCCACATCAGCATGCAGAGCTCACCCCTCCCTCCCATCAGAGTGCAGAGGTCACCCCTCCCTCCCATCAGAGTGCAGAGTTCACCCCTTCATCCTATCAGAGTGCAGAGTTCACGCCTTCCTCCCATCAGAGTGCAGGGTTCACCCTTTCCTCCCATCAGATTGCAGAATTCACCCCTCCCCCCATCAGAGTGCAGAGTTCACCCCATCCCCCATCAGAGTGCAGAGTTCACCTCATCCCCCATCAGAGTGCAGAGTTCACCCCATCCGCCCATCAGAGTGCAGAGTTCAACCCATCCCCCATCAGAGTGCAGAGTTCACCCCATCCCCCTTCAGAGTGCAGAGTTCACCCCTTCCTCCCATCAGAGTGCAGAGTTCACCCCCTCCTCCCATCAGAGTGCAGAGTTCACACCTTCGGCCCATCAGAGTGCAGAGTTCACCCCATCTCCCATCGGAGTGCAGAGTTCACACCATCCCCCATCAGAGTGCAGAGTTCACCCCATCCCCCCATCAGAGTGCAGAGTTCACCCCATCCCACCATCAGAGTGCAGAGTTCACCCCTTCCTCCTATCAAATTGCAGATTTCACCCCATCCCCCCATCAGATTGCAAAGTTTACCCCTTCCACCCATCAGAGTGCAGAGTTCACCCCATCCCCCATCAGAGTGCAGAGTTCACCCCATCCCCCATCAGAGTGCACAGTTCATCCCGTCCCCCCATCAGAGTGCAGAGTTCACCCCATCTCCCATCAGAGTGCAGAGTTCACCCCATCCCCCATCAAAGTGCAGAGTTCACCACTTCCTTCCATCAGAGTGCAGAGTTCACCCCTTCCTCCCATCAGAGTGCAGAGTTCACCCCTTCCTCCCATCAGAGTGCAGAGTTCACCCCTTCCTCCTATCAGAGTGCAGAGTTCACCCCATCCCCCCATCAGAGTTCACCCGATCCCCCATCAGGTGCAGAGTTCACCCCTTTCTCCTATCAGAGTGCAGAGTTCACCCTTCCCCCCATCAGAGTGCAGAGTTCACCGTTTCTTCCCATCAGAGTGCAGAGTTCACCCCTTACTCCTATCAGAGTGCAGAGTTCACCCCTTCCTCCCATCAGAGTGCAGAATTCACCCCTCCCCCCCATCAGAGTGCAGAGTTCACCCCTTCCTCCTATCAGAGTGCAGAGTTCACCCCATCCCACCATCAGAGTTCACCCCATCCCCCCATCAGTGTGCAGAGTTCACCCCATCCCCCATCAGGTGCAGAGTTCACCCCTTTCTCCTATCAGAGTGCAGAGTTCACCCCATCCCCCATCAGAGTGCAGAGTTCACCCCATCCCCCATCAGAGTGCAGAGTTCACCCCTTCCTCCTATCAGAGTGCAGAGTTCACCCCATCCCTCCATCAGAGTGCAGAGTTCACCCCTTCCTCCCATCAGATTGCAGAGTTCACCCATCCCCCCCGTCAGTGCAGAGTTCACCCTATCCCCCCATCAGAGTGCAGAGTTCACCCCATCCCCCATCAGAGTGCAGAGTTCACCCCTTCCTCCTATCAGAGTGCAGAGTTCACCCCATCCCTCCATCAGAGTGCAGAGTTCACCCCTTCCTCCCATCAGAGTGCAGAGTTCACCCCATCAGAGTGCAGAGTTCACCCCATCCCCCATCAGAGTGCAGAGTTCACCCCATCCCCCATCAGAGTGCACACTTCACCCCATCCCCCCATCAGAGTGAAGAGTTCACCCCATCCCTCATCAGAGTGCAGAGTGCACCCCATCCCCCATCCGAGTGCAGAGTTCACCCCATCCCCCATCAGAGTGCAGAGTTCACCCCTTCCTCCCATCAGAGTGCAGAGTTCACACCTTCCCACATCAGCATGCAGAGCTCACCCCTCCCTCCCATCAGAGTGCAGAGGTCACCCCTCCCTCCCATCAGAGTGCAGAGTTCACCCCTTCATCCTATCAGAGTGCAGAGTTCACGCCTTCCTCCCATCAGAGTGCAGGGTTCACCCTTTCCTCCCATCAGATTGCAGAATTCACCCCTCCCCCCATCAGAGTGCAGAGTTCACCCCATCCCCCATCAGAGTGCAGAGTTCACCTCATCCCCCATCAGAGTGCAGAGTTCACCCCATCCGCCCATCAGAGTGCAGAGTTCAACCCATCCCCCATCAGAGTGCAGAGTTCACCCCATCCCCCTTCAGAGTGCAGAGTTCACCCCTTCCTCCCATCAGAGTGCAGAGTTCACCCCCTCCTCCCATCAGAGTGCAGAGTTCACACCTTCGGCCCATCAGAGTGCAGAGTTCACCCCATCTCCCATCGGAGTGCAGAGTTCACACCATCCCCCATCAGAGTGCAGAGTTCACCCCATCCCCCCATCAGAGTGCAGAGTTCACCCCATCCCACCATCAGAGTGCAGAGTTCACCCCTTCCTCCTATCAAATTGCAGAATTCACCCCTACCCCCGTCAGAGTGCAGATTTCACCCCATCCCCCCATCAGATTGCAAAGTTTACCCCTTCCACCCATCAGAGTGCAGAGTTCACCCCATCCCCCATCAGAGTGCAGAGTTCACCCCATCCCCCATCAGAGTGCACAGTTCATCCCGTCCCCCCATCAGAGTGCAGAGTTCACCCCATCTCCCATCAGAGTGCAGAGTTCACCCCATCCCCCATCAAAGTGCAGAGTTCACCACTTCCTTCCATCAGAGTGCAGAGTTCACCCCTTCCTCCCATCAGAGTGCAGAGTTCACCCCTTCCTCCCATCAGAGTGCAGAGTTCACCCCTTCCTCCTATCAGAGTGCAGAGTTCACCCCATCCCCCCATCAGAGTTCACCCGATCCCCCATCAGGTGCAGAGTTCACCCCTTTCTCCTATCAGAGTGCAGAGTTCACCCTTCCCCCCATCAGAGTGCAGAGTTCACCGTTTCTTCCCATCAGAGTGCAGAGTTCACCCCTTACTCCTATCAGAGTGCAGAGTTCACCCCTTCCTCCCATCAGAGTGCAGAATTCACCCCTCCCCCCCATCAGAGTGCAGAGTTCACCCCTTCCTCCTATCAGAGTGCAGAGTTCACCCCATCCCCCCATCAGAGTTCACCCCATCCCCCCATCAGTGTGCAGAGTTCACCCCATCCCCCATCAGGTGCAGAGTTCACCCCTTTCTCCTATCAGAGTGCAGAGTTCACCCCTTCCCCCCATCAGAGTGCAGAGTTCACCCCATCCCCCATCAGAGTGCAGAGTTCACCCCATCCCCCATCAGAGTGCAGAGTTCACCCCTTCCTCCTATCAGAGTGCAGAGTTCACCCCATCCCTCCATCAGAGTGCAGAGTTCACCCCTTCCTCCCATCAGATTGCAGAGTTCACCCATCCCCCCCGTCAGTGCAGAGTTCACCCTATCCCCCCATCAGAGTGCAGAGTTCACCCCATCCCCCATCAGAGTGCAGAGTTCACCCCTTCCTCCTATCAGAGTGCAGAGTTCACCCCATCCCTCCATCAGAGTGCAGAGTTCACCCCTTCCTCCCATCAGAGTGCAGAGTTCACCCCATCAGAGTGCAGAGTTCACCCCATCCCCCATCAGAGTGCAGAGTTCACCCCTTCCTCCTATCAGAGTGCAGAGTTCACCCCATCCCTCCATCAGAGTGCAGAGTTCACCCCTTCCTCCCATCAGATTGCAGAGTTCACCCCTCCCCCCCGTCAGTGCAGAGTTCACCCTATCCCCCCATCAGAGTGCAGAGTTCACCCCTTCCTCCTATCAGAGTGCAGCGTTCACCCCATCCCTCCATCAGAGTGCAGAGTTCACCCCATCCCCCATCAGAGTGCACACTTCACCCCATCCCCCCATCAGAGTGAAGAGTTCACCCCATCCCTCATCAGAGTGCAGAGTGCACCCCATCCCCCATCCGAGTGCAGAGTTCACCCCATCCCCCATCAGAGTGCAGAGTTCACCCCTTCCTCCCATCAGAGTGCAGAGTTCACACCTTCCCACATCAGCATGCAGAGCTCACCCCTTCCTCCCATCAGAGTGCAGAGGTCACCCCTCCCTCCCATCAGAGTGCAGAGTTCACCCCTTCATCCTATCAGAGTGCAGAGTTCACGCCTTCCTCCCATCAGAGTGCAGGGTTCACCCTTTCCTCCCATCAGATTGCAGAATTCACCCCTCCCCCCATCAGAGTGCAGAGTTCACCCCATCCCCCATCAGAGTGCAGAGTTCACCTCATCCCCCATCAGAGTGCAGAGTTCACCCCATCCGCCCATCAGAGTGCAGAGTTCAACCCATCCCCCATCAGAGTGCAGAGTTCACCCCATCCCCCATCAGAGTGCAGAGTTCACCCCTTCCTCCCATCAGAGTGCAGAGTTCACCCCCTCCTCCCATCAGAGTGCAGAGTTCACACCTTCGGCCCATCAGAGTGCAGAGTTCACCCCATCTCCCATCGGAGTGCAGAGTTCACACCATCCCCCATCAGAGTGCAGAGTTCACCCCATCCCCCCATCAGAGTGCAGAGTTCACCCCATCCCACCATCAGAGTGCAGAGTTCACCCCATCCCACCATCAGAGTGCAGAGTTCACCCTATCCCCCCATCAGAGTGCAGAGTTCACCCCATCCCACATCAGAGTGCAGAGTTCACCCCTTCCTCGCATCAGATTGCAGAGTTCAGCCCATCCCCCCATCAGAGTGCAGAATTCACCCCTTCCATCAGATGGCAGAGTTCACCCCATCACCCATCACAGTTCAGAGTTCACCCCATCCCCCCATCAGAGTGCAGAGTTCACCCCTTCCTCCCAACAGATTGCAGAATTCACCCCTACCCCCTATCAGAGTGCAGAGTTAACCCCTTCCTCCCATCAGATTGCAGAATTCACCCCTCCCCCAATCAGAGTGCAGGGTTCACCCCTCCCCCCCAATCAGAGTGCAGAGTATACCCTATACCCCCAGCAGAGTGCAGAGTTCACCCCATCCCCCATCAGAGTGCAGAGTTCACCCCTTCCTCGTATCAGAGTGCAGAGTTAACCCCATCCCGCATCAGAGTGCAGAGTTCACCCCATCCCCCTTCAGAGTGCAGAGTTCACCACTTCCGCCTATCAGATTGCAGAATTCACCCCATCCCCCATCAGAGTGCAGAGTTTACCCCATCCCCCATCAGAGTGCCGAGTTCACCCCTTCCTCCTATCAGAGTGCAGAGTTAACCCCATCCCGCATCAGAGTGCAGAGTTCACCCCATCCCCCTTCAGAGTGCAGAGTTCACCACTTCCGCCTATCAGATTGCAGAATTCACCCCCCCCCCACCGTCAGAGTGCAGAGTTCACCCCTTCCCCCCATCAGAGTGCAGAGTTCACCCCATCCCCCTTCAGAGTGCAGAGTTCACCCCTTCCCCCCATCAGAGTGCAGAGTTCACCCCATCCCCCATTAGAGTGCAGAGTTCACCCCATCCCCCATCAGGTGCAGAGTTCACCCCTTCCTCCTATCAGAGTGCAGAGTGCACCCCTTCCCCCCATCACAGTGCAGAGTTCACCCATCCCCCATCTGAGTTCACGCCATCCCCCATCAGAGTGCAGAGTTCACCCCATCCCCCATCAGAGTGCAGAGTTCACCCCATCACCCATCAAAGTGCAGAGTTCACCCCTTCCTCCTAAGGGAGTGCAGAGTTCACCCCATTCCCCATCAGAGTGCAGAGTTCACCCCTTCCTCCGATCAGAGCGCAGAGTTCACCCCATCTCCCATCAGAGTGCAGAGTTCACCCCTTCCTCCCATCAGAGTGCAGAGTTCACCCCTTCCTCCCATCAGAGTGCAGAGTTCACCCCATCCCCCCATCAGAGTTCACCCCATCCCCCCATCAGAGTGCAGAGTTCACCCCATCCCCCATCAGGTGCAGAGTCACCCCTTTCTCCTATCAGAGTGCAGAGTTCACCCCTTCCCCCCATCAGAGTGCAGAGTTCACCCCATCCCCCATCAGAGTGCAGAGTTCACCCCATCCACCATCAGAGTGCAGAGTTCACCCCTTCCTCCCATCAGAGTGCAGAGTTCACACCTTCCCACATCAGCATGCAGAGTTCACCCCTTCCTCCCATCAGAGTGCAGAGTTCACCCCATCCCCCATTAGAGTGCAGAGTTCACCCCATCCCCCATCAGGTGCAGAGTTCACCCCTTCCTCCTATCAGAGTGCAGAGTTCACCCCTTCCCCCCGTCAGAGTGCAGAGTTCACCCCTTCCCCCCATCAGAGTGCAGAGTTCACCCCATCCCCCATTAGAGTGCAGAGTTCACCCCATCCCCCATCAGGTGCAGAGTTCACCCCTTCCTCCTATCAGAGTGCAGAGTTCACCCCTTCCCCCCATCACAGTGCAGAGTTCACCCCATCCCCCATCTGAGTTCACGCCATCCCCCATCAGAGTGCAGAGTTCACCCCATCCCCCATCAGAGTGCAGAGTTCACCCCATCACCCATCAAAGTGCAGAGTTCACCCCTTCCTCCTAAGAGAGTGCAGAGTTCACCCCTTCCTCCCATCAGATTGCAGAATTCACCCCTCCCCCCCATCAGAGTGCAGAGTTCACCCCATCCCCCCATCAGAGTGCAGAGTTCACCGCTTCATCCCATCAGATTGCAGAATTCACCGCACCCCCCCATCAGAGTGCAGAGTTCACCCCATCCCCCCATCAGAGTGCAGAGTTCACCGCTTCATCCCATCAGATTGCAGAATTCAGCCCTCCCTCCCATCAGAGTGCAGAGTTCACCCCTCCCTCCCATCAGAGTGCAGAGTTCACCCCATCCCCCCATCAGAGTGCAGAGTTCACCCCTTCCTCCCATCAGATTGCAGAATTCACCCCTCCCCCCCATCAGAGTGCAGAGTTCACCCCATCCCCCCATCAGAGTGCAGAGTTCACCGCTTCATCCCATCAGAGTGCAGAGTTCACCCCATCCCCCATCAGAGTGCAGAGTTCACCTCATCCCCCATCAGAGTGCAGAGTTCAACCCATCCCCCATCAGAGTGCAGAGTTCACCCCTTCCTCCCATTAGATTGCAGAGTTCAGCCCATCCCCCCATCAGAGTGCAGAGTTCACCCGATCCCCCCATCAGAGTGCAGAGTTCACCCCTTCCTCCCAACAGATTGCAGAATTCACCCCTCCCCCCAATCAGAGTGCAGAGTTCACCCCATCCCCCATCAGAATGCAGAGTTCACCCCATCCCCCATCAGAGTGCAGAGTTCACCCCTTCCTCCGATCAGAGTGCAGAGTTAACCCCATCCCGCATCAGAGTGCAGAGTTCACCACTTCCGCCTATCAGATTGCAGAATTCACCCCATCCCCGATCAGATTGCAGATTTCACCCCATCCCCCTTCAGAGTGCAGAGTTCACCCTATCCCCCATCAGAGTGCAGAGTTCACCCTTCCTCCTATCAGAGTGCAGAGTTAACCCCATCCCGCATCAGAGTGCAGAGTTCACCCCATCCCCCTTCAGAATGCAGAGTTCACCACTTCCGCCTATCAGAGTGCAGAGTTTACCCCATCCCCCATCAGAGTGCAGAGTTCACCCCTTCCCCCCATCAGAGTGCAGAGTGCAGAGTTCACCCCATCCCCCGTCAGAGTGCAGAGTTCACCCCTTCCCCCCATCAGAGTGCAGAGTTAACCGCATCCCGCATCAGAGTGCAGAGTTCACCCCATCCCCCTTCAGAATGCAGAGTTCACCACTTCCGCCTATCAGAGTGCAGAGTTTACCCCATCCCCCATCAGAGTGCAGAGTTCACCCCTTCCCCCCATCAGAGTGCAGAGTTCACCCCATCCCCCGTCAGAGTGCAGAGTTCACCCCTTCCCCCCATCAGAGTGCAGAGTTCACCCCATCCCCCATCAGAGTGCAGAGTTCACCCCATCCCCCATCAGAGTTCACCCCATCCCCCATTAGAGTGCAGAGTTCACCCCATCCCCCATCAGGTGCAGAGTTCACCCCTTCCTCCTATCAGAGTGCAGAGTTCACCCCTTCCCCCCATCAGAGTGCAGAGTTCACCCCATCCCCCATCAGAGTGCAGAGTTCACCCCATCACCCATCAGAGTGCAGAGTTCACCCCTTCCTCCTAAGAGAGTGCTGAGTTCACCCCATTCCCCATCAGAGTGCACAGTTCACCCCATCCCCCATCAGAGTGCAGAGTTCACCCCTTCCTCCTATCAGAGTGCAGAGTTCACCCCATCCCCCATCAGAGTGCAGAGTTCACCCCTTCCTCCCATCAGATTGCAGAGTTCACCCCTCCCCCCCCGTCGGTGCAGAGTTCACCCTAACCCCCCATCAGAGTGCAGAGTTCACCCCTTCCTCCTATCAGAGTGCAGAGTTCACCCGATCCCTCCATCAGAGTGCAGAGTTCACCCCTTCCTCCCATCAGATTGCAGAATTCACCCCTCCCCCCCATCAGAGTGCAGAGTTCTCCCCATCCCCCATCAGAGTGCAGAGTTCACCCCATCCCCCATCAGAGTGCAGAGTTCAACCCATCCCCCCATCAGAGTGAAGAGTTCACCCCATCCCTCATCAGAGTGCAGAGTTCACCCCATCCCCCATCTGAGTGCAGAGTTCACCCCATCCCCCATCAGAGTGCAGAGTTCACCCCTTCCTCCCATCAGAGTGCAGAGTTCACACCTTCCCACATCAGCATGCAGAGCTCACCCCTTCCTCCCATCAGAGTGCAGAGGTCACCCCTCCCTCCCATCAGAGTGCAGAGTTCACCCCTTCCTCCTATCAGAGTGCAGAGTTCACGCCTTCCTCCCATCAGAGTGCAGAGTTCACCGTTTCCTCCCATCAGATTGCAGAATTCACCCCTCCCCCCATCAGAGTGCAGAGTTCACCCCATCCACCATCAGAGTGCAGAGTTCACCTCATCCCCCATCAGAGTGCAGAGTTCACCCCATCCGCCCATCAGAGTGCAGAGTTCAACCCATCCCCCATCAGAGTGCAGAGTTCACCCCATCCCCCATCAGAGTGCAGAGTTCACCCCTTCCTCCCATCAGAGTGCAGAGTTCACCCCCCTCCTCCCATCAGAGTGCAGAGTTCACACCTTCGGCCCATCAGAGTGCAGAGTTCACCCCATCCCCCATCGGAGTGCAGAGTTCACACCATCCCCCATCAGAGTGCAGAGTTCACCCCATCCCCCCATCAGAGTGCAGAGTTCACCCCATCCCACCATCAGAGTGCAGAGTTCACCCCTTCCTCCTATCAGAGTGCAGAGTTCACCCCATCCCTCCATCAGAGTGCAGAGTTCACCCCTTCCTCCCATCAGATTGCAGAATTCACCCCTCCCCCCCATCAGAGTGCAGAGTTCTCCCCATCCCCCATCAGAGTGCAGAGTTCACCCCATCCCCCATCAGAGTGCACAGTTCACCCCATCCCCCCATCAGAGTGAAGAGTTCACCCCATCCCTCATCAGAGTGCAGAGTTCACCCCATCCCCCATCTGAGTGCAGAGTTCACCCCATCCCCCATCAGAGTGCAGAGTTCACCGTTTCATCCCATCAGATTGCATAATTCACCCCTCCCCCCATCAGAGTGCAGAGTTCACCCCATCCCCCATCAGAGTGCAGAGTTCACCTCATCCCCCATCAGAGTGCAGAGTTCACCCCATCCGCCCATCAGAGTGCAGAGTTCAACCCATCCCCCATCAGAGTGCAGAGTTCACCCCATCCCCCATCAGAGTGCAGAGTTCACCCCTTCTTCCCATCAGAGTACAGAGTTCACCCCCTCCTCCCATCAGAGTGCAGAGTTCACACCTTCGGCCCATCAGAGTGCAGAGTTCACCCCATCCCCATCGGAGTGCAGAGTTCACACCATCCCCCATCAGAGTGCAGAGTTCACCCCATCCCCCCATCAGAGTGCAGAGTTCACCCCATCCCACCATCAGAGTGCAGAGTTCACCCTATCTCTCCATCAGAGTGCAGAGTTCACCCCATCCCACATCAGAGTGCAGAGTTCACCCCTTCCTTGCATCAGATTGCAGAGTTCAGCCCATCCCCCCATCAGAGTGCAGAATTCACGCCTTCCATCAGATAGCAGAGTTCACCCCATCCCCCATCAGAGTGCAGAGTTCACCCCATCCCCCCATCAGAGTGCAGAGTTCACCCCTTCCTCCCAACAGATTGCAGAATTCACCCCTACCCCCTATCAGAGTGCAGAGTTAACCCCTTCCTCCCATCAGATTGCAGAATTCACCCATCACCCCAATCAGAGTGCAGGGTTCACCCCTCCCCCTCCATCAGAGTGCAGAGTTCACCCTATCCCCCCATCAGAGTGCAGAGTTCACCCCTTCCTCCTATCAGAGTGCAGAGTTCACCCCACCCCTCCATCAGAGTGCAGAGTTCACCCCTTCCTCCCATCAGATTGCAGAATTCACCCCTCCCTCCCATCAGAGTGCAGAGTTCTCCCCATCCCCCATCAGAGTGCAGAGTTCACCCCATCCCCCATCAGAGTGCACAGTTCACCCCATCCCCCCATCAGAGTGAAGAGTTCACCCCATCCCTCATCAGAGTGCAGAGTTCACCCCATCCCCCATCTGAGTGCAGAGTTCACCCCATCCCCCATCAGAGTGCAGAGTTCACCCCTTCCTCCCATCAGAGTGCAGAGTTCACACCTTCCCACATCAGCATGCAGAGCTCACCCCTTCCTCCCATCAGAGTGCAGAGGTCACCCCTCCCTCCCATCAGAGTGCAGAATTCACCCCTCCCCCCATCAGAGTGCAGAGTTCACCCCATCCCCCATCAGAGTGCAGAGTTCACCTCATCCCCCATCAGAGTGCAGAGTTCACCCCATCTGCCCATCAGAGTGCAGAGTTCAACCCATCCCCCATCAGAGTGCAGAGTTCACCCCATCCCCCATCAGAGTGCAGAGTTTACCCCTTCCTCCCATCAGAGTGCAGAGTTCACCCCCTCCTCCCATCAGAGTGCAGAGTTCACACCTTCGGCCCATCAGAGTGCAGAGTGCACCCCATCCCCCATTGGAGTGCAGAGTTCACCCCATCCCCCCATCAGAGTGCAGAGTTCACTCCATCCCACCATCAGAGTGCAGAGTTCACCCCTTCCTCCTATCAGAGTGCAGAGTTCACCCCATCCCTCCATCAGAGTGCAGAGTTCACCCCTTCCTCCCATCAGATTGCAGAATTCACCCCTCCACCCCATCAGAGTGCAGAGTTCTCCCCATCCCTCATCAGAGTGCAGAGTTCACCCCATCCCCCATCAGAGTGCACAGTTCACCCCATCCCCCCATCAGAGTGAAGAGTTCACCCCATCCCTCATCAGAGTGCAGAGTTCACCCCATCCCCCATCAGAGTGCAGAGTTCACCCCCTCCTCCCATCAGAGTGCAGAGTTCACACCTTCGGCCCATCAGAGTGCAGAGTTCACCCCATCCCCCATCGGAGTGCAGAGTTCACACCATCCCCCATCAGAGTGCAGAGTTCACCCCATCCCCCCATCAGAGTGCAGAGTTCACCCCATCCCTCCATCAGAGTGCAGAGTTCACCCCTTCCTCCCATCAGATTGCAGAATTCACCCCTCCCCCCCATCAGAGTGCAGAGTTCTCCCCATCCCCCATCAGAGTGCAGAGTTCACCCCATCCCCCATCAGAGTGCACAGTTCACCCCATCCCCCCATCAGAGTGAAGAGTTCACCCCATCCCCCATCTGAGTGCAGAGTTCACCCCATCCCCCATCAGAGTGCAGAGTTCACCCCATCCCCCATCAGAGTGCAGAGTTCACCCCATCCCCCATCAGAGTGCACAGTTCACCCCATCCCCCCATCAGAGTGCAGAGTTCACCCCATCCCCCATCAGAGTGCACAGTTCACCCCATCCCCCCATCAGAATGCAGAGTTCACCCCATCCCCCATCAGAGTGAAGAGTTCACCCCATCCCCCATCTGAGTGCAGAGTTCACCCCATCCCCCATCAGAGTGCACAGTTCACCCCATCCCCCCATCAGAGTGAAGAGTTCACCCCATCCCCCATCTGAGTGCAGAGTTCACCCCATCCCTCATCAGAGTGCAGAGTTCACCCCATCCCCCATCTGAGTGCAGAGTTCACCCCATCCCCCATCAGAGTGCAGAGTTCACCCCTTCCTCCCATCAGAGTGCAGAGTTCACACCTTCCCACATCAGCATGCAGAGCTCACCCCTTCCTCCCATCAGAGTGCAGAGGTCACCCCTCCCTCCCATCAGAGTGCAGAGTTCACCCCTTCCTCCTATCAGAGTGCAGAGTTCACGCCTTCCTCCCATCAGAGTGCAGAGTTCACCGTTTCCTCCCATCAGATTGCAGAATTCACCCCTCCCCCCAGCAGAGTGCAGAGTTCACCCCATCCCCCATCAGAGTGCAGAGTTCACCTCATCCCCCATCAGAGTGCAGAGTTCACCCCATCCGCCCAACAGAGTGCAGAGTTCAACCCATCCCCCATCAGAGTGCAGAGTTCACCCCATCCCCCATCAGAGTGCAGAGTTCACCCCTTCTTCCCATCAGAGTGCAGAGTTCACCCCCTCCTCCCATCAGAGTGCAGAGTTCACACCTTCGGCCCATCAGAGTGCAGAGTTCACCCCATCCCCCTTCAGAATGCAGAGTTCACCACTTCCGCCTATCAGAGTGCAGAGTTTACCCCATCCCCCATCAGAGTGCAGAGTTCACCCCTTCCCCCCATCAGAGTGCAGAGTTCACCCCATCCCCCGTCAGAGTGCAGAGTTCACCCCTTCGCCCCATCAGAGTGCAGAGTTCACCCCATCAGAGTGCAGAGTTCACCCCATCCCCCATCAGAGTTCACCCCATCCCCCATTAGAGTGCAGAGTTCACCCCATCCCCCATCAGGTGCAGAGTTCACCCCTTCCTCCTATCAGAGTGCAGAGTTCACCCCTTCCCCCCATCAGAGTGCAGAGTTCACCCCATCCCCCATCAGAGTGCAGAGTTCACCCCATCACCCATCAGAGTGCAGAGTTCACCCCTTCCTCCTAAGAGAGTGCAGAGTTCACCCCATTCCCCATCAGAGTGCACAGTTCACCCCATCCCCCATCAGAGTGCAGAGTTCACCCCTTCCTCCTATCAGAGTGCAGAGTTCACCCCATCCCTCCATCAGAGTGCAGAGTTCACCCCTTCCTCCCATCAGATTGCAGAGTTCACCCCTCCCCCCCCGTCAGTGCAGAGTTCACCCTATCCCCCCATCAGAGTGCACAGTTCACCCCTTCCTCCTATCAGAGTGCAGAGTTCACCCGATCCCTCCATCAGAGTGCAGAGTTCACCCCTTCCTCCCATCAGATTGCAGAATTCACCCCTCCCCCCCATCAGAGTGCAGAGTTCTCCCCATCCCCAATCAGAGTGCAGAGTTCACCCCATCCCCCATCAGAGTGCACAGTTCACCCCATCCCCCCATCAGAGTGAAGAGTTCACCCCATCCCTCATCAGAGTGCAGAGTTCACCCCATCCCCCATCTGAGTGCAGAGTTCACCCCATCCCACATCAGAGTGCAGAGTTCACCCCTTCCTCCCATCAGAGTGCAGAGTTCACACCTTCCCACATCAGCATGCAGAGCTCACCCCTTCCTCCCATCAGAGTGCAGAGGTCACCCCTCCCTCCCATCAGAGTGCAGAGTTCACCCCTTCCTCCTATCAGAGTGCAGAGTTCACGCCTTCCTCCCATCAGAGTGCAGAGTTCACCGTTTCCTCCCATCAGATTGCAGAATTCACCCCTCCCCCCATCAGAGTGCAGAGTTCACCCCATCCCCCATCAGAGTGCAGAGTTCACCTCATCCCCCATCAGAGTGCAGAGTTCACCCCATCCGCCCATCAGAGTGCAGAGTTCAACCCATCCCCCATCAGAGTGCAGAGTTCACCCCATCCCCCATCAGAGTGCAGAGTTCACCCCTTCCTCCCATCAGAGTGCAGAGTTCACCCCCCTCCTCCCATCAGAGTGCAGAGTTCACACCTTCGGCCCATCAGAGTGCAGAGTTCACCCCATCCCCCATCGGAGTGCAGAGTTCACACCATCCCCCATCAGAGTGCAGAGTTCACCCCATCCCCCCATCAGAGTGCAGAGTTCACCCCATCCCACCATCAGAGTGCAGAGTTCACCCCTTCCTCCTATCAGAGTGCAGAGTTCACCCCATCCCTCCATCAGAGTGCAGAGTTCACCCCTTCCTCCCATCAGATTGCAGAATTCACCCCTCCCCACCATCAGAGTGCAGAGTTCTCCCCATCCCCCATCAGAGTGCAGAGTTCACCCCATCCCCCATCAGAGTGCACAGTTCACCCCATCCCCCCATCAGAGTGTTCACCCCATCCCTCATCAGAGTGCAGAGTTCACCCCATCCCCCATCTGAGTGCAGAGTTCACCCCATCCCCCATCAGAGTGCAGAGTTCACCCCTTCCTCCCATCAGAGTGCAGAGTTCACACCTTCCCACATCAGCATGCAGAGCTCACCCCTTCCTCCCATCAGAGTGCAGAGGTCACCCCTCCCTCCCATCAGAGTGCAGAGTTCACCCCTTCCTCCTATCAGAGTGCAGAGTTCACGCCTTCCTGCCATCAGAGTGCAGAGTTCACCGTTTCCTCCCATCAGATTGCAGAATTCACCCCTCCCCCCATCAGAGTGCAGAGTTCACCCCATCCCCCATCAGAGTGCAGAGTTCACCTCATCCCCCATCAGAGTGCAGAGTTCACCCCATCCGCCCATCAGAGTGCAGAGTTCAACCCATCCCCCATCAGAGTGCAGAGTTCACCCCATCCCCCATCAGAGTGCAGAGTTCACCCCTTCTTCCCATCAGAGTGCAGAGTTCACCCCCTCCTCCCATCAGAGTGCAGAGTTCACACCTTCGGCCCATCAGAGTGCAGAGTTCACCCCATCCCCCATCGGAGTGCAGAGTTCACACCATCCCCCATCAGAGTGCAGAGTTCACCCCATCCCCCCATCAGAGTGCAGAGTTCACCCCATCCCACCATCAGAGTGCAGAGTTCACCCTATCTCTCCATCAGAGTGCAGAGTTCACCCCATCCCACATCAGAGTGCAGAGTTCACCCCTTCCTCGCATCAGATTGCAGAGTTCAGCCCATCCCCCCATCAGAGTGCAGAATTCACCCCTTCCATCAGATGGCAGAGTTCACCCCATCCCCCATCAGAATGCAGAGTTCACCCCATCCCCCCATCATAGTGCAGAATTCACCCCTTCCTCCCAACAGATTGCAGAATTCACCCCTACCCCCTATCAGAGTGCAGAGTTAACCCCTTCCTCCCATCAGATTGCAGAATTCACCCATCACCCCAATCAGAGTGCAGGGTTCACCCCTCCCCCTCCATCAGAGTGCAGAGTTCACCCTATCCCCCCATCAGAGTGCAGAGTTCACCCCTTCCTCCTATCAGAGTGCAGAGTTCACCCCATCCCCCCATCAGAGTTCACCCCATCCCCCCATCAGAGTGCAGAGTTCACCCCATCCCCCCATCAGAGTGCAGAGTTCACCCCTTCCTCCTATCAGAGTGCAGAGTTCACCCCATCCCTCCATCAGAGTGCAGAGTTCACCCCTTCCTCCCATCAGAGTGCAGAGTTCTCCCCATCCCCCATCAGAGTGCAGAGTTCACCCCATCCCCCATCAGAGTGCACAGTTCACCCCATCCCCCCATCAGAGTGAAGAGTTCACCCCATCCCTCATCAGAGTGCAGAGTTCACCCCATCCCCCATCTGAGTGCAGAGTTCACCCCATCCCCCATCAGAGTGCAGAGTTCACCCCTTCCTCCCATCAGAGTGCAGAGTTCACACCTTCCCACATCAGCATGCAGAGCTCACTCCTTCCTCCCATCAGAGTGCAGAGGTCACCCCTCCCTCCCATCAGAGTGCAGAGTTCACCCCTTCCTCCTATCAGAGTGCAGAGTTCACGCCTTCCTCCCATCAGAGTGCAGAGTTCACCGTTTCCTCCCATCAGATTGCAGAATTCACCCCTCCCCCCATCAGAGTGCAGAGTTCACCCCATCCCCCATCAGAGTGCAGAGTTCACCCCTTCCTCCCATCAGAGTGCAGAGTTCACCCCCTCCTCCCATCAGAGTGCAGAGTTCACACCTTCGGCCCATCAGAGTGCAGAGTGCACCCCATCCCCCATTGGAGTGCAGAGTTCACACCATCCCCCATCAGAGTGCAGAGTTCACCCCATCCCCCCATCAGAGTGCAGAGTTCACCCCATCCCACCATCAGAGTGCAGAGTTCACCCCTTCCTCCTATCAGAGTGCAGAGTTCACCCCATCCCTCCATCAGAGTGCAGAGTTCACCCCTTCCTCCCATCAGATTGCAGAATTCACCCCTCCCCCCCATCAGAGTGCAGAGTTCTCCCCATCCCCCATCAGAGTGCAGAGTTCACCCCATCCCCCATCAGAGTGCACAGTTCACCCCATTCCCCCATCAGAGTGCAGAGTTCACCCCATCCCCCATCAGAGTGCACAGTTCACCCCATCCCTCATCAGAGTGCAGAGTTCACCCCATCCCCCATTAGAGTGCAGAGTTCACCCCTTCCTCCCATCAGAGTGCAGAGTTCACCCCCTCCTCCCATCAGAGTGCAGAGTTCACACCTTCGGCCCATCAGAGTGCAGAGTTCACCCCATCCCCCATCGGAGTGCAGAGTTCACACCATCCCCCATCAGAGTGCAGAGTTCACCCCATCCCCCCATCAGAGTGCAGAGTTCACCCCATCCCACCATCAGAGTGCAGAGTTCACCCCTTCCTCCTATCAGAGTGCAGAGTTCACCCCATCCCTCCATCAGAGTGCAGAGTTCACCCCTTCCTCCCATCAGATTGCAGAATTCACCCCTCCCCCCCATCAGAGTGCAGAGTTCTCCCCATCCCCCATCAGAGTGCAGAGTTCACCCCATCCCCCATCAGAGTGCACAGTTCACCCCATCCCCCCATCAGAGTGAAGAGTTCACCCCATCCCTCATCAGAGTGCAGAGTTCACCCCATCCCCCATCTGAGTGCAGAGTTCACCCCATCCCCCATCAGAGTGCAGAGTTCACCCCTTCCTCCCATCAGAGTGCAGAGTTCACACCTTCCCACATCAGCATGCAGAGCTCACCCCTTCCTCCCATCAGAGTGCAGAGGTCACCCCTCCCTCCCATCAGAGTGCAGAGTTCAACCCTTCCTCCCATCAGATTGCAGAATTCACCCCTCCCCCCATCAGTGTGCAGAGTTCACCCCATCCCCCATCAGAGTGCAGAGTTCACCTCATCCCCCATCAGAGTGCAGAGTTCACCCCATCCGCCCATCAGAGTGCAGAGTTCAACCCATCCCCCATCAGAGTGCAGAGTTCACCCCATCCCCCATCAGAGTGCAGAGTTCACCCCTTCTTCCCATCAGAGTGCAGAGTTCACCCCCTCCTCCCATCAGAGTGCAGAGTTCACACCTTCGGCCCATCAGAATGCAGAGTTCACCCCATCCCCCATCGGAGTGCAGAGTTCACACCATCCCCCATCAGAGTGCAGAGTTCACCCCATCCCCCCATCAGAGTGCAGAGTTCACCCCAACCCACCATCAGAGTGCAGAGTTCACCCTATCTCTCCATCAGAGTGCAGAGTTCACCCCATCCCACATCAGAGTGCAGAGTTCACCCCTTCCTCGCATCAGATTGCAGAGTTCAGCCCATCCCCCCATCAGAGTGCAGAATTCACCCCTTCCATCAGATGGCAGAGTTCACCCCATCCCCCATCAGAGTGCAGAGTTCACCCCATCCCCCCATCAGAGTGCAGAGTTAACCCCTTCCTCCCATCAGATTGCAGAATTCACCCATCACCCCAATCAGAGTGCAGGGTTCACCCCTCCCCCTCCATCAGAGTGCAGAGTTCACCCCTTCCTCCCATCAGATTGCAGAATTCACCCCTCCCCCCCATCAGAGTGCAGAGTTCTCCCCATCCCCCATCAGAGTGCAGAGTTCACCCCATCCCCCATCAGAGTGCACAGTTCACCCCATCCCCCCATCAGAGTGAAGAGTTCACCCCATCCCTCATCAGAGTGCAGAGTTCACCCCATCCCCCATCTGAGTGCAGAGTTCACCCCATCCCCCATCAGAGTGCAGAGTTCACCCCTTCCTCCCACCAGAGTGCAGAGTTCACACCTTCCCACATCAGCATGCAGAGCTCACCCCTTCCTTCCATCAGAGTGCAGAGGTCACCCCTCCCTCCCATCAGAGTGCAGAGTTCACCCCTTCCTCCTATCAGAGTGCAGAGTTCACGCCTTCCTCCCATCAGAGTGCAGAGTTCACCGTTTCCTCCCATCAGATTGCAGAATTCACCCCTCCCCCCATCAGAGTGCAGAGTTCACCCCATCCCCCATCAGAGTGCAGAGTTCACCTCA
This sequence comes from Heterodontus francisci, assembly GCF_036365525.1. NCBI lineage: Eukaryota > Metazoa > Chordata > Chondrichthyes > Heterodontiformes > Heterodontidae > Heterodontus > Heterodontus francisci. The sequence goes on from NC_090375.1 coordinate 26,066,255, forward strand.
TCCCCCATCAGAGTGCAGAGTTCACCCCATCCGCCCATCAGAGTGCAGAGTTCACCCCATCCCCCATCAGAGTGCAGAGTTCACCCCTTCCTCCCATCAGAGTGCAGAGTTCACCCCCTCCTCCCATCAGAGTGCAGAGTTCACACCTTCGGCCCATCAGAGTGCAGAGTTCACCCCATCCCCCATCGGAGTGCAGAGTTCACACCATCCCCCATCAGAGTGCAGAGTTCACCCCATCCCCCCATCAGAGTGCAGAGTTCACCCCATCCCACCATCAGAGTGCAGAGTTCACCCCTTCCTCCTATCAGAGTGCAGAGTTCACCCCATCCCTCCATCAGAGTGCAGAGTTCACCCCTTCCTCCCATCAGATTGCAGAATTCACCCCTCCCCCCCATCAGAGTGCAGAGTTCTCCCCATCCCCCATCAGAGTGCAGAGTTCACCCCATCCCCCATCAGAGTGCACAGTTCACCCCATCCCCCCATCAGAGTGAAGAGTTCACCCCATCCCTCATCAGAGTGCAGAGTTCACCCCATCCCCCATCTGAGTGCAGAGTTCACCCCATCCCCCATCAGAGTGCAGAGTTCACCCCTTCCTCCCATCAGAGTGCAGAGTTCACACCTTCCCACATCAGCATGCAGAGCTCACCCCTTCCTCCCATCAGAGTGCAGAGGTCACCCCTCCCTCCCATCAGAGTGCAGAGTTCACCCCTTCCTCCTATCAGAGTGCAGAGTTCACGCCTTCCTCCCATCAGAGTGCAGAGTTCACCGTTTCCTCCCATCAGATTGCAGAATTCACCCCTCCCCCCATCAGAGTGCAGAGTTCACCCCATCCCCCATCAGAGTGCAGAGTTCACCTCATCCCCCATCAGAGTGCAGAGTTCACCCCATCCGCCCATCAGAGTGCAGAGTTCAACCCATCCCCCATCAGAGTGCAGAGTTCACCCCATCCCCCATCAGAGTGCAGAGTTCACCCCTTCCTCCCATCAGAGTGCAGAGTTCACCCCCTCCTCCCATCAGAGTGCAGAGTTCACACCTTCGGCCCATCAGAGTGCAGAGTTCACCCCATCCCCCATCGGAGTGCAGAGTTCACACCATCCCCCATCAGAGTGCAGAGTTCACCCCATCCCCCCATCAGAGTGCAGAGTTCACCCCATCCCACCATCAGAGTGCAGAGTTCACCCTATCCCCCCATCAGAGTGCAGAGTTCACCCCATCCCACATCAGAGTGCAGAGTTCACCCCTTCCTCGCATCAGATTGCAGAGTTCACCCCATCCCCCCATCAGAGTGCAGAGTTCACCCCTTCCTCCCAACAGATTGCAGAATTCACCCCATACCCCCTATCAGAGTGCAGAGTTAACCCCTTCCTCCCATCAGATTGCAGAATTCACCCATCACCCCAATCAGAGTGCAGGGTTCACCCCTCCCCCTCAATCAGAGTGCAGAGTATACCCTATACCCCCAGCAGAGTGCAGAGTTCACCCCATCCCCCATCAGAGTGCAGAGTTCACCCCTTCCTCCTATCAGAGTGCAGAGTTAACCCCATCCCGCATCAGAGTGCAGAGTTCACCCCATCCCCCTTCAGAGTGCAGAGTTCACCACTTCCGCCTATCAGATTGCAGAATTCACCCCATCCCCCATCAGAGTGCAGAGTTTACCCCATCCCCCATCAGAGTGCAGAGTTCACCCCTTCCTCCTATCAGAGTGCAGAGTTAACCCCATCCCGCATCAGAGTGCAGAGTTCACCCCATCCCCCTTCAGAGTGCAGAGTTCACCACTTCCGCATATCAGATTGCAGAATTCACCCCATCCCCCATCAGAGTGCAGAGTTTACCCCATCCCCCATCAGAGTGCAGAGTTCACCCCTTCCTCCCATCAGAGTGCAGAATTCACCTCCCCCCCCCACCGTCAGAGTGCAGAGTTCACCCCTTCCCCCCATCAGAGTGCAGAGTTCACCCCATCCCCCGTCAGATTGCAGAGTTCACCCCTTCCCCCCATCAGAGTGCAGAGTTCACCCCATCCCCCATTAGAGTGCAGAGTTCACCCCATCCCCCATCAGGTGCAGAGTTCACCCAATCCCCCATCTGAGTTCACGCCATCCCCCATCAGAGTGCAGAGTTCACCCCATCCCCCATCAGAGTGCAGAGTTCACCCCATCACCCATCAAAGTGCAGAGTTCACCCCTTCCTCCGAAGAGAGTGCAGAGTTCACCCCATTCCCCATCAGAGTGCACAGTTCATCCCATCCCCCCATCAGAGCGCAGAGTTCACCCCATCTCCCATCAGAGTGCAGAGTTCACCCCTTCCTCCCATCAGAGTGCAGAGTTCACCCCTTCCTCCCATCAGAGTGCAGAGTTCACCCCATCCCCCCATCAGAGTTCACCCCATCCCCCCATCAGAGTGCAGAGTTCACCCCATCCCCCATCAGGTGCAGAGTTCACCCCTTTCTCCTATCAGAGTGCAGCGTTCACCCCTTCCCCCCATCAGAGTGCAGAGTTCACCCCATCCCCCATCAGAGTGCAGAGTTCACCCCATCCACCATCAGAGTGCAGAGTTCACCCCTTCCTCCCATCAGAGTGCAGAGTTCACACCTTCCCACATCAGCATGCAGAGTTCACCCCTTCCTCCCATCAGAGTGCAGAGTTCACCCCTCCCTCCCATCAGAGTGCAGAGTTCACCCCTTCCTCCTATCAGAGTGCAGAGTTCACCCCATCCCCCCATCAGAGTGCAGAGTTCACCCCTTCCTCCCATCAGATTGCAGAATTCACCCCTCCCTCCCATCAGAGTGCAGAGTTCACCCCATCCCCCCATCAGAGTGCAGAGTTCACCCCTTCCTCCCATCAGATTGCAGAATTCACCCCTCCCTCAATCAGAGTGCAGAGTATACCCTATACCCCCAGCAGAGTGCAGAGTTCACCCCATCCCCCATCAGAGTGCAGAGTTCACCCCTTCCTCCTATCAGAGTGCAGAGTTAACCCCATCCCGCATCAGAGTGCAGAGTTCACCCCATCCCCCTTCAGAGTGCAGAGTTCACCACTTCCGCCTATCAGATTGCAGAATTCACCCCATCCCCCATCAGAGTGCAGAGTTTACCCCATCCCCCATCAGAGTGCAGAGTTCACCCCTTCCTCCTATCAGAGTGCAGAGTTAACCCCATCCCGCATCAGAGTGCAGAGTTCACCCCATCCCCCTTCAGAGTGCAGAGTTCACCACTTCCGCATATCAGATTGCAGAATTCACCCCATCCCCCATCAGAGTGCAGAGTTTACCCCATCCCCCATCAGAGTGCAGAGTTCACCCCTTCCTCCCATCAGAGTGCAGAATTCACCTCCCCCCCCCACCGTCAGAGTGCAGAGTTCACCCCTTCCCCCCATCAGAGTGCAGAGTTCACCCCATCCCCCGTCAGATTGCAGAGTTCACCCCTTCCCCCCATCAGAGTGCAGAGTTCACCCCATCCCCCATTAGAGTGCAGAGTTCACCCCATCCCCCATCAGGTGCAGAGTTCACCCAATCCCCCATCTGAGTTCACGCCATCCCCCATCAGAGTGCAGAGTTCACCCCATCCCCCATCAGAGTGCAGAGTTCACCCCATCACCCATCAAAGTGCAGAGTTCACCCCTTCCTCCGAAGAGAGTGCAGAGTTCACCCCATTCCCCATCAGAGTGCACAGTTCATCCCATCCCCCCATCAGAGCGCAGAGTTCACCCCATCTCCCATCAGAGTGCAGAGTTCACCCCTTCCTCCCATCAGAGTGCAGAGTTCACCCCTTCCTCCCATCAGAGTGCAGAGTTCACCCCATCCCCCCATCAGAGTTCACCCCATCCCCCCATCAGAGTGCAGAGTTCACCCCATCCCCCATCAGGTGCAGAGTTCACCCCTTTCTCCTATCAGAGTGCAGCGTTCACCCCTTCCCCCCATCAGAGTGCAGAGTTCACCCCATCCCCCATCAGAGTGCAGAGTTCACCCCATCCACCATCAGAGTGCAGAGTTCACCCCTTCCTCCCATCAGAGTGCAGAGTTCACACCTTCCCACATCAGCATGCAGAGTTCACCCCTTCCTCCCATCAGAGTGCAGAGTTCACCCCTCCCTCCCATCAGAGTGCAGAGTTCACCCCTTCCTCCTATCAGAGTGCAGAGTTCACCCCATCCCCCCATCAGAGTGCAGAGTTCACCCCTTCCTCCCATCAGATTGCAGAATTCACCCCTCCCTCCCATCAGAGTGCAGAGTTCACCCCATCCCCCCATCAGAGTGCAGAGTTCACCGTTTCATCCCATCAGATTGCAGAATTCACCGCAACCCCCCATCAGAGTGCAGAGTTCACCCCATCCCCCCATCAGAGTGCAGAGTTCACCGCTTCATCCCATCAGATTGCAGAATTCAGCCCTCCCTCCCATCAGAGTGCAGAGTTCTCCCCATCCCCCATCAGAGTGCAGAGTTCACCCCATCCCCCATCAGAGTGCACAGTTCACCCCATCCCCCCATCAGAGTGAAGAGTTCACCCCATCCCTCATCAGAGTGCAGAGTTCACCCCATCCCCCATCTGAGTGCAGAGTTCACCCCATCCCCCATCAGAGTGCAGAGTTCACCCCTTCCTCCCATCAGAGTGCAGAGTTCACACCTTCCCACATCAGCATGCAGAGCTCACCCCTTTCTCCCATCAGAGTGCAGAGGTCACCCCTCCCTCCCATCAGAGTGCAGAGTTCACCCCTTCCTCCTATCAGAGTGCAGAGTTCACGCCTTCCTCCCATCAGAGTGCAGAGTTCACCGTTTCCTCCCATCAGATTGCAGAATTCACCCCTCCCCCCATCAGAGTGCAGAGTTCACCCCATCCCCCATCAGAGTGCAGAGTTCACCTCATCCCCCATCAGAGTGCAGAGTTCACCCCATCCGCCCATCAGAGTGCAGAGTTCAACCCATCCCCCATCAGAGTGCAGAGTTCACCCCATCCCCCATCAGAGTGCAGAGTTCACCCCTTCCTCCCATCAGAGTGCAGAGTTCACCCCCTCCTCCCATCAGAGTGCAGAGTTCACACCTTCGGCCCATCAGAGTGCAGAGTTCACCCCATCCCCCATCGGAGTGCAGAGTTCACACCATCCCCCATCAGAGTGCAGAGTTCACCCCATCCCCCCATCAGAGTGCAGAGTTCACCCCATCCCACCATCAGAGTGCAGAGTTCACCCTATCCCCCCATCAGAGTGCAGAGTTCACCCCATCCCACATCAGAGTGCAGAGTTCACCCCTTCCTCGCATCAGATTGCAGAGTTCACCCCATCCCCCCATCAGAGTGCAGAGTTCACCCCTTCCTCCCAACAGATTGCAGAATTCACCCCATACCCCCTATCAGAGTGCAGAGTTAACCCCTTCCTCCCATCAGATTGCAGAATTCACCCATCACCCCAATCAGAGTGCAGGGTTCACCCCTCCCCCTCAATCAGAGTGCAGAGTATACCCTATACCCCCAGCAGAGTGCAGAGTTCACCCCATCCCCCATCAGAGTGCAGAGTTCACCCCTTCCTCCTATCAGAGTGCAGAGTTAACCCCATCCCGCATCAGAGTGCAGAGTTCACCCCATCCCCCTTCAGAGTGCAGAGTTCACCACTTCCGCCTATCAGATTGCAGAATTCACCCCATCCCCCATCAGAGTGCAGAGTTTACTCCATCCCCCATCAGAGTGCAGAGTTCACCCCTTCCTCCTATCAGAGTGCAGAGTTAACCCCATCCCGCATCAGAGTGCAGAGTTCACCCCATCCCCCTTCAGAGTGCAGAGTTCACCACTTCCGCATATCAGATTGCAGAATTCACCCCATCCCCCATCAGAGTGCAGAGTTTACCCCATCCCCCATCAGAGTGCAGAGTTCACCCCTTCCTCCCATCAGAGTGCAGAATTCACCTCCCCCCCCCACCGTCAGAGTGCAGAGTTCACCCCTTCCCCCCATCAGAGTGCAGAGTTCACCCCATCCCCCGTCAGAGTGCAGAGTTCACCCCTTCCCCCCATCAGAGTGCAGAGTTCACCCCATCCCCCATTAGAGTGCAGAGTTCACCCCATCCCCCATCAGGTGCAGAGTTCACCCCTTCCTCCTATCAGAGTGCAGAGTTCACCCTTTCCCCCCATCACAGTGCAGAGTTCACCCCATCCCCCATCTGAGTTCACGCCATCCCCCATCAGAGTGCAGAGTTCACCCCATCCCCCATCAGAGTGCAGAGTTCACCCCATCACCCATCAAAGTGCAGAGTTCACCCCTTCCTCCGAAGAGAGTGCAGAGTTCACCCCATTCCCCATCAGAGTGCACAGTTCATCCCATCCCCCCATCAGAGCGCAGAGTTCACCCCATCTCCCATCAGAGTGCAGAGTTCACCGCTTCATCCCATCAGATTGCAGAATTCAGCCCTCCCTCCCATCAGAGTGCAGAGTTCTCCCCATCCCCCATCAGAGTGCAGAGTTCACCCCATCCCCCATCAGAGTGCACAGTTCACCCCATCCCCCCATCAGAGTGAAGAGTTCACCCCATCCCTCATCAGAGTGCAGAGTTCACCCCATCCCCCATCTGAGTGCAGAGTTCACCCCATCCCCCATCAGAGTGCAGAGTTCACCCCTTCCTCCCATCAGAGTGCAGAGTTCACACCTTCCCACATCAGCATGCAGAGCTCACCCCTTTCTCCCATCAGAGTGCAGAGGTCACCCCTCCCTCCCATCAGAGTGCAGAGTTCACCCCTTCCTCCTATCAGAGTGCAGAGTTCACGCCTTCCTCCCATCAGAGTGCAGAGTTCACCGTTTCCTCCCATCAGATTGCAGAATTCACCCCTCCCCCCATCAGAGTGCAGAGTTCACCCCATCCCCCATCAGAGTGCAGAGTTCACCTCATCCCCCATCAGAGTGCAGAGTTCACCCCATCCGCCCATCAGAGTGCAGAGTTCAACCCATCCCCCATCAGAGTGCAGAGTTCACCCCATCCCCCATCAGAGTGCAGAGTTCACCCCTTCCTCCCATCAGAGTGCAGAGTTCACCCCCTCCTCCCATCAGAGTGCAGAGTTCACACCTTCGGCCCATCAGAGTGCAGAGTTCACCCCATCCCCCATCGGAGTGCAGAGTTCACACCATCCCCCATCAGAGTGCAGAGTTCACCCCATCCCCCCATCAGAGTGCAGAGTTCACCCCATCCCACCATCAGAGTGCAGAGTTCACCCTATCCCCCCATCAGAGTGCAGAGTTCACCCCATCCCACATCAGAGTGCAGAGTTCACCCCTTCCTCGCATCAGATTGCAGAGTTCACCCCATCCCCCCATCAGAGTGCAGAGTTCACCCCTTCCTCCCAACAGATTGCTGAATTCACCCCATACGCCCTATCAGAGTGCAGAGTTAACCCCTTCCTCCCATCAGATTGCAGAATTCACCCATCACCCCAATCAGAGTGCAGGGTTCACCCCTCCCCCTCAATCAGAGTGCAGAGTATACCCTATACCCCCAGCAGAGTGCAGAGTTCACCCCATCCCCCATCAGAGTGCAGAGTTCACCCCTTCCTCCTATCAGAGTGCAGAGTTAACCCCATCCCGCATCAGAGTGCAGAGTTCACCCCATCCCCCTTCAGAGTGCAGAGTTCACCACTTCCGCCTATCAGATTGCAGAATTCACCCCATCCCCCATCAGAGTGCAGAGTTTACCCCATCCCCCATCAGAGTGCAGAGTTCACCCCTTCCTCCTATCAGAGTGCAGAGTTAACCCCATCCCGCATCAGAGTGCAGAGTTCACCCCATCCCCCTTCAGAGTGCAGAGTTCACCACTTCCGCATATCAGATTGCAGAATTCACCCCATCCCCCATCAGAGTGCAGAGTTTACCCCATCCCCCATCAGAGTGCAGAGTTCACCCCTTCCTCCCATCAGAGTGCAGAATTCACCTCCCCCCCCCACCGTCAGAGTGCAGAGTTCACCCCTTCCCCCCATCAGAGTGCAGAGTTCACCCCATCCCCCGTCAGAGTGCAGAGTTCACCCCTTCCCCCCATCAGAGTGCAGAGTTCACCCCATCCCCCATTAGAGTGCAGAGTTCACCCCATCCCCCATCAGGTGCAGAGTTCACCCCTTCCTCCTATCAGAGTGCAGAGTTCACCCTTTCCCCCCATCACAGTGCAGAGTTCACCCCATCCCCCATCTGAGTTCACGCCATCCCCCATCAGAGTGCAGAGTTCACCCCATCCCCCATCAGAGTGCAGAGTTCACCCCATCACCCATCAAAGTGCAGAGTTCACCCCTTCCTCCGAAGAGAGTGCAGAGTTCACCCCATTCCCCATCAGAGTGCACAGTTCATCCCATCCCCCCATCAGAGCGCAGAGTTCACCCCATCTCCCATCAGAGTGCAGAGTTCACCCCTTCCTCCCATCAGAGTGCAGAGTTCACCCCTTCCTCCCATCAGAGTGCAGAGTTCACCCCATCCCCCCATCAGAGTTCACCCCATCCCCCCATCAGAGTGCAGAGTTCACCCCATCCCCCATCAGGTGCAGAGTTCACCCCTTTCTCCTATCAGAGTGCAGCGTTCACCCCTTCCCCCCATCAGAGTGCAGAGTTCACCCCATCCCCCATCAGAGTGCAGAGTTCACCCCATCCACCATCAGAGTGCAGCGTTCACCCCTTCCCCCCATCAGAGTGCAGAGTTCACCCCATCCCCCATCAGAGTGCAGAGTTCACCCCATCCACCATCAGAGTGCAGAGTTCACCCCTCCCTCCCATCAGAGTGCAGAGTTCACCCCTTCCTCCTATCAGAGTGCAGAGTTCACCCCATCCCCCCATCAGAGTGCAGAGTTCACCCCTTCCTCCCATCAGATTGCAGAATTCACCCCTCCCCCCCATCAGAGTGCAGAGTTCACCCCATCCCCCCATCAGAGTGCAGAGTTCACCGCTTCATCCCATCAGATTGCAGAATTCAGCCCTCCCTCCCATCAGAGTGCAGAGTTCAACCCATACCCCATCAGAGAGCAGAGTTCACCCCATCCCCCATCAGAGTGCAGAGTTCACCCCTTCCTCCCATCACAGTGCAGAGTTCACCCCCTCCTCCCATCAGAGTGCCGAGTTCACACCTTCGGCCCATCAGATGCAGAGTTCACCCCATCCCCCATCGGAGTGCAGAGTTCACACCATCCCCCATCAGAGTGCAGAGTTCACCCCATCCCCCCATCAGAGTGCAGAGTTCACCCCATCCCACCATCAGAGTGCAGAGTTCACCCTATCCCCCATCAGAGTGCAGAGTTCACCCCATCCCACATCAGAGTGCAGAGTTCACCCCTTCCTCGCATCAGATTGCAGAGTTCAGCCCATCCCCCCATCAGAGTGCAGAATTCACCCCTTCCATCAGATGGCAGAGTTCACCCCATCCCCCATCAGAGTGCAGAGTTCACCCCATCCCCCCATCAGAGTGCAGAGTTCACCCCTTCCTCCCAACAGATTGCAGAATTCACCCCATCCCCCAATCAGAGTGCAGAGTTCACCCCATCCCCCTTCAGAGTGCAGAGTTCACCACTTCCGCCTATCTGATTGCAGAATTCACCCCATCCCCCATCAGAGTGCAGAGTTTACCCCATCTCCCATCAGAGTGCAGAGTTCACCCCTTCCTCCCATCAGAGTGCAGAGTTCACCCCTTCCTCCCACCGTCAGAGTGCAGAGTTCACCCCTTCCCCCCATCAGAGTGCAGAGTTCACCCCATCCCCCGTCAGAGTGCAGAGTTCACCCCTTCCCCCCATCAGAGTGCAGAGTTCACCCCATCCCCCATTAGAGTGCAGAGTTCACCCCATCAGGTGCAGAGTTCACCCCTTCCTCCTATCAGAGTGCAGAGTTCACCCCTTCCCCCCATCACACTGCAGAGTTCACCCCATCCCCATCTGAGTTCACGCCATCCCCCATCAGAGTGCAGAGTTCACCCCATCCCCCATCAGAGTGCAGAGTTCACCCCATCACCCATCAAAGTGCAGAGTTCACCCCTTCCTCCTAAGAGAGTGCAGAGTTCACCCCATTCCCCATCAGAGTGCACAGTTCATCCCATCCCCCCATCAGAGCGCAGAGTTCACCCCATCTCCCATCAGAGTGCAGAGTTCACCCCTTCCTCCCATCAGAGTGCAGAGTTCACCCCTTCCTCCCATCAGAGTGCAGAGTTCACCCCATCCCCCCATCAGAGTTCACCCCATCCCCCCATCAGAGTGCAGAGTTCACCCCATCCCCCATCAGGTGCAGAGTTCACCCCTTTCTCCTATCAGAGTGCAGCGTTCACCCCTTCCCCCCATCAGAGTGCAGAGTTCACCCCAACCCCCATCAGAGTGCAGAGTTCACCCCATCCACCATCAGAGTGCAGAGTTCACCCCTTCCTCCCATCAGAGTGCAGAGTTCACACCTTCCCACATCAGCATGCAGAGTTCACCCCTTCCTCCCATCAGAGTGCAGAGTTCACCCCTCCCTCCCATCAGAGTGCAGAGTTCACCCCTTCCTCCTATCAGAATGCAGAGTTCACCCCATCCCCCCATCAGAGTGCAGAGTTCACCGCTTCATCCCATCAGATTGCAGAATTCAGCCCTCCCTCCCATCAGAGTGCAGAGTTCACCCCATCCCCCCATCAGAGTGCAGAGTTCACCCCTTCCCCCCATCAGAGTGCAGAGTTCACCCCATCCCCCATCAGAGTGCAGAGTTCACCCCATCCACCATCAGAGTGCAGAGTTCACCCCTTCCTCCCATCAGAGTGCAGAGTTCACACCTTCCCACATCAGCATGCAGAGTTCACCCCTTCCTCCCATCAGAGTGCAGAGTTCACCCCTCCCTCCCATCAGAGTGCAGAGTTCACCCCTTCCTCCTATCAGAGTGCAGAGTGCACCCCAAACCCCCATCAGAGTGCAGAGTTCACCGCTTCATCCCATCAGATTGCAGAATTCAGCCCTCCCTCCCATCAGAGTGCAGAGTTCACCCCATCCCCCCATCAGAGTGCAGAGTTCACCCCTTCCTCCCATCAGATTGCAGAATTCACCCCTCCCCCCCATCAGAGTGCAGAGTTCACCCCATCCCCCCATCAGAGTGCAGAGTTCACCGCTTCATCCCATCAGAGTGCAGAGTTCACCCCATCCCCCATCAGAGTGCAGAGTTCACCTCATCCCCCATCAGAGTGCAGAGTTCAACCCATCCCCCATCACAGTGCAGAGTTCACCCCATCCCAAATCAGAGTGCAGAGTTCACCCCTTCCTCCCATTAGATTGCAGAGTTCACCCCATCCCCCATCAGGTGCAGAGTTCACCCCTTTCTCCTATCAGAGTGCAGCGTTCACCCCTTCCCCCCATCAGAGTGCAGAGTTCACCCCAACCCCCATCAGAGTGCAGAGTTCACCCCATCCACCATCAGAGTGCAGAGTTCACCCCTTCCTCCCATCAGAGTGCAGAGTTCACACCTTCCCACATCAGCATGCAGAGTTCACCCCTTCCTCCCATCAGAGTGCAGAGTTCACCCCTCCCTCCCATCAGAGTGCAGAGTTCACCCCTTCCTCCTATCAGAATGCAGAGTTCACCCCATCCCCCCATCAGAGTGCAGAGTTCACCGCTTCATCCCATCAGATTGCAGAATTCAGCCCTCCCTCCCATCAGAGTGCAGAGTTCACCCCATCCCCCCATCAGAGTGCAGAGTTCACCCCTTCCCCCCATCAGAGTGCAGAGTTCACCCCATCCCCCATCAGAGTGCAGAGTTCACCCCATCCACCATCAGAGTGCAGAGTTCACCCCTTCCTCCCATCAGAGTGCAGAGTTCACACCTTCCCACATCAGCATGCAGAGTTCACCCCTTCCTCCCATCAGAGTGCAGAGTTCACCCCTCCCTCCCATCAGAGTGCAGAGTTCACCCCTTCCTCCTATCAGAGTGCAGAGTGCACCCCAAACCCCCATCAGAGTGCAGAGTTCACCGCTTCATCCCATCAGATTGCAGAATTCAGCCCTCCCTCCCATCAGAGTGCAGAGTTCACCCCATCCCCCCATCAGAGTGCAGAGTTCACCCCTTCCTCCCATCAGATTGCAGAATTCACCCCTCCCCCCCATCAGAGTGCAGAGTTCACCCCATCCCCCCATCAGAGTGCAGAGTTCACCGCTTCATCCCATCAGAGTGCAGAGTTCACCCCATCCCCCATCAGAGTGCAGAGTTCACCTCATCCCCCATCAGAGTGCAGAGTTCAACCCATCCCCCATCACAGTGCAGAGTTCACCCCATCCCAAATCAGAGTGCAGAGTTCACCCCTTCCTCCCATTAGATTGCAGAGTTCAGCCCATCCCCCCATCAGAGTGCAGAGTTCACCCGATCCCCCCATTAGAGTGCAGAGTTCACCCCTTCCTCCCAACAGATTGCAGAATTCACCCCTACCCCCCATCAGAGTGCAGAGTTAACCCCTTCCTCCCATCAGATTGCAGAATTCACCCCTCCCCCCCATCAGAGTGCAGGGTTCAGCCCTCCCCCCCAATCAGAGTGCAGAGTTCACCCCATCCCCCATCAGAATGCAGAGTTCACCCCATCCCCCATCAGAGTGCAGAGTTCACCCCTTCCTCCTATCAGAGTGCAGAATTAACCCCATCCCGCATCAGAGTGCAGAGTTCACCCCATCCCCCTTCAGAATGCAGAGTTCACCACTTCCGCCTATCAGATTGCAGAATTCACCCCATCCCCTATCAGATTGCAGAATTCACCCCATCCCCCTTCAGAGTGCAGAGTTCACCCCATCCCCCATCAGAGTGCAGAGTTCACCCTTCCTCCTATCAGAGTGCAGAGTTAACTCCATCCCGCATCAGAGTGCAGAGTTCACCCCATCCCCTGTCAGAGTGCAGAGTTCACCCCTTCCCCCCATCAGAGTGCAGAGTTCACCCCATCCCCCATTAGAGTGCAGAGTTCACCCCATCCCCCATCAGGTGCAGAGTTCACCCCTTCCTCCTATCAGAGTGCAGAGTTCACCCCTTCCCCCCATCACAGTGCAGAGTTCACCCCATCCCCCATCTGAGTTCACGCCATCCCCCATCAGAGTGCAGAGTTCACCCCATCCCCCATCAGAGTGCAGAGTTCACCCCATCACCCATCAAAGTGCAGAGTTCACCCCTTCCTCCTTAGAGAGTGCAGAGTTCACCCCATTCCCCATCAGAGTGCACAGTTCATCCCATCCCCCCCATCAGAGCGCAGAGTTCACCCCATCTCCCATCAGAGTGCAGAGTTCACCCCTTCCTCCCATCAGAGTGCAGAGTTCACCCCTTCCTCCCATCAGAGTGCAGAGTTCACCCCATCCCCCCATCAGAGTTCACCCCATCCCCCCATCAGAGTGCAGAGTTCACCCCATCCCCCATCAGGTGCAGAGTTCACCCCTTTCTCCTATCAGAGTGCAGCGTTCACCCCTTCCCCCCATCAGAGTGCAGAGTTCACCCCATCCCCCCATCAGAGTGCAGAGTTCACCCCATCCCCCATCAGAGTGCAGAGTTCACCCCATCCACCATCAGAGTGCAGAGTTCACCCCATCCCCCCATCAGAGTGCAGAGTTCACCCCATCCCCCATCAGAGTGCAGAGTTCACCCCATCCCCCCATCAGAGTGCAGAGTTCACCCCATCCCCCATCAGAGTGCAGAGTTCACCCCATCCACCATCAGAGTGCAGCGTTCACCCCTTCCCCCCATCAGAGTGCAGAGTTCACCCCATCCCCCATCAGAGTGCAGAGTTCACCCCTTCCTCCTATCAGAGTGCAGAGTTCACCCCATCCCCCCATCAGAGTGCAGAGTTCACCCCTTCCTCCCATCAGATTGCAGAATTCACCCCTCCCCCCCATCAGAGTGCAGAGTTCACCCCATCCCCCCATCAGAGTGCAGAGTTCACCGCTTCATCCCATCAGATTGCAGAATTCACCGCACCCCCCCATCAGAGTGCAGAGTTCACCCCATCCCCCCATCAGAGTGCAGAGTTCACCGCTTCATCCCATCAGATTGCAGAATTCAGCCCTCCCTCCCATCAGAGTGCAGAGTTCAACCCATACCCCATCAGAGTGCAGAGTTCACCCCATCCCCCATCAGAGTGCAGAGTTCACCCCTTCCTCCCATCACAGTGCAGAGTTCACCCCCTCCTCCCATCAGAGTGCCGAGTTCACACCTTCGGCCCATCAGATGCAGAGTTCACCCGATCCCCCATCGGAGTGCAGAGTTCACACCATCCCCCATCAGAGTGCAGAGTTCACCCCATCCCCCCATCAGAGTGCAGAGTTCACCCCATCCCACCATCAGAGTGCAGAGTTCACCCTGTCCCCCATCAGAGTGCAGAGTTCACCCCATCCCACATCAGAGTGCAGAGTTCACCCCTTCCTCGCATCAGATTGCAGAGTTCAGCCCATCCCCCCATCAGAGTGCAGAATTCACCCCTTCCATCAGATGGCAGAGTTCACCCCATCCCCCATCAGAGTGCAGAGTTCACCCCATCCCCCCATCAGAGTGCAAAGTTCACCCCTTCCTCCCAACAGATTGCAGAATTCACCCCATCCCCCAATCAGAGTGCAGGGTTCACCCCTCCCCCTCAATCAGAGTGCAGAGTATACCCTATACCCCCAGCAGAGTGCAGAGTTCACCCCATCCCCCATCAGAGTGCAGAGTTCACCCCTTCCTCCTATCAGAGTGCAGAGTTCACCACTTCCTCCTATCAGATTGCAGAATTCACCCCATCTCCCATCAGAGTGCAGAGTTCACCCCATCCCCCATCAGAGTGCAGAGTTCACCCCTTCCTCCTATCAGAGTGCAGAGTTAACCACATCCCGCATAAGAGTGCAGAGTTCACCCCATCCCCCTTCAGAGTGCAGAGTTCACCACTTCCTCCTATCAGATTGCAGAATTCACCCCATCTCCCATCAGAGTGCAGAGTTCACCCCATCCCCCATCAGAGTGCAGAGTTCACCCCTTCCTCCTATCAGAGTGCAGAGTTAACCCCATCCCGCATCAGAGTGCAGAGTTCACCCCATCCCCCTTCAGAGTGCAGAGTTCACCCCTTCCCCCCATCAGAGTGCAGAGTTCACCCCATCCCCCATTAGAGTGCAGAGTTCACCCCATCAGGTGCAGAGTTCACCCCTTCCTCCTATCAGAGTGCAGAGTTCACCCCTTCCCCCCATCACAGTGCAGAGTTCACCCCATCCCCATCTGAGTTCACGCCATCCCCCATCAGAGTGCAGAGTTCACCCCATCCCCCATCAGAGTGCAGAGTTCACCCCATCACCCATCAAAGTGCAGAGTTCACCCCTTCCTCCTAAGAGAGTGCAGAGTTCACCCCATTCCCCATCAGAGTGCACAGTTCATCCCATCCCCCCATCAGAGCGCAGAGTTCACCCCATCTCCCATCAGAGTGCAGAGTTCACCCCTTCCTCCCATCAGAGTGCAGAGTTCACCCCTTCCTCCCATCAGAGTGCAGAGTTCACCCCATCCCCCCATCAGAGTTCACCCCATCCCCCCATCAGAGTGCAGAGTTCACCCCATCCCCCATCAGGTGCAGAGTTCACCCCTTTCTCCTATCAGAGTGCAGCGTTCACCCCTTCCCCCCATCAGAGTGCAGAGTTCACCCCATCCCCCATCAGAGTGCAGAGTTCACCCCATCCACCATCAGAGTGCAGAGTTCACCCCTTCCTCCCATCAGAGTGCAGAGTTCACCCAATCTACCATCAGAGTGCAGAGTTCACCCCTTCCTCCCATCAGAGTGTAGAGTTCACACCTTCCCACATCAGCATGCAGAGTTCACCCCTTCCTCCCATCAGAGTGCAGAGTTCACCCCTCCCTCCCATCAGAGTGCAGAGTTCACACCTTCCCACATCAGAGTGCAGAGTTCACCCCATCCACCATCAGAGTGCAGAGTTCACCCCTTCCTCCCATCAGAGTGCAGAGTTCACACCTTCCCACATCAGCATGCAGAGTTCACCCCTTCCTCCCATCAGAGTGCAGAGTTCACCCCTCCCTCCCATCAGAGTGCAGAGTTCACCCCTTCCTCCTATCAGAGTGCAGAGTTCACCCCATCCCCCCATCAGAGTGCAGAGTTCACCGCTTCATCCCATCAGATTGCAGAATTCAGCCCTCCCTCCCATCAGAGTGCAGAGTTCACCCCATCCCCCCATCAGAGTGCAGAGTTCACCCCTTCCCCCCATCAGAGTGCAGAGTTCACCCCATCCCCCATCAGAGTGCAGAGTTCACCCCATCCACCATCAGAGTGCAGAGTTCACCCCTTCCTCCCATCAGAGTGCAGAGTTCACACCTTCCCACATCAGCATGCAGAGTTCACCCCTTCCTCCCATCAGAGTGCAGAGTTCACCCCTCCCTCCCATCAGAGTGCAGAGTTCACCCCTTCCTCCTATCAGAGTGCAGAGTTCACCCCAAACCCCCATCAGAGTGCAGAGTTCACCGCTTCATCCCATCAGATTGCAGAATTCAGCCCTCCCTCCCATCAGAGTGCAGAGTTCACCCCATCCCACCATCAGAGTGCAGAGTTCACCCCTTCCTCCCATCAGATTGCAGAATTCACCCCTCCCCCCCATCAGAGTGCAGAGTTCACCCCATCCCCCATCAGAGTGCAGAGTTCACCCCATCCACCATCAGAGTGCAGAGTTCACCCCTCCCTCCCATCAGAGTGCAGAGTTCACCCCTTCCTCCTATCAGAGTGCAGAGTTCACCCCATCCCCCCATCAGAGTGCAGAGTTCACCCCTTCCTCCCATCAGATTGCAGAATTCACCCCTCCCCCCCATCAGAGTGCAGAGTTCACCCCATCCCCCCATCAGAGTGCAGAGTTCACCGCTTCATCCCATCAGATTGCAGAATTCACCGCACCCCCCCATCAGAGTGCAGAGTTCACCCCATCCCCCCATCAGAGTGCAGAGTTCACCGCTTCATCCCATCAGATTGCAGAATTCACCCCTCCCTCCCATCAGAGTGCAGAGTTCAACCCATACCCCATCAGAGTGCAGAGTTCACCCCATCCCCCATCAGAGTGCAGAGTTCACCCCTTCCTCCCATCACAGTGCAGAGTTCACCCCCTCCTCCCATCAGAGTGCCGAGTTCACACCTTCGGCCCATCAGATGCAGAGTTCACCCGATCCCCCATCGGAGTGCAGAGTTCACACCATCCCCCATCAGAGTGCAGAGTTCACCCCATCCCCCCATCAGAGTGCAGAGTTCACCCCATCCCACCATCAGAGTGCAGAGTTCACCCTATCCCCCATCAGAGTGCAGAGTTCACCCCATCCCACATCAGAGTGCAGAGTTCACCCCTTCCTCGCATCAGATTGCAGAGTTCAGCCCATCCCCCCATCAGAGTGCAGAATTCACCCCTTCCATCAGATGGCAGAGTTCACCCCATCCCCCATCAGAGTGCAGAGTTCACCCCATCCCCCCATCAGAGTGCAAAGTTCACCCCTTCCTCCCAACAGATTGCAGAATTCACCCCATCCCCCAATCAGAGTGCAGGGTTCACCCCTCCCCCTCAATCAGAGTGCAGAGTATACCCTATACCCCCAGCAGAGTGCAGAGTTCACCCCATCCCCCATCAGAGTGCAGAGTTCACCCCTTCCTCCTATCAGAGTGCAGAGTTAACCCCATCCCGCATAAGAGTGCAGAGTTCACCCCATCCCCCTTCAGAGTGCAGAGTTCACCACTTCCTCCTATCAGATTGCAGAATTCACCCCATCTCCCATCAGAGTGCAGAGTTCACCCCATCCCCCATCAGAGTGCAGAGTTCACCCCTTCCTCCTATCAGAGTGCAGAGTTAACCCCATCCCGCATCAGAGTGCAGAGTTCACCCCATCCCCCTTCAGAGTGCAGAGTTCACCCCTTCCCCCCATCAGAGTGCAGAGTTCACCCCATCCCCCATTAGAGTGCAGAGTTCACCCCTTCCTCCTATCAGAGTGCAGAGTTCACCCCTTCCCCCCATCACAGTGCAGAGTTCACCCCATCCCCATCTGAGTTCACGCCATCCCCCATCAGAGTGCAGAGTTCACCCCATCCCCCATCAGAGTGCAGAGTTCACCCCATCGCCCATCAAAGTGCAGAGTTCACCCCTTCCTCCTAAGAGAGTGCAGAGTTCACCCCATTCCCCATCAGAGTGCACAGTTCATCCCATCCCCCCATCAGAGCGCAGAGTTCACCCCATCTCCCATCAGAGTGCAGAGTTCACCCCTTCCTCCCATCAGAGTGCAGAGTTCACCCCATCCCCCCATCAGAGTTCACCCCATCCCCCCATCAGAGTGCAGAGTTCACCCCATCCCCCATCAGGTGCAGAGTTCACCCCTTTCTCCTATCAGAGTGCAGCGTTCACCCCTTCCCCCCATCAGAGTGCAGAGTTCACCCCATCCCCCATCAGAGTGCAGAGTTCACCCCATCCACCATCAGAGTGCAGAGTTCACCCCTTCCTCCCATCAGAGTGCAGAGTTCACCCCATCCACCATCAGAGTGCAGAGATCACCCCTTCCTCCCATCAGAGTGCAGAGTTCACACCTTCCCACATCAGCATGCAGAGTTCACCCCTTCCTCCCATCAGAGTGCAGAGTTCACCCCTCCCTCCCATCAGAGTGCAGAGTTCACCCCTTCCTCCTATCAGAGTGCAGAGTTCACCCCATCCCCCCATCAGAGTGCAGAGTTCACCGCTTCATCCCATCAGATTGCAGAATTCAGCCCTCCCTCCCATCAGAGTGCAGAGTTCACCCCATCCCCCCATCAGAGTGCAGAGTTCACCCCTTCCCCCCATCAGAGTGCAGAGTTCACCCCATCCCCCATCAGAGTGCAGAGTTCACCCCATCCACCATCAGAGTGCAGAGTTCACCCCTTCCTCCCATCAGAGTGCAGAGTTCACACCTTCCCACATCAGCATGCAGAGTTCACCCCTTCCTCCCATCAGAGTGCAGAGTTCACCCCTCCCTCCCATCAGAGTGCAGAGTTCACCCCTTCCTCCTATCAGAGTGCAGAGTTCACCCCAAACCCCCATCAGAGTGCAGAGTTCACCGCTTCATCCCATCAGATTGCAGAATTCAGCCCTCCCTCCCATCAGAGTGCAGAGTTCACCCCATCCCACCATCAGAGTGCAGAGTTCACCCCTTCCTCCCATCAGATTGCAGAATTCACCCCTCCCCCCCATCAGAGTGCAGAGTTCACCCCATCCCCCCATCAGAGTGCAGAGTTCACCGCTTCATCCCATCAGAGTGCAGAGTTCACCCCATCCCCCATCAGAGTGCAGAGTTCACCTCATCCCCCATCAGAGTGCAGAGTTCAACCCATCCCCCATCAGAGTGCAGAGTTCACCCCATCCCAAATCAGAGTGCAGAGTTCACCCCTTCCTCCCATTAGATTGCAGAGTTCAGCCCATCCCCCCATCAGAGTGCAGAGTTCACCCGATCCCCCCATCAGAGTGCAGAGTTCACCCCTTCCTCCCAACAGATTGCAGAATTCACCCCTACCCCCCATGAGAGTGCAGAGTTAACCCCTTCCTCCCATCAGATTGCAGAATTCACCTCTCCCCCCCATCAGAGTGCAGGGTTCAGCCCTCCCCCCCAATCAGAGTGCAGAGTTCACCCCATCCCCCATCAGAATGCAGAGTTCACCCCATCCCCCATCAGAGTGCAGAGTTCACCCCTTCCTCCTATCAGAGTGCAGAGTTAACCCCATCCCGCATCAGAGTGCAGAGTTCACCCCATCCCCCTTCAGAATGCAGAGTTCACCACTTCCGCCTATCAGAGTGCAGAGTTTACCCCATCCCCCATCAGAGTGCAGAGTTCACCCCTTCCCCCCATCAGAGTGCAGAGTTCACCCCATCCCCCGTCAGAGTGCAGAGTTCACCCCTTCCCCCCATCAGAGTGCAGAGTTAACCCCATCCCGCATCAGAGTGCAGAGTTCACCCCATCCCCCTTCAGAATGCAGAGTTCACCACTTCCGCCTATCAGAGTGCAGAGTTTACCCCATCCCCCATCAGAGTGCAGAGTTCACCCCATCCCCCCATCAGAGTGCAGAGTTCACACCATCCCCCGTCAGAGTGCAGAGTTCACCCCTTCCCCCCATCAGAGTGCAGAGTTCACCCCATCCCCCATCAGAGTGCAGAGTTCACCCCATCCCCCATCAGAGTTCACCCCATCCCCCATTAGAGTGCAGAGTTCACCCCATCCCCCATCAGGTGCAGAGTTCACCCCTTCCTCCTATCAGAGTGCAGAGTTCACCCCTTCCCCCCATCAGAGTGCAGAGTTCACCCCATCCCCCATCAGAGTGCAGAGTTCACCCCATCACCCATCAGAGTGCAGAGTTCACCCCTTCCTCCGAAGAGAGTGCAGAGTTCACCCCATTCCCCATCAGAGTGCACAGTTCATCCCATCCCCCCATCAGAGCGCAGAGTTCACCCCATCTCCCATCAGAGTGCAGAGTTCACCCCTTCCTCCCATCAGAGTGCAGAGTTCACCCCTTCCTCCTATCAGAGTGCAGAGTTCACCCCATCCCCCCATCAGAGTTCACCCCATCCCCCATCAGAGTGCAGAGTTCACCTCATCCCCCATCAGAGTGCAGAGTTCACCCCATCCGCCCATCAGAGTGCAGGGTTCAACCAATCCCCCATCAGAATGCAGAGATCACCCCATCCCCCATCAGAGTGCAGAGTTCACCCCATCCCCCATCAGAGTGCAGAGTTCACACCATCCCCCATCAGAGTGCAGAGTTCACCCCATCCCCCCATCAGAGTGCAGAGTTCACCCCATCCCACCATCAGAGTGCAGAGTTCACCCTATCCCCCCATCGGAGTGCAGAGTTCACCCTATTGCTCATCAGAGTGCAGAGTTCACCCCATCCCACATCAGAGTGCAGAGTTCACCCCTTCCTCCCATCAGATTGCAGAGTTCATCCCATCCCCCCATCAGAGTGCAGAATTCACCCCTTCCATCAGATGGCAGAGTTCACCCCATCCCCCATCAGAGTGCAGAGTTCACGCCATCCCCCCATCAGAGTGCAGAGTTCACCCCATCCCCCCATCAGAGTGCAGAGTTCACCGCTTCATCCCATCAGATTGCAGAATTCAGCCCTCCCTCCCATCAGAGTGCAGAGTTCACCCCATCCCCCCATCAGAGTGCAGAGTTCACCCCTTCCTCCCATCAGATTGCAGAATTCACCCCTCCCCCCCATCAGAGTGCAGAGTTCACCCCATCCCCCCATCAGAGTGCAGAGTTCACCGCTTCATCCCATCAGAGTGCAGAGTTAACCCCTTCCTCCCATCAGATTGCAGAATTCACCCCTCACCCCAATCAGAGTGCAGGGTTCACCCCTCCCCCTCAATCAGAGTGCAGAGTATACCCTATACCCCCAGCAGAGTGCAGAGTTCACCCCATCCCCCATCAGAGTGCAGAGTTCACCCCTTCCTCCTATCAGAGTGCAGAGTTAACCCCATCCCGCATCAGAGTGCAGAGTTCACCCCATCCCCCTTCAGAGTGCAGAGTTCACCACTTCCGCCTATCAGATTGCAGAATTCACCCCATCCCCCATCAGAGTGCAGAGTTTACCCCATCCCCCATCAGAGTGCAGAGTTCACCCCTTCCTCCTATCAGAGTGCAGAGTTAACCCCATCCCGCATCAGAGTGCAGAGTTCACCCCATCCCCCTTCAGAGTGCAGAGTTCACCACTTCCGCCTATCAGATTGCAGCATTCACCCCATCCCCCATCAGAGTGCAGAGTTTACCCCATCCCCCATCAGAGTGCAGAGTTCACCCCTTCCTCCCACCGTCAGAGTGCAGAGTTCACCCCTTCCCCCCATCAGAGTGCAGAGTTCACCCCATCCCCCGTCAGAGTGCAGAGTTCACCCCTTCCCCCCATCAGAGTGCAGAGTTCACCCCATCCCCCATTAGAGTGCAGAGTTCACCCCATCCCCCATCAGGTGCAGAGTTCACCCCTTCCTCCAATCAGAGTGCAGAGTTCACCCCTTCCCCCCATCACAGTGGAGTTCACCCCATCCCCCATCTGAGTTCACGCCATCCCCCATCAAAGTGCAGAGTTCACCCCTTCCTCCGAAGAGAGTGCAGAGTTCACCCCATTCCCCATCAGAGTGCACAGTTCATCCCATCCCCCCATCAGAGCGCAGAGTTCACCCCTTCCTCCCATCAGAGTGCAGAGTTCACCCCTTCCTCCCACCGTCAGAGTGCAGAGTTCACCCCTTCCCCCCATCAGAGTGCAGAGTTCACCCCATCCCCCGTCAGAGTGCAGAGTTCACCCCTTCCCCCCATCAGAGTGCAGAGCTCACCCCATCCCCCATTAGAGTGCAGAGTTCACCCCATCCCCCATCAGGTGCAGAGTTCACCCCTTCCTCCTATCAGAGTGCAGAGTTCACCCCTTCCCCCCATCACAGTGCAGAGTTCACCCCATCCCCCATCTGAGTTCACGCCATCCCCCATCAGAGTGCAGAGTTAACCCCATCCCCCATCAGAGTGCAGAGTTCACCCCATCACCCATCAAAGTGCAGAGTTCACCCCTTCCTCCCATCAGAGTGCAGAGTTCACCCCTTCCTCCCATCAGAGTGCAGAGTTCACCCCATCCCCCCATCAGAGTTCACCCCATCCCCCCATCAGAGTGCAGAGTTCACCCCATCCCCCATCAGGTGCAGAGTTCACCCCTTTCTCCTATCAGAGTGCAGCGTTCACCCCTTCCCCCCATCAGAGTGCAGAGTTCACCCCATCCCCCATCAGAGTGCAGAGTTCACCCCATCCACCATCAGAGTGCAGAGTTCACCCCTCCCTCCCATCAGAGTGCAGAGTTCACCCCTCCCTCCCATCAGAGTGCAGAGTTCACCCCTTCCTCCTATCAGAGTGCAGAGTTCACCCCATCCCCCCATCAGAGTGCAGAGTTCACCCCTTCCTCCCATCAGATTGCAGAATTCACCCCTCCCCCCCATCAGAGTGCAGAGTTCACCCCATCCCCCCATCAGAGTGCAGAGTTCACCGCTTCATCCCATCAGATTGCAGAATTCACCGCACCCCCCCATCAGAGTGCAGAGTTCACCCCATCCCCCCATCAGAGTGCAGAGTTCACCGCTTCATCCCATCAGATTGCAGAATTCAGCCCTCGCTCCCATCAGAGTGCAGAGTTCACCCCATCCCCCCATCAGAGTGCAGAGTTCACCCCTTCCTCCCATCAGATTGCAGAATTCACCCCTCCCCCCCATCAGAGTGCAGAGTTCACCCCATCCCCCCATCAGAGTGCAGAGTTCACCGCTTCATCCCATCAGAGTGCAGAGTTCAACCCATCCCCCATCAGAGTGCAGAGTTCACCCCTTCCTCCCATCAGATTGCAGAATTCACCCCTCCCCCCCATCAGAGTGCAGAGTTCACCCCATCCCCCCATCAGAGTGCAGAGTTCACCGCTTCATCCCATCAGAGTGCAGAGTTCAACCCATCCCACATCAGAGTGCAGAGTTTACCCCTTCCTCCCATTAGATTGCAGAGTTCAGCCCATCCCCCCATCAGAGTGCAGAGTTCACCCGATCCCCCGATCAGAGTGCAGAGTTAACCCCTTCCTCCCATCAGATTGCAGAATTCACCCCTCCCCCCCATCAGAGTGCAGGGTTCAGCCCTCCCCCCCAATCAGAGTGCAGAGTTCACCCCATCCCCCATCAGAATGCAGAGTTCACCCCATCCTCCATCAGAGTGCAGAGTTCACCCCTTCCTCCTATCAGAGTGCAGAGTTCACCCCATCCCCCTTCAGAATGCAGAGTTCACCACTTCCGCCTATCAGAGTGCAGAGTTCACCCCTTCCTCCTATCAGAGTGCAGAATTCACCCCATCCCCCTTCAGAGTGCAGAGTTCACCCCATCCCCCATCAGAGTGCAGAGTTCACCCTTCCTCCTATCAAAGTGCAGAGTTAACCCCATCCCGCATCAGAGTGCAGAGTTCACCCCATCCCCCTTCAGAATGCAGAGTTCACCACTTCCGCCTATCAGAGTGCAGAGTTTACCCCATCCCCCATCAGAGTGCAGAGTTCACCCCTTCCCCCCATCAGAGTGCAGAGTTCACCCCATCCCCCGTCAGAGTGCAGAGTTCACCCCTTCCCCCCATCAGAGTGCAGAGTTAACCCCATCCCGCATCAGAGTGCAGAGTTCACCCCATCCCCCTTCAGAATGCAGAGTTCACCACTTCCGCCTATCAGAGTGCAGAGTTTACCCCATCCCGTATAAGAGTGCAGAGTTCACCCCTTCCCCCCATCAGAGTGCAGAGTTCACCCCATCCCCCGTCAAAGTGCAGAGTTCACCCCTTCCCCCCATCAGAGTGCAGAGTTCACCCCATCCCCCATCAGAGTGCAGAGTTCACCCCATCCCCCATCAGAGTTCACCCCATCCCCCATTAGAGTGCAGAGTTCACCCCATCCCCCATCAGGTGCAGAGTTCACCCCTTCCTCCTATCAGAGTGCAGAGTTCACCCCTTCCCCCCATCAGAGTGCAGAGTTCACCCCATCCCCCATCAGAGTGCAGAGTTCACCCCATCACCCATCAAAGTGCAGAGTTCACCCCTTCCTCCCATCAGAGTGCAGAGTTCACCCCTTCCTCCCATCAGAGTGCAGAGTTCACCCCATCCCCCCATCAGAGTTCACCCCATCCCCCCATCAGAGTGCAGAGTTCACCCCATCCCCCATCAGGTGCAGAGTTCACCCCTTTCTCCTATCAGAGTGCAGCGTTCACCCCTTCCCCCCATCAGAGTGCAGAGTTCACCCCATCCCCCATCAGAGTGCAGAGTTCACCCCATCCACCATCAGAGTGCAGAGTTCACCCCTCCCTCCCATCAGAGTGCAGAGTTCACCCCTCCCTCCCATCAGAGTGCAGAGTTCACCCCTTCCTCCTATCAGAGTGCAGAGTTCACCCCATCCCCCCATCAGAGTGCAGAGTTCACCCCTTCCTCCCATCAGATTGCAGAATTCACCCCTCCCCCCCATCAGAGTGCAGAGTTCACCCCATCCCCCCATCAGAGTGCAGAGTTCACCGCTTCATCCCATCAGATTGCAGAATTCACCGCACCCCCCCATCAGAGTGCAGAGTTCACCCCATCCCCCCATCAGAGTGCAGAGTTCACCGCTTCATCCCATCAGATTGCAGAATTCAGCCCTCCCTCCCATCAGAGTGCAGAGTTCACCCCATCCCCCCATCAGAGTGCAGAGTTCACCCCTTCCTCCCATCAGATTGCAGAATTCACCCCTCCCCACCATCAGAGTGCAGAGTTCACCCCATCCCCCCATCAGAGTGCAGAGTTCACCGCTTCATCCCATCAGAGTGCAGAGTTCAACCCATCCCCCATCAGAGTGCAGAGTTCACCCCATCCCACATCAGAGTGCAGAGTTTACCCCTTCCTCCCATTAGATTGCAGAGTTCAGCCCATCCCCCCATCAGAGTGCAGAGTTCACCCGATCCCCCCATCAGAGTGCAGAGTTAACCCCTTCCTCCCATCAGATTGCAGAATTCACCCCTCCCCCCCATCAGAGTGCAGGGTTCAGCCCTCCCCCCCAATCAGAGTGCAGAGTTCACCCCATCCCCCATCAGAATGCAGAGTTCACCCCATCCTCCATCAGAGTGCAGAGTTCACCCCTTCCTCCTATCAGAGTGCAGAGTTCACCCCATCCCCCTTCAGAATGCAGAGTTCACCACTTCCGCCTATCAGATTGCAGAATTCACCCCATCCCCTATCAGATTGCAGAATTCACCCCATCCCCCTTCAGAGTGCAGAGTTCACCCCATCCCCCATCAGAGTGCAGAGTTCACCCTTCCTCCTATCAGAGTGCAGAGTTAACCCCATCCCGCATCAGAGTGCAGAGTTCACCCCATCCCCCTTCAGAATGCAGAGTTCACCACTTCCGCCTATCAGAGTGCAGAGTTTACCCCTTCCCCCCATCAGAGTGCAGAGTTCACCCCTTCCCCCCATCAGAGTGCAGAGTTCACCCCATCTCCCATCAGAGTGCAGAGTTCACCCCTTCCTCCCATCAGAGTGCAGAGTTCACCCCTTCCTCCTATCAGAGTGCAGAGTTCACCCCATCCCCCCATCAGAGTTCACCCCATCCCCCATCAGAGTGCAGAGTTCACCTCATCCCCCATCAGAGTGCAGAGTTCACCCCATCCGCCCATCAGAGTGCAGGGTTCAACCCATCCCCCATCAGAGTGCAGAGTTCACCCCATCCCCCATCAGAGTGCAGAGTTCACCCCTTCCTCCCATCAGAGTGCAGACTTCACCCCTTCCTCCCATCAGAGTGCAGAGTTCACCCCATCCCCCATCAGAGTGCAGAGTTCACACCATCCCCCATCAGAGTGCAGAGTTCACCCCATCCCCCCATCAGAGTGCAGAGTTCACACCATCCCCCATCAGAGTGCAGAGTTCACCCCATCCCCCCATCAGAGTGCAGAGTTCACCCCATCCCACCATCAGAGTGCAGAGTTCACCCTATCCCCCCATCGGACTGCAGAGTACACCCCATTGCTCATCAGAGTGCAGAGTTCACCCCATCCCACATCAGAGTGCAGAGTTCACCCCTTCCTCCCATCAGATTGCAGAGTTCATCCCATCCCCCCATCAGAGTGCAGAATTCACCCCTTCCATCAGATGGCAGAGTTCACCCCATCCCCCATCAGAGTGCAGAGTTCACGCCATCACCCCATCAGAGTGCAGAGTTCACCCCATTCCCCCATCAGAATGCAGAGTTCACCCCTTCCTCCCATCAGATTGCAGAATTCACCCCTACCTCCCATCAGAGTGCAGAGTTAACCCCTTCCTCCCATCAGATTGGAGAATTCACCCCTCCCCCCCATCAGAGTGCAGGGTTCACCCCTCCCGCCCAATCAGAGTGCAGAGTTCACCCCATCCCCCCCAATCAGAGTGCAGAGTTCACTCCATCCCCCATCAGAGTGCAGAATTCACCCCATACCCCCAGCAGAGTGCAGAATTCACCCCATCCCCCATCAGAGTGCAGAGTTCACCCCTTCCTCCTGTCAGAGTGCAGAGTTCACCCCTTCCTCCCATCAGAGTGCAGAGTTCACACCTTCCCACATCAGCATGCAGAGTTCACCCCTTCCTCCCATCAGAGTGCAGAGTTCACCCCTTCCTCCTATCAGAGTGCAGAATTCACCCCATCCCCCCATCAGAGTGCAGAGTTCACCCCTTCCTCCCATCAGATTGCAGAATTCACCCCTCCCCCCCATCAGAGTGCGGACTTCACCCCATCCCCCCATCAGAGTGCAGAGTTCACCGCTTCATCCCATCAGATTGCAGAATTCAGCCCTCCCCCCCATCAGAGTGCAGAGTTCACCCCATCCCCCATCAGAGTGCAGAGTTCACCTCATCCCCCATCAGAGTGCAGAGTTCACCAGTTCCTCCCATCAGAGTGCAGACTTCACCCCTTCCTCCCATCAGAGTGCAGAGTTCACCCCATCCGCCCATCAGAGTGCAGAGTTCAACCCATCCCCCATCAGAGTGCAGAGTTCACCCCATCCCCCATCAGAGTGCAGAGTTCACCCCTTCCTCCCATCAGAGTGCAGACTTCACCCCTTCCTCCCATCAGATTGCAGAGTTCACCCCATCCCCCATCAGAGTGCAGAGTTCACACCATCCCCCATCAGAGTGCAGAGTTCACCCCATCCCCCCATCAGAGTGCAGAGTTCACCCCATCCCACCATCAGAGTGCAGAGTTCACCCTATCCCCCCATCGGAGTGCAGAGTTCACCCCATTGCCCATCAGAGTGCAGAGTTCACCCCATCCCACATCAGAGTGCAGAGTTCACCCCTTCCTCCCATCAGATTGCAGAGTTCAGCCCATTCCCCCATCAGAGTGCAGAATTCACCCCTTCCATCAGATGGCAGAGTTCACCCCATCCCCCATCAGAGTGCAGAGTTCACGCCATCCCCCCATCAGAGTGCAGAGTTCACCCCATCCCCCCATCAGAGTGCAAAGTTCACCCCTTCCTCCCATCAGATTGCAGAATTCACCCCTACCGCCCATCAGAGTGCAGAGTTAACCCCTTCCTCCCATCAGATTGGAGAATTCCCCCCTCCCCCCCATCAGTGTGCAGAGTTCACCCCATCCCCCTTCAGAATGCAGAGTTCACCACTTCTGCCCATCAGATTGCAGAATTCACCCCATCCCCTATCAGATTGCAGAATTCACTCCATCCCCCTTCAGAGTGCAGAGTTCACCCCATCCCCCTTCAGAATGCAGAGTTCACCACTTCCGCCTATCAGAGTGCAGAGTTTAACCCATCCCCCATCAGAGTGCAGAGTTCACCCCATCCCCCGTCAGAGTGCAGAGTTCACCCCTTCCCCCCATCAGAGGGCAGAGTTCACCCCATCCCCCATCAGAGTTCACCCCATCCCCCATTAGAGTGCAGAGTTCACCCCATCCCCCATCAGGCGCAAAGTTCACCCCTTCCTCCTATCAGAGTGCAGAGTTCACCCCTTCCCCCCATCAGAGTGCAGAGTTCACCCCATCCCCCATCAGAGTGCAGAGTTCACCCCATCCCCCATCAGGTGCAGAGTTCACCCCTTTCTCCTATCAGAGTGCAGAGTTCACCCCTTCCCCCCATCAGAGTGCACAGTTCACACCATCCCCCATCAGAGTGCAGAGTTCACCCCATCCACCATCAGAGTGCAGAGTTCACCCCTTCCTCCCATCAGAGTGCAGAGTTCACACCTTCCCACATCAGCATGCAGAGTTCACCCCTTCCTCCCATCAGAGTGCAGAGTTCACCCCTTCCTCCTATCAGAGTGCAGAATTCACCCCATCCCCCCATCAGAGTGCAGAGTTCACCCCTTCCTCCCATCAGATTGCAGAATTCACCCCTCCCCCCCATCAGAGTGCGGAGTTCACCCCATCCCCCCATCAGAGTGCAGAGTTCACCGCTTCATCCCATCAGATTGCAGAATTCAGCCCTCCCCCCCATCAGAGTGCAGAGTTCACCCCATCCCCCATCAGAGTGCAGAGTTCACCCCATCCGCCCATCAGAGTGCAGAGTTCAACCCATCCCCCATCAGAGTGCAGAGTTCACCCCATCCCCCATCAGAGTGCAGAGTTCACACCATCCCCCATCAGAGTGCAAAGTTCACCCCATCCCCCCATCAGAGTGCAGAGTTCACCCCATCCCTCCATCAGAGTGCAGAGTTCACCCTATCCCCCCATCGGAGTGCAGAGTTCACCCCATTGCCCATCAGAGTGCAGAGTTCACCCCATCCCACATCAGAGTGCAGAGTTCACCCCTTCCTCCCATCAGATTGCAGAGTTCAGCCCATCCCCCCATCAGAGTGCAGAATTCACCCCTTCCATCAGATGGCAGAGTTCACCCCATCCCCCATCAGAGTGCAGAGTTCACACCATCCCCCAATCAGAGTGCAGAGTTCACCCCATCCCCCCATCAGAGTGCAGAGTTCACCCCTTCCTCCCATCTGATTGCAGAATTCACCCCTTCCCCCGATCAGAGTGCAGGGTTCACCCCATCACCCCCAATCCGAGTGCAGAGTTCACCCCATCCCCCATCAGAGTGCAGAATTCCCCCCATACCCCCAGCAGAGTGCACAGTTCACCCCATCCCCCATCAGAATGCAGAGTTCACCACTTCCTCCTATCAGATTGCTGAATTCACCCCATCCCCCATCAGAGTGCAGAGTTCACCCCTTCCTCCCATCAGAGTGCAGAGTTCACCCCATCCCCCCAGCAGAGTGCAGAGTTAACCCCATCCCGCATCAGAATGCAGAGTTCACTCCTGCCTCCTATCAGAGTGCAGAGTTCACCCCTTCCTCCCATCAGAGTGCAGAGTTCACTGCATCCCCCATCAGAGTGCAGAGTACACCCCTTCCCCGCATCAGAGTGCAGAGTTCACCCCATCCCCCATCAGAATGCAGAGTTCATCCCATCCCCCCATCAGAGTGCAGAGTTCACCCCATCCCCCATCAGAGTGCAGAGTTCACCCCTTCCTCCCATCAGATTGCAGAATTCACCCCTCCCCCCCATCAGAGTGCAGAGTTCACGCCATCGCCCATCAGAGTGCAGAGTTCACTTCATCCCCCATCAGAGTGCAGAGTTCACCCCAAACCCATCAGAGTGCAGAGTTCACACCATCCCCCATCAGAGTGCACAGTTCATCCCATCCCCCCATCAGAGTGCAGAGTTCACCCCATCCCCCATCAGAGTGCACAGTTCATCCCATCCCCTCATCAGAGTGCAGAGTTCACCCCATCTCCCATCAGAGTGCAGAGTTCACCCCTTCCTCCCATCAGAGTACAGAGTTCACCCCTTCCTCCCATCAGAGTGCAGAGTTCACCCCTTCATCCTATCAGAGTGCAGGGTTCACCCCATCCCCCCATCAGAGTTCACCTCATCCCCCCATCAGAGTGCAGAGTTCGCCCCATCCCCCATCAGGTGCAGAGTTCACCCCTTTCTCCTATCAGAGTGCAGAGTTCACCCCTTCCCCCCATCAGAGTGCAGAGTTCACCCCATCCCCCATCAGAGTGCAGAGTTCACCCCTTCCTCCCATCAGAGTGCAGAGTTCACAAATTCCCACATCAGCATGCAGAGTTCACCCCTTCCTCCCATCAGAGTGCAGAGTTCACCCCTCCCTCCCATCAGAGTGCAGAGTTCACCCCTTCCTCCTATCAGATTGCAGAGTTCACCCCATCCCCCCATCAGAGTGCAGAGTTCACCCCTTCCTCCCATCAGATTGCAGAATTCACCCCTCCCCCCCATCAGAGTGCAGAGTTCACCCCATCCCCCCATCAAAGTGCAGAGTTCACCCCTTCTTCCATCAGATTGCAGAATTCACCCCTCCATCTCCATCACAGTGCAGAGTTCACCCCATCCCCCGTCAGAGTGCAGAGTTCACCTCATCCCCCATCAGAGTGCAGAGTTCACCCCATCCGCCCATCAGAGTGCAGAGATCACCCCATCAGAGTGCAGAGTTCACCCCTTCCTCCCATCAGAGTGCAGAGTTCACCCCTTCCTCCCATCAGAGTGCAGAGTTCACCCCATCCTCCCATCATAGTGCAGAGTTCACCCCATCCCCCCATCAGAGTGCAGAGTTCACCCCTTCCTCCCATCAGAGTGCAGGGTTCACCCCATCCCCCCATCAGAGTGCCGAGTTCACCCCATCCCCCCATCAGAGTGCAGAGTTCACCCCATCCCCCCATCAGACTGCAGAGTTTACCCCATCCCCCCATCAGAGTGCAGAGTTTACCCCTTCCTCCCATCAGAGTGCAGGGTTCACCCCATCCCCCCATCAGAGTGCAGAGTTCACCCCTTCCTCCCATCAGAGTGCAGGGTTCACCCCTTCCCCCCATCAGAGTGCCGAGTTCACCCCATCCCCCCATCAGAGTGCTGAGTTCACCCCATCCCCCCATCAGAGTGCCGAGTTCACCCCATCCCCCCATCAGAGTGCAGAATTCACCCCATTCCCCCATCAGAGTGCAGAGTTCACCCCATCCCCCCATCAGAGTGCAGAGTTCACCCCATCCCCCCATCAGAGTGTAGAGTTTACCCCATCCCCCATCTGAGTGCAGAGTTCACCCCATCCCCCCATCAGAGTGCAGAGTTCACCCCATCCCCCCATCAGAGTGCAGAGTTCACCCCATCCCCCCATCAGAGTGCAGAGTTCACCCTCTCCCCCATCAGAGTGCAGAGTTCACCCCTTCCTCCCATCCGAGTGCAGAGTTCACCCCTTCCTCCCATCGGAGTGCAGAGTTCACCCTCTCCCCCATCAGAGTGCAGAGTTCACACCATCCCCCATCAGAGTGCCGAGTTCACCCCTTCCTCGAATCAGAGTGCAGAGTTCACCCCTTCCTCCTTTCAGATTGCAGAGTTCACCCCATCCCCCCATCAGATTGCAGAGATCACCACATCCCCCATCAGAGTGCAGTGTTCACCCCATCCCCCCATCAGAGTGCAGAGTTCACCCCTTCCTCCCATCAGAGTGCAGTGTTCACCCCATCCCCCCATCAGATGGCAGAGTTCACCCCTTCCTCCCATCAGAGTGCAGGGTTCACCCCATCCCCCCATCAGAGTGCAGAGTTCACCCCATCCCCCCATCAGAGTGCAGAGTTCACCCCTTCCTCCCATCAGAGTGCAGAGTTCACCCCTTCCTCCCATCAGAGTGCAGAGTTCACCCCATCCCCCCATCATAGTGCAGAGTTCACCCCATCCCCCCATCAGAGTGCAGGGTTCACCCCTTCCTCCCATCAGAGTGCAGGGTTCACCCCATCCCCCCATCAGAGTGCAGAGTTCACCCCATCCCCCCATCAGAGTGCAGAGTTCACCCCATCCCCCCATCAGAGTGCAGAGTTTACCCCATCCCCCATCTGAGTGCAGAGTTCACCCCATCCCCCCATCAGAGTGCAGAGTTCACCCCACCTCCATCAGAGTGCAGAGTTCACCCCTTCCTCCTATCAGAGTGCAGAGTTCACCCCATCCCCCTTCAGAATGCAGAGTTCACCACTTCCGCCTATCAGATTGCAGAATTCACCCCATCCCCTATCAGATTGCAGAATTCACCCCATCCCCCTTCAGAGTGCAGAGTTCACCCCATCCCCCATCAGAGTGCAGAGTTCACCCTTCCTCCTATCAGAGTGCAGAGTTAACCCCATCCCGCATCAGAGTGCAGAGTTCACCCCATCCCCCTTCAGAATGCAGAGTTCACCACTTCCGCCTATCAGAGTGCAGAGTTTACCCCTTCCCCCCATCAGAGTGCAGAGTTCACCCCTTCCCCCCATCAGAGTGCAGAGTTCACCCCATCTCCCATCAGAGTGCAGAGTTCACCCCTTCCTCCCATCAGAGTGCAGAGTTCACCCCTTCCTCCTATCAGAGTGCAGAGTTCACCCCATCCCCCCATCAGAGTTCACCCCATCCCCCATCAGAGTGCAGAGTTCACCTCATCCCCCATCAGAGTGCAGAGTTCACCCCATCCGCCCATCAGAGTGCAGGGTTCAACCCATCCCCCATCAGAGTGCAGAGTTCACCCCATCCCCCATCAGAGTGCAGAGTTCACCCCTTCCTCCCATCAGAGTGCAGACTTCACCCCTTCCTCCCATCAGAGTGCAGAGTTCACCCCATCCCCCATCAGAGTGCAGAGTTCACACCATCCCCCATCAGAGTGCAGAGTTCACCCCATCCCCCCATCAGAGTGCAGAGTTCACACCATCCCCCATCAGAGTGCAGAGTTCACCCCATCCCCCCATCAGAGTGCAGAGTTCACCCCATCCCACCATCAGAGTGCAGAGTTCACCCTATCCCCCCATCGGACTGCAGAGTACACCCCATTGCTCATCAGAGTGCAGAGTTCACCCCATCCCACATCAGAGTGCAGAGTTCACCCCTTCCTCCCATCAGATTGCAGAGTTCATCCCATCCCCCCATCAGAGTGCAGAATTCACCCCTTCCATCAGATGGCAGAGTTCACCCCATCCCCCATCAGAGTGCAGAGTTCACGCCATCACCCCATCAGAGTGCAGAGTTCACCCCATTCCCCCATCAGAATGCAGAGTTCACCCCTTCCTCCCATCAGATTGCAGAATTCACCCCTACCTCCCATCAGAGTGCAGAGTTAACCCCTTCCTCCCATCAGATTGGAGAATTCACCCCTCCCCCCCATCAGAGTGCAGGGTTCACCCCTCCCGCCCAATCAGAGTGCAGAGTTCACCCCATCCCCCCCAATCAGAGTGCAGAGTTCACTCCATCCCCCATCAGAGTGCAGAATTCACCCCATACCCCCAGCAGAGTGCAGAATTCACCCCATCCCCCATCAGAGTGCAGAGTTCACCCCTTCCTCCTGTCAGAGTGCAGAGTTCACCCCTTCCTCCCATCAGAGTGCAGAGTTCACACCTTCCCACATCAGCATGCAGAGTTCACCCCTTCCTCCCATCAGAGTGCAGAGTTCACCCCTTCCTCCTATCAGAGTGCAGAATTCACCCCATCCCCCCATCAGAGTGCAGAGTTCACCCCTTCCTCCCATCAGATTGCAGAATTCACCCCTCCCCCCCATCAGAGTGCGGACTTCACCCCATCCCCCCATCAGAGTGCAGAGTTCACCGCTTCATCCCATCAGATTGCAGAATTCAGCCCTCCCCCCCATCAGAGTGCAGAGTTCACCCCATCCCCCATCAGAGTGCAGAGTTCACCTCATCCCCCATCAGAGTGCAGAGTTCACCAGTTCCTCCCATCAGAGTGCAGACTTCACCCCTTCCTCCCATCAGAGTGCAGAGTTCACCCCATCCGCCCATCAGAGTGCAGAGTTCAACCCATCCCCCATCAGAGTGCAGAGTTCACCCCATCCCCCATCAGAGTGCAGAGTTCACCCCTTCCTCCCATCAGAGTGCAGACTTCACCCCTTCCTCCCATCAGATTGCAGAGTTCACCCCATCCCCCATCAGAGTGCAGAGTTCACACCATCCCCCATCAGAGTGCAGAGTTCACCCCATCCCCCCATCAGAGTGCAGAGTTCACCCCATCCCACCATCAGAGTGCAGAGTTCACCCTATCCCCCCATCGGAGTGCAGAGTTCACCCCATTGCCCATCAGAGTGCAGAGTTCACCCCATCCCACATCAGAGTGCAGAGTTCACCCCTTCCTCCCATCAGATTGCAGAGTTCAGCCCATTCCCCCATCAGAGTGCAGAATTCACCCCTTCCATCAGATGGCAGAGTTCACCCCATCCCCCATCAGAGTGCAGAGTTCACGCCATCCCCCCATCAGAGTGCAGAGTTCACCCCATCCCCCCATCAGAGTGCAAAGTTCACCCCTTCCTCCCATCAGATTGCAGAATTCACCCCTACCGCCCATCAGAGTGCAGAGTTAACCCCTTCCTCCCATCAGATTGGAGAATTCCCCCCTCCCCCCCATCAGTGTGCAGAGTTCACCCCATCCCCCTTCAGAATGCAGAGTTCACCACTTCCGCCCATCAGATTGCAGAATTCACCCCATCCCCTATCAGATTGCAGAATTCACTCCATCCCCCTTCAGAGTGCAGAGTTCACCCCATCCCCCTTCAGAATGCAGAGTTCACCACTTCCGCCTATCAGAGTGCAGAGTTTAACCCATCCCCCATCAGAGTGCAGAGTTCACCCCATCCCCCGTCAGAGTGCAGAGTTCACCCCTTCCCCCCATCAGAGGGCAGAGTTCACCCCATCCCCCATCAGAGTTCACCCCATCCCCCATTAGAGTGCAGAGTTCACCCCATCCCCCATCAGGCGCAAAGTTCACCCCTTTCTCCTATCAGAGTGCAGAGTTCACCCCTTCCCCCCATCAGAGTGCAGAGTTCACCCCATCCCCCATCAGAGTGCAGAGTTCACCCCATCCCCCATCAGGTGCAGAGTTCACCCCTTTCTCCTATCAGAGTGCAGAGTTCACCCCTTCCCCCCATCAGAGTGCACAGTTCACACCATCCCCCATCAGAGTGCAGAGTTCACCCCATCCACCATCAGAGTGCAGAGTTCACCCCTTCCTCCCATCAGAGTGCAGAGTTCACACCTTCCCACATCAGCATGCAGAGTTCACCCCTTCCTCCCATCAGAGTGCAGAGTTCACCCCTTCCTCCTATCAGAGTGCAGAATTCACCCCATCCCCCCATCAGAGTGCAGAGTTCACCCCTTCCTCCCATCAGATTGCAGAATTCACCCCTCCCCCCCATCAGAGTGCGGAGTTCACCCCATCCCCCCATCAGAGTGCAGAGTTCACCGCTTCATCCCATCAGATTGCAGAATTCAGCCCTCCCCCCCATCAGAGTGCAGAGTTCACCCCATCCCCCATCAGAGTGCAGAGTTCACCCCATCCGCCCATCAGAGTGCAGAGTTCAACCCATCCCCCATCAGAGTGCAGAGTTCACCCCATCCCCCATCAGAGTGCAGAGTTCACACCATCCCCCATCAGAGTGCAAAGTTCACCCCATCCCCCCATCAGAGTGCAGAGTTCACCCCATCCCTCCATCAGAGTGCAGAGTTCACCCTATCCCCCCATCGGAGTGCAGAGTTCACCCCATTGCCCATCAGAGTGCAGAGTTCACCCCATCCCACATCAGAGTGCAGAGTTCACCCCTTCCTCCCATCAGATTGCAGAGTTCAGCCCATCCCCCCATCAGAGTGCAGAATTCACCCCTTCCATCAGATGGCAGAGTTCACCCCATCCCCCATCAGAGTGCAGAGTTCACACCATCCCCCAATCAGAGTGCAGAGTTCACCCCATCCCCCCATCAGAGTGCAGAGTTCACCCCTTCCTCCCATCTGATTGCAGAATTCACCCCTTCCCCCGATCAGAGTGCAGGGTTCACCCCATCACCCCCAATCCGAGTGCAGAGTTCACCCCATCCCCCATCAGAGTGCAGAATTCCCCCCATACCCCCAGCAGAGTGCACAGTTCACCCCATCCCCCATCAGAGTGCAGAGTTCACCCCTTCCTCCTGTCAGAGTGCAGAGTTAACCACATCCCGCATCAGAGTGCAGAGTTCACCCCATCCCCCATCAGAATGCAGAGTTCACCACTTCCTCCTATCAGATTGCTGAATTCACCCCATCCCCCATCAGAGTGCAGAGTTCACCCCTTCCTCCCATCAGAGTGCAGAGTTCACCCCATCCCCCCAGCAGAGTGCAGAGTTAACCCCATCCCGCATCAGAATGCAGAGTTCACTCCTGCCTCCTATCAGAGTGCAGAGTTCACCCCTTCCTCCCATCAGAGTGCAGAGTTCACTGCATCCCCCATCAGAGTGCAGAGTACACCCCTTCCCCGCATCAGAGTGCAGAGTTCACCCCATCCCCCATCAGAATGCAGAGTTCATCCCATCCCCCCATCAGAGTGCAGAGTTCACCCCATCCCCCATCAGAGTGCAGAGTTCACCCCTTCCTCCCATCAGATTGCAGAATTCACCCCTCCCCCCCATCAGAGTGCAGAGTTCACGCCATCGCCCATCAGAGTGCAGAGTTCACTTCATCCCCCATCAGAGTGCAGAGTTCACCCCAAACCCATCAGAGTGCAGAGTTCACACCATCCCCCATCAGAGTGCACAGTTCATCCCATCCCCCCATCAGAGTGCAGAGTTCACCCCATCCCCCATCAGAGTGCACAGTTCATCCCATCCCCTCATCAGAGTGCAGAGTTCACCCCATCTCCCATCAGAGTGCAGAGTTCACCCCTTCCTCCCATCAGAGTACAGAGTTCACCCCTTCCTCCCATCAGAGTGCAGAGTTCACCCCTTCATCCTATCAGAGTGCAGGGTTCACCCCATCCCCCCATCAGAGTTCACCTCATCCCCCCATCAGAGTGCAGAGTTCGCCCCATCCCCCATCAGGTGCAGAGTTCACCCCTTTCTCCTATCAGAGTGCAGAGTTCACCCCTTCCCCCCATCAGAGTGCAGAGTTCACCCCATCCCCCATCAGAGTGCAGAGTTCACCCCTTCCTCCCATCAGAGTGCAGAGTTCACAAATTCCCACATCAGCATGCAGAGTTCACCCCTTCCTCCCATCAGAGTGCAGAGTTCACCCCTCCCTCCCATCAGAGTGCAGAGTTCACCCCTTCCTCCTATCAGATTGCAGAGTTCACCCCATCCCCCCATCAGAGTGCAGAGTTCACCCCTTCCTCCCATCAGATTGCAGAATTCACCCCTCCCCCCCATCAGAGTGCAGAGTTCACCCCATCCCCCCATCAAAGTGCAGAGTTCACCCCTTCTTCCATCAGATTGCAGAATTCACCCCTCCATCTCCATCACAGTGCAGAGTTCACCCCATCCCCCGTCAGAGTGCAGAGTTCACCTCATCCCCCATCAGAGTGCAGAGTTCACCCCATCCGCCCATCAGAGTGCAGAGTTCTCCCCATCAGAGTGCAGAGTTCACCCCTTCCTCCCATCAGAGTGCAGAGTTCACCCCTTCCTCCCATCAGAGTGCAGAGTTCACCCCATCCTCCCATCATAGTGCAGAGTTCACCCCATCCCCCCATCAGAGTGCAGAGTTCACCCCTTCCTCCCATCAGAGTGCAGGGTTCACCCCATCCCCCCATCAGAGTGCCGAGTTCACCCCATCCCCCCATCAGAGTGCAGAGTTCACCCCATCCCCCCATCAGACTGCAGAGTTTACCCCATCCCCCCATCAGAGTGCAGAGTTTACCCCTTCCTCCCATCAGAGTGCAGGGTTCACCCCATCCCCCCATCAGAGTGCAGAGTTCACCCCTTCCTCCCATCAGAGTGCAGGGTTCACCCCTTCCCCCCATCAGAGTGCCGAGTTCACCCCATCCCCCCATCAGAGTGCTGAGTTCACCCCATCCCCCCATCAGAGTGCCGAGTTCACCCCATCCCCCCATCAGAGTGCAGAATTCACCCCATTCCCCCATCAGAGTGCAGAGTTCACCCCATCCCCCCATCAGAGTGCAGAGTTCACCCCATCCCCCCATCAGAGTGTAGAGTTTACCCCATCCCCCATCTGAGTGCAGAGTTCACCCCATCCCCCCATCAGAGTGCAGAGTTCACCCCATCCCCCCATCAGAGTGCAGAGTTCACCCCATCCCCCCATCAGAGTGCAGAGTTCACCCTCTCCCCCATCAGAGTGCAGAGTTCACCCCTTCCTCCCATCCGAGTGCAGAGTTCACCCCTTCCTCCCATCGGAGTGCAGAGTTCACCCTCTCCCCCATCAGAGTGCAGAGTTCACACCATCCCCCATCAGAGTGCCGAGTTCACCCCTTCCTCGAATCAGAGTGCAGAGTTCACCCCTTCCTCCTTTCAGATTGCAGAGTTCACCCCATCCCCCCATCAGATTGCAGAGATCACCACATCCCCCATCAGAGTGCAGTGTTCACCCCATCCCCCCATCAGAGTGCAGAGTTCACCCCTTCCTCCCATCAGAGTGCAGTGTTCACCCCATCCCCCCATCAGATGGCAGAGTTCACCCCTTCCTCCCATCAGAGTGCAGGGTTCACCCCATCCCCCCATCAGAGTGCAGAGTTCACCCCATCCCCCCATCAGAGTGCAGAGTTCACCCCTTCCTCCCATCAGAGTGCAGAGTTCACCCCTTCCTCCCATCAGAGTGCAGAGTTCACCCCATCCCCCCATCATAGTGCAGAGTTCACCCCATCCCCCCATCAGAGTGCAGGGTTCACCCCTTCCTCCCATCAGAGTGCAGGGTTCACCCCATCCCCCCATCAGAGTGCCGAGTTCACCCCATCCCCCCATCAGAGTGCAGAGTTCACCCCATCCCCCCATCAGAGTGCAGAGTTTACCCCATCCCCCATCAGAGTGCAGAGTTTACCCCATTCCCCCATCAGAGTGCCGAGTTCACCCCATCCCCCCATCAGAGTGCAGAGTTCACCCCATCCCCCCATCAGGGTGCCGAGTTCACCCCATCCCCCCATCAGAGTGCAGAGTTCACCCCATCCCCCCATCAGAGTGCAGAGTTCACCCCATCCCCCCATCAGAGTGCAGAGTTTACCCCATCCCCCATCTGAGTGCAGAGTTCACCCCATCCCCCCATCAGAGTGCAGAGTTCACCCCATCCCCCCATCAGAGTGCAGAGTTCACCCCATCCCCCCATCAGAGTGCAGAGTTCACCCCATCCCCCCATCAGAGTGCAGAGTTTACCCCTTCCTCCCATCAGAGTGCAGAGTTCACTTCATCCCCCATCAGAGTGCAGAGTTCACCCCTTCCCCCCATCAGAGTGCAGAGTTCACCCCATCCCCCATCAGAGTTCACCCCTTCCTCCTATCAGAGTGCAGAGTTCACCCCTTCCTCCCATCGGAGTGCAGTGTTCACCCTACCCCCCATCAGAGTGCAGAGTTCACACCATCCCCCATCAGAGTGCAGAGTTCACCCCCTCCTCCCATCAGAGTGCAGAGTTCACCCCTTCCTCCCATCAGAGTGCAGAGTTCACCCCATCCCCCATCAGAGTGCAGAATTCACACCATCTCCCATCAAGAGTGCAGAGTTCACCCCTTCCTCCCATCAGAGTGCAGAGTTCACACCTTCCTCCCATCAGAGTGCAGAGTTCACCCCTCCTTCCCATCAGAGTGCAGAGTTCACCCCTTCCTCCTATCAGAGTGCAGAGTTCACCCCATCCCCCCATCAGAGTGCAGAGTTCACCCCTTCCTCCCATCAGATTGAAGAATTCACCCCTCCCCCCCATCAGAGTGCAGAGTTCACCCCATCCCCCCATCAGAGTGCAGAGTTCACACCATCCCCCATCAGAGTGCACAGTTCATCCCATCCCCCCATCAGAGTGCAGAGTTCACCCCATCCCCCATCAGAGTGCACAGTTCATCCCATCCCCTCATCAGAGCGCAGAGTTCACCCCATCTCCCATCAGAGTGCAGAGTTCACCCCTTCCTCCCATCAGAGTACAGAGTTCACCCCTTCCTCCCATCAGAGTGCAGAGTTCACCCCTTCATCCTATCAGAGTGCAGGGTTCACCCCATCCCCCCATCAGAGTTCACCTCATCCCCCCATCAGAGTGCAGAGTTCACCCCTTCCTCCCATCAGAGTGCAGAGTTCACAAATTCCCACATCAGCATGCAGAGTTCACCCCTTCCTCCCATCAGAGTGCAGAGTTCACCCCTCCCTCCCATCAGAGTGCAGAGTTCACCCCTTCCTCCTATCAGATTGCAGAGTTCACCCCATCCCCCCATCAGAGTGCAGAGTTCACCCCTTCCTCCCATCAGATTGCAGAATTCACCCCTCCCCCACATCAGAGTGCAGAGTTCACCCCATCCCCCCATCAAATTGCAGAGTTCACCCCTTCTTCCATCAGATTGCAGAATTCACCCCTCCATCTCCATCACAGTGCAGAGTTCACCCCATCCCCCGTCAGAGTGCAGAGTTCACCTCATCCCCCATCAGAGTGCAGAGTTCACCCCATCCGCCCATCAGAGTGCAGAGTTCACCCCATCAGAGTGCAGAGTTCACCCCATCCCCCATCAGAGTGCAGAGTTCACCCCTTCATCCCATCAGGTTGCAGAATTCACCCCTCCCCCCCATCAGAGTGCAGAGTTCACCCCACCCCCCATCAGAGTGCAGAGTTCACACCATCCCCCATCAGAGTGCAGAGTTCACCCCTTCCTCCCATCGGAGTGCAGAGTTCACCCTACCCCCCATCAGAGCGCAGAGTTCACACCATCCCCCATCAGAGTGCAGAGTTCACCCCCTGCTCCCATCAGAGTGCAGAGTTCACCCCTTCCTCCCATCAGAGTGCAGAGTTCACCCCATCCCCCATCAGAGTGCAGAATTCACACCATCCCCCATCAGAGTGCAGAGTTCACCCCTTCCTCCCATCAGAGTGCAGAGTTCACACCTTCCTCCCATCAGAGTGCAGAGTTCACCCCTCCCTCCCACCAGAGTGCAGAGTTCACCCCTTCCTCCTATCAGAGTACAGAGTTCACCCCATCCCCCCATCAGATTGCAGAATTCACCCCTCCCCCCATCAGAGTGCAGAGTTCACCCCATCCCCCATCAGAGTGCAGAGTTCACCCCATCCCCCATCAGAATCCAGAGTTCACCCCTTCCTCCCATCCGAGTGCAGAGTTCACCCCTTCCTCCCATCGCAGTGCAGAGTTCACACAATCCCCCATCAGAGTGCAGAGTTCACCCCTTCCTCCTTTCAGATTGCAGAGTTCACCCCATCCCCCCATCAGATTGCCGAGTTTACCCCATCCCCCATCAGAGTGCAGTGTTCACCCCATCCCCCCATCAGATGGCAGAGTTCACCCCTTCCTCCCATCAGAGTGCAGGGTTCACCCCATCCCCCCATCAGAGTGCAGAGTTCACCCCATCCCCCCATCAGAGTGCAGAGTTCACCCCTTCCTCCCATCAGAGTGCAGAGTTCACCCCTTCCTCCCATCAGAGTGCAGAGTTCACCCCATCCTCCCATCATAGTGCAGAGTTCACCCCATCCCC
Source organism: Heterodontus francisci (assembly GCF_036365525.1). Lineage (NCBI taxonomy): Eukaryota > Metazoa > Chordata > Chondrichthyes > Heterodontiformes > Heterodontidae > Heterodontus > Heterodontus francisci. Next base: position 26,108,113 of record NC_090375.1, read on the forward strand.
CCATCAGAGTGCAGAGTTCACCCCTTCCTCCCATCAGAGTGCAGGGTTCACCCCATCCCCCCATCAGAGTGCCGAGTTCACCCCATCCCCCCATCAGGGTGCAGAGTTCACCCCATCCCCCCATCAGACTGCAGAGTTTACCCCATCCCCCCATCAGAGTGCAGAGTTTACCCCATCCCCCAATCAGAGTGCCGAGTTCACCCCATCCCCCCATCAGAGTGCAGAGTTCACCCCATCCCCGCATCAGAGTGCTGAGTTCACCCCATCCCCCCATCAGAGTGCCGAGTTCACCCCATCCCCCCATCAGAGTGCAGAGTTCACCCCATCCCCCCCATCAGAGTGCAGAGTTCACCCCATCCTCCCATCAGAGTGCAGAGTTTACCCCATCCCCCATCTGAGTGCAGAGTTCACCCCATCCCCCCATCAGAGTGCAGAGTTCACCCCATCCCCCCATCAGAGTGCAGAGTTTACCCCTTCCTCCCATCAGAGTGCAGAGTTCACCGCATCCCCCATCAGAGTGCAGAGTACACCCCTTCCCCGCATCAGGGTGCAGAGTTCACCCCATCCCCCATCAGAGTGCACAGTTCATCCCATCCCCCCATCAGAGTGCAGAGTTCACCCCATCCCCCATCAGAGTGCAGAGTTCACCCCATCCCCCATCAGAGTGCAGAGTTCACCCCTTCCTCCCATCAGATTGCAGAATTCACCCCTCCCCCCCATCAGAGTGGAGAGTTCACGCCATCGCCCATCAGAGTGCAGAGTTCACTTCATCCCCCATCAGAGTGCAGAGTTCACCCCACCCCCCATCAGAGTGCAGAGTTCACCCCACCCCCCATCAGAGTGCAGAGTTCACACCATCCCCCATCAGAGTGCACAGTTCATCCCATCCCCCCATCAGAGTGCAGAGTTCACCCCATCCCCCATCAGAGTGCAGAGTTCACACCATCCCCCATCAGAGTGCAGAGTTCACCCCTTCCTCCCATCGGAGTGCAGAGTTCACCCTACCCCCCATCAGAGTGCAGAGTTCACCCCATTCCCCATCAGGTGCAGAGTTCACCCCCTCCTCCCATCAGAGTGCAGAGTTCACCCCTTCCTCCCATCAGAGTGCAGAGTTCACCCCATCCCCCATCAGAGTGCAGAATTCACACCATCCCCCATCAGAGTGCAGAGTTCACCCCTTCCTCCCATCAGAGTGCAGAGTTCACACCTTCCTCCCATCAGAGTGCAGAGTTCACCCCTCCCTCCCATCAGAGTGCAGAGTTCACCCCTTCCTCCCATCCGAGTGCAGAGTTCACCCCTTCCTCCCATGGCAGTGCAGAGTTCACACAATCCCCCATCAGAGTGCAGAGTTCACCCCTTCCTCCTTTCAGATTGCAGAGTTCACCCCATCCCCCCATCAGATTGCCGAGTTTACCCCATCCCCCATCAGAGTGCAGTGTTCACCCCATCCCCCCATCAGATGGCAGAGTTCACCCCTTCCTCCCATCAGAGTGCAGGGTTCACCCCATCCCCCCATCAGAGTGCAGAGTTCACCCCATCCCCCCATCAGAGTGCAGAGTTCACCCCTTCCTCCCATCAGAGTGCAGAGTTCACCCCTTCCTCCCATCAGAGTGCAGAGTTCACCCCATCCTCCCATCATAGTGCAGAGTTCACCCCATCCCCCCATCAGAGTGCAGAGTTCACCCCTTCCTCCCATCAGAGTGCAGGGTTCACCCCATCCCCCCATCAGAGTGCCGAGTTCACCCCATCCCCCCATCAGGGTGCAGAGTTCACCCCATCCCCCCATCAGACTGCAGAGTTTACCCCATCCCCCCATCAGAGTGCAGAGTTTACCCCATCCCCCAATCAGAGTGCAGAGTTCACCCCTTCCTCCCATCAGAGTGCAGTGTTCACCCCATCCCCCCATCAGATGGCAGAGTTCACCCCTTCCTCCCATCAGAGTGCAGGGTTCACCCCATCCCCCCATCAGAGTGCAGAGTTCACCCCATCCCCCCATCAGAGTGCAGAGTTCACCCCTTCCTCCCATCAGAGTGCAGAGTTCACCCCTTCCTCCCATCAGAGTGCAGAGTTCACCCCATCCCCCCATCATAGTGCAGAGTTCACCCCATCCCCCCATCAGAGTGCAGGGTTCACCCCTTCCTCCCATCAGAGTGCAGGGTTCACCCCATCCCCCCATCAGAGTGCCGAGTTCACCCCATCCCCCCATCAGAGTGCAGAGTTCACCCCATCCCCCCATCAGAGTGCAGAGTTTACCCCATCCCCCATCAGAGTGCAGAGTTTACCCCATTCCCCCATCAGAGTGCCGAGTTCACCCCATCCCCCCATCAGAGTGCAGAGTTCACCCCATCCCCCCATCAGGGTGCCGAGTTCACCCCATCCCCCCATCAGAGTGCAGAGTTCACCCCATCCCCCCATCAGAGTGCAGAGTTCACCCCATCCCCCCATCAGAGTGCAGAGTTTACCCCATCCCCCATCTGAGTGCAGAGTTCACCCCATCCCCCCATCAGAGTGCAGAGTTCACCCCATCCCCCCATCAGAGTGCAGAGTTCACCCCATCCCCCCATCAGAGTGCAGAGTTCACCCCATCCCCCCATCAGAGTGCAGAGTTTACCCCTTCCTCCCATCAGAGTGCAGAGTTCACTTCATCCCCCATCAGAGTGCAGAGTTCACCCCTTCCCCCCATCAGAGTGCAGAGTTCACCCCATCCCCCATCAGAGTTCACCCCTTCCTCCTATCAGAGTGCAGAGTTCACCCCTTCCTCCCATCGGAGTGCAGTGTTCACCCTACCCCCCATCAGAGTGCAGAGTTCACACCATCCCCCATCAGAGTGCAGAGTTCACCCCCTCCTCCCATCAGAGTGCAGAGTTCACCCCTTCCTCCCATCAGAGTGCAGAGTTCACCCCATCCCCCATCAGAGTGCAGAATTCACACCATCTCCCATCAAGAGTGCAGAGTTCACCCCTTCCTCCCATCAGAGTGCAGAGTTCACACCTTCCTCCCATCAGAGTGCAGAGTTCACCCCTCCTTCCCATCAGAGTGCAGAGTTCACCCCTTCCTCCTATCAGAGTGCAGAGTTCACCCCATCCCCCCATCAGAGTGCAGAGTTCACCCCTTCCTCCCATCAGATTGAAGAATTCACCCCTCCCCCCCATCAGAGTGCAGAGTTCACCCCATCCCCCCATCAGAGTGCAGAGTTCACACCATCCCCCATCAGAGTGCACAGTTCATCCCATCCCCCCATCAGAGTGCAGAGTTCACCCCATCCCCCATCAGAGTGCACAGTTCATCCCATCCCCTCATCAGAGCGCAGAGTTCACCCCATCTCCCATCAGAGTGCAGAGTTCACCCCTTCCTCCCATCAGAGTACAGAGTTCACCCCTTCCTCCCATCAGAGTGCAGAGTTCACCCCTTCATCCTATCAGAGTGCAGGGTTCACCCCATCCCCCCATCAGAGTTCACCTCATCCCCCCATCAGAGTGCAGAGTTCACCCCTTCCTCCCATCAGAGTGCAGAGTTCACAAATTCCCACATCAGCATGCAGAGTTCACCCCTTCCTCCCATCAGAGTGCAGAGTTCACCCCTCCCTCCCATCAGAGTGCAGAGTTCACCCCTTCCTCCTATCAGATTGCAGAGTTCACCCCATCCCCCCATCAGAGTGCAGAGTTCACCCCTTCCTCCCATCAGATTGCAGAATTCACCCCTCCCCCACATCAGAGTGCAGAGTTCACCCCATCCCCCCATCAAATTGCAGAGTTCACCCCTTCTTCCATCAGATTGCAGAATTCACCCCTCCATCTCCATCACAGTGCAGAGTTCACCCCATCCCCCGTCAGAGTGCAGAGTTCACCTCATCCCCCATCAGAGTGCAGAGTTCACCCCATCCGCCCATCAGAGTGCAGAGTTCACCCCATCAGAGTGCAGAGTTCACCCCATCCCCCATCAGAGTGCAGAGTTCACCCCTTCATCCCATCAGGTTGCAGAATTCACCCCTCCCCCCCATCAGAGTGCAGAGTTCACCCCACCCCCCATCAGAGTGCAGAGTTCACACCATCCCCCATCAGAGTGCAGAGTTCACCCCTTCCTCCCATCGGAGTGCAGAGTTCACCCTACCCCCCATCAGAGCGCAGAGTTCACACCATCCCCCATCAGAGTGCAGAGTTCACCCCCTGCTCCCATCAGAGTGCAGAGTTCACCCCTTCCTCCCATCAGAGTGCAGAGTTCACCCCATCCCCCATCAGAGTGCAGAATTCACACCATCCCCCATCAGAGTGCAGAGTTCACCCCTTCCTCCCATCAGAGTGCAGAGTTCACACCTTCCTCCCATCAGAGTGCAGAGTTCACCCCTCCCTCCCACCAGAGTGCAGAGTTCACCCCTTCCTCCTATCAGAGTACAGAGTTCACCCCATCCCCCCATCAGATTGCAGAATTCACCCCTCCCCCCATCAGAGTGCAGAGTTCACCCCATCCCCCATCAGAGTGCAGAGTTCACCCCATCCCCCATCAGAATCCAGAGTTCACCCCTTCCTCCCATCCGAGTGCAGAGTTCACCCCTTCCTCCCATCGCAGTGCAGAGTTCACACAATCCCCCATCAGAGTGCAGAGTTCACCCCTTCCTCCTTTCAGATTGCAGAGTTCACCCCATCCCCCCATCAGATTGCCGAGTTTACCCCATCCCCCATCAGAGTGCAGTGTTCACCCCATCCCCCCATCAGATGGCAGAGTTCACCCCTTCCTCCCATCAGAGTGCAGGGTTCACCCCATCCCCCCATCAGAGTGCAGAGTTCACCCCATCCCCCCATCAGAGTGCAGAGTTCACCCCTTCCTCCCATCAGAGTGCAGAGTTCACCCCTTCCTCCCATCAGAGTGCAGAGTTCACCCCATCCTCCCATCATAGTGCAGAGTTCACCCCATCCCCCCATCAGAGTGCAGAGTTCACCCCTTCCTCCCATCAGAGTGCAGGGTTCACCCCATCCCCCCATCAGAGTGCCGAGTTCACCCCATCCCCCCATCAGGGTGCAGAGTTCACCCCATCCCCCCATCAGACTGCAGAGTTTACCCCATCCCCCCATCAGAGTGCAGAGTTTACCCCATCCCCCAATCAGAGTGCCGAGTTCACCCCATCCCCCCATCAGAGTGCAGAGTTCACCCCATCCCCGCATCAGAGTGCTGAGTTCACCCCATCCCCCCATCAGAGTGCCGAGTTCACCCCATCCCCCCATCAGAGTGCAGAGTTCACCCCATCCCCCCCATCAGAGTGCAGAGTTCACCCCATCCTCCCATCAGAGTGCAGAGTTTACCCCATCCCCCATCTGAGTGCAGAGTTCACCCCATCCCCCCATCAGAGTGCAGAGTTCACCCCATCCCCCCATCAGAGTGCAGAGTTTACCCCTTCCTCCCATCAGAGTGCAGAGTTCACCGCATCCCCCATCAGAGTGCAGAGTACACCCCTTCCCCGCATCAGGGTGCAGAGTTCACCCCATCCCCCATCAGAGTGCACAGTTCATCCCATCCCCCCATCAGAGTGCAGAGTTCACCCCATCCCCCATCAGAGTGCAGAGTTCACCCCATCCCCCATCAGAGTGCAGAGTTCACCCCTTCCTCCCATCAGATTGCAGAATTCACCCCTCCCCCCCATCAGAGTGGAGAGTTCACGCCATCGCCCATCAGAGTGCAGAGTTCACTTCATCCCCCATCAGAGTGCAGAGTTCACCCCACCCCCCATCAGAGTGCAGAGTTCACCCCACCCCCCATCAGAGTGCAGAGTTCACACCATCCCCCATCAGAGTGCACAGTTCATCCCATCCCCCCATCAGAGTGCAGAGTTCACCCCATCCCCCATCAGAGTGCAGAGTTCACACCATCCCCCATCAGAGTGCAGAGTTCACCCCTTCCTCCCATCGGAGTGCAGAGTTCACCCTACCCCCCATCAGAGTGCAGAGTTCACCCCATTCCCCATCAGGTGCAGAGTTCACCCCCTCCTCCCATCAGAGTGCAGAGTTCACCCCTTCCTCCCATCAGAGTGCAGAGTTCACCCCATCCCCCATCAGAGTGCAGAATTCACACCATCCCCCATCAGAGTGCAGAGTTCACCCCTTCCTCCCATCAGAGTGCAGAGTTCACACCTTCCTCCCATCAGAGTGCAGAGTTCACCCCTCCCTCCCATCAGAGTGCAGAGTTCACCCCTTCCTCCCATCCGAGTGCAGAGTTCACCCCTTCCTCCCATGGCAGTGCAGAGTTCACACAATCCCCCATCAGAGTGCAGAGTTCACCCCTTCCTCCTTTCAGATTGCAGAGTTCACCCCATCCCCCCATCAGATTGCCGAGTTTACCCCATCCCCCATCAGAGTGCAGTGTTCACCCCATCCCCCCATCAGATGGCAGAGTTCACCCCTTCCTCCCATCAGAGTGCAGGGTTCACCCCATCCCCCCATCAGAGTGCAGAGTTCACCCCATCCCCCCATCAGAGTGCAGAGTTCACCCCTTCCTCCCATCAGAGTGCAGAGTTCACCCCTTCCTCCCATCAGAGTGCAGAGTTCACCCCATCCTCCCATCATAGTGCAGAGTTCACCCCATCCCCCCATCAGAGTGCAGAGTTCACCCCTTCCTCCCATCAGAGTGCAGGGTTCACCCCATCCCCCCATCAGAGTGCCGAGTTCACCCCATCCCCCCATCAGGGTGCAGAGTTCACCCCATCCCCCCATCAGACTGCAGAGTTTACCCCATCCCCCCATCAGAGTGCAGAGTTTACCCCATCCCCCAATCAGAGTGCCGAGTTCACCCCATCCCCCCATCAGAGTGCAGAGTTCACCCCATCCCCGCATCAGAGTGCTGAGTTCACCCCATCCCCCCATCAGAGTGCTGAGTTCACCCCATCCCCCCATCAGAGTGCAGAGTTCACCCCATCCCCCCCATCAGAGTGCAGAGTTCACCCCATCCTCCCATCAGAGTGCAGAGTTTACCCCATCCCCCATCTGAGTGCAGAGTTCACCCCATCCCCCCATCAGAGTGCAGAGTTCACCCCATCCCCCCATCAGAGTGCAGAGTTTACCCCTTCCTCCCATCAGAGTGCAGAGTTCACCGCATCCCCCATCAGAGTGCAGAGTACACCCCTTCCCCGCATCAGGGTGCAGAGTTCACCCCATCCCCCATCAGAGTGCACAGTTCATCCCATCCCCCCATCAGAGTGCAGAGTTCACCCCATCCCCCATCAGAGTGCAGAGTTCACCCCATCCCCCATCAGAGTGCAGAAGTCACCCCTTCCTCCCATCAGATTGCAGAATTCACCCCTCCCCCCCATCAGAGTGGAGAGTTCACGCCATCGCCCATCAGAGTGCAGAGTTCACTTCATCCCCCATCAGAGTGCAGAGTTCACCCCACCCCCCATCAGAGTGCAGAGTTCACCCCACCCCCCATCAGAGTGCAGAGTTCACACCATCCCCCATCAGAGTGCACAGTTCATCCCATCCCCCCATCAGAGTGCAGAGTTCACCCCATCCCCCATCAGAGTGCAGAGTTCACACCATCCCCCATCAGAGTGCAGAGTTCACCCCTTCCTCCCATCGGAGTGCAGAGTTCACCCTACCCCCCATCAGAGTGCAGAGTTCACCCCATTCCCCATCAGGTGCAGAGTTCACCCCCTCCTCCCATCAGAGTGCAGAGTTCACCCCTTCCTCCCATCAGAGTGCAGAGTTCACCCCATCCCCCATCAGAGTGCAGAATTCACACCATCCCCCATCAGAGTGCAGAGTTCACCCCTTCCTCCCATCAGAGTGCAGAGTTCACACCTTCCTCCCATCAGAGTGCAGAGTTCACCCCTCCCTCCCATCAGAGTGCAGAGTTCACCCCTTCCTCCTATCAGAGTGCAGAGTTCACCCCATCCCCCCATCAGAGTGCAGAGTTCACCCCTTCCTCCCATCAGATTGCAGAATTCACCCCTCCCCCCATCAGAGTGCAGAGTTCACCCCATCCCCCCATCAGAGTGCAGAGTTCACCCCTTCCTCCCATCAGAGTGCAGAGTTCACCCCTCCCTCCCACCAGAGTGCAGAGTTCACCCCTTCCTCCTATCAGAGTGCAGAGTTCACCCCATCCCCCCATCAGAGTGCAGAGTTCACCCCTTCCTCCCATCAGATTGCAGAATTCACCCCTCCCCCCATCAGAGTGCAGAGTTCACCCCATCCCCCATCAGAGTGCAGAGTTTACCCCTTCCTCCCATCAGAGTGCAGGGTTCACCCCATCCCCCCATCAGAGTGCAGAGTTCACCCCTTCCTCCCATCAGAGTGCAGGGTTCACCCCTTCCCCCCATCAGAGTGCCGAGTTCACCCCATCCCCCCATCAGAGTGCTGAGTTCACCCCATCCCCCCATCAGAGTGCCGAGTTCACCCCATCCCCCCATCAGAGTGCAGAATTCACCCCATTCCCCCATCAGAGTGCAGAGTTCACCCCATCCCCCCATCAGAGTGCAGAGTTCACCCCATCCCCCCATCAGAGTGTAGAGTTTACCCCATCCCCCATCTGAGTGCAGAGTTCACCCCATCCCCCCATCAGAGTGCAGAGTTCACCCCATCCCCCCATCAGAGTGCAGAGTTCACCCCATCCCCCCATCAGAGTGCAGAGTTTACCCCTTCCTCCCATCAGAGTGCAGAGTTCACCGCATCCCCCATCAGAGTGCAGAGTACACCCCTTCCCCGCATCAGAGTGCAGAGTTCACCCCATCCCCCATCAGAGTGCACAGTTCATCCCATCCCCCCATCAGAGTGCAGAGTTCACCCCATCCCCCATCAGAGTGCAGAGTTCACCCCATCCCCCATCAGAGTGCAAAGTTCACCCCTTCCTCCCATCAGATTGCAGAATTCACCCCTCCCCCCCATCAGAGTGGAGAGTTCACGCCATCGCCCATCAGAGTGCAGAGTTCACTTCATCCCCCATCAGAGTGCAGAGTTCACCCCACCCCCCATCAGAGTGCAGAGTTCACACCATCCCCCATCAGTGTGCACAGTTCATCCCATCCCCCCATCAGAGTGCAGAGTTCACCCCATCCCCCACCAGAGTGCAGAGTTCACACCATCCCCCATCAGAGTGCAGAGTTCACCCCTTCCTCCCATCGGAGTGCAGAGTTCACCCTACCCCCCATCAGAGTGCAGAGTTCACACCATCCCCCATCAGGTGCAGAGTTCACCCCCTCCTCCCATCAGAGTGCAGAGTTCACCCCTTCCTCCCATCAGAGTGCAGAGATCACCCCATCCCCCATCAGAGTGCAGAGTTCACACCTTCCTCCCATCAGAGTGCAGAGTTCACCCCTTCCTCCCATCAGAGTGCAGAGTTCACCCCATCCCCCATCAGAGTGCAGAGTTCACCTCATCCCCCATCAGAGTGCAGAGTTCACCCCATCCCCCATCAGAGTGCAGAGTTCACCCCATCCCCCATCAGAATCCAGAGTTCACCCCTTCCTCCCATCCGAGTGCAGAGTTCACCCCTTCCTCCCATCGGAGTGCAGAGTTCACCCTCTCCCCCATCAGAGTGCAGAGTTCACACCATCCCCCATCAGAGTGCAGAGTTCACCCCTTCCTCGAATCAGAGTGCAGAGTTCACCCCTTCCTCCTTTCAGATTGCAGAGTTCACCCCATCCCCCCATCAGATTGCAGAGATCACCACATCCCCCATCAGAGTGCAGTGTTCACCCCATCCCCCCATCAGAGTGCAGGGTTCACCCCTTCCTCCCATCAGAGTGCAGTGTTCACCCCATCCCCCCATCAGATGGCAGAGTTCACCCCTTCCTCCCATCAGAGTGCAGGGTTCACCCCATCCCCCCATCAGAGTGCAGAGTTCACCCCATCCCCCCATCAGAGTGCAGAGTTCACCCCTTCCTCCCATCAGAGTGCAGAGTTCACCCCTTCCTCCCATCAGAGTGCAGAGTTCACCCCATCCCCCCATCATAGTGCAGAGTTCACCCCATCCCCCCATCAGAGTGCAGGGTTCACCCCTTCCTCCCATCAGAGTGCAGGGTTCACCCCATCCCCCCATCAGAGTGCCGAGTTCACCCCATCCCCCCATCAGAGTGCAGAGTTCACCCCATCCCCCCATCAGAGTGCAGAGTTTATCCCATCCCCCATAAGAGTGCAGAGTTTACCCCATTCCCCCATCAGAGTGCCGAGTTCACCCCATCCCCCCATCAGAGTGCAGAGTTCACCCCATCCCCCCATCAGGGTGCCGAGTTCACCCCATCCCCCCATCAGAGTGCAGAGTTCACCCCATCCCCCCATCAGAGTGCAGAGTTCACCCCATCCCCCCATCAGAGTGCAGAGTTTACCCCATCCCCCATCTGAGTGCAGAGTTCACCCCATCCCCCCATCAGAGTGCAGAGTTCACCCCATCCCCCCATCAGAGTGCAGAGTTCACCCCATCCCCCCATCAGAGTGCAGAGTTCACCCCATCCCCCCATCAGAGTGCAGAGTTTACCCCTTCCTCCCATCAGAGTGCAGAGTTCACTTCATCCCCCATCAGAGTGCAGAGTTCACCCCTTCCCCCCATCAGAGTGCAGAGTTCACCCCATCCCCCATCAGAGTTCACCCCTTCCTCCTATCAGAGTGCAGAGTTCACCCCTTCCTCCCATCGGAGTGCAGAGTTCACCCTACCCCCCATCAGAGTGCAGAGTTCACACCATCCCCCATCAGAGTGCAGAGTTCACCCCCTCCTCCCATCAGAGTGCAGAGTTCACCCCTTCCTCCCATCAGAGTGCAGAGTTCACCCCATCCCCCATCAGAGTGCAGAATTCACACCATCTCCCATCAAGAGTGCAGAGTTCACCCCTTCCTCCCATCAGAGTGCAGAGTTCACACCTTCCTCCCATCAGAGTGCAGAGTTCACCCCTCCTTCCCATCAGAGTGCAGAGTTCACCCCTTCCTCCTATCAGAGTGCAGAGTTCACCCCATCCCCCCATCAGAGTGCAGAGTTCACCCCTTCCTCCCATCAGATTGAAGAATTCACCCCTCCCCCCCATCAGAGTGCAGAGTTCACCCCATCCCCCCATCAGAGTGCAGAGTTCACACCATCCCCCATCAGAGTGCACAGTTCATCCCATCCCCCCATCAGAGTGCAGAGTTCACCCCATCCCCCATCAGAGTGCACAGTTCATCCCATCCCCTCATCAGAGCGCAGAGTTCACCCCATCTCCCATCAGAGTGCAGAGTTCACCCCTTCCTCCCATCAGAGTACAGAGTTCACCCCTTCCTCCCATCAGAGTGCAGAGTTCACCCCTTCATCCTATCAGAGTGCAGGGTTCACCCCATCCCCCCATCAGAGTTCACCTCATCCCCCCATCAGAGTGCAGAGTTCACCCCTTCCTCCCATCAGAGTGCAGAGTTCACAAATTCCCACATCAGCATGCAGAGTTCACCCCTTCCTCCCATCAGAGTGCAGAGTTCACCCCTCCCTCCCATCAGAGTGCAGAGTTCACCCCTTCCTCCTATCAGATTGCAGAGTTCACCCCATCCCCCCATCAGAGTGCAGAGTTCACCCCTTCCTCCCATCAGATTGCAGAATTCACCCCTCCCCCACATCAGAGTGCAGAGTTCACCCCATCCCCCCATCAAATTGCAGAGTTCACCCCTTCTTCCATCAGATTGCAGAATTCATCCCTCCATCTCCATCACAGTGCAGAGTTCACCCCATCCCCCGTCAGAGTGCAGAGTTCACCTCATCCCCCATCAGAGTGCAGAGTTCACCCCATCCGCCCATCAGAGTGCAGAGTTCACCCCATCAGAGTGCAGAGTTCACCCCATCCCCCATCAGAGTGCAGAGTTCACCCCTTCATCCCATCAGGTTGCAGAATTCACCCCTCCCCCCCATCAGAGTGCAGAGTTCACCCCACCCCCCATCAGAGTGCAGAGTTCACACCATCCCCCATCAGAGTGCAGAGTTCACCCCTTCCTCCCATCGGAGTGCAGAGTTCACCCTACCCCCCATCAGAGCGCAGAGTTCACACCATCCCCCATCAGAGTGCAGAGTTCACCCCCTGCTCCCATCAGAGTGCAGAGTTCACCCCTTCCTCCCATCAGAGTGCAGAGTTCACCCCATCCCCCATCAGAGTGCAGAGTTCACCCCTTCCTCCCATCAGACTGCAGAGTTCACACCTTCCTCCCATCAGAGTGCAGAGTTCACCCCTCCCTCCCACCAGAGTGCAGAGTTCACCCCTTCCTCCTATCAGAGTACAGAGTTCACCCCATCCCCCCATCAGAGTGCAGAGTTCACCCCTTCCTCCCATCAGATTGCAGAATTCACCCCTCCCCCCATCAGAGTGCAGAGTTCACCCCATCCCCCATCAGAGTGCAGAGTTCACCTCAACCCCCATCAGAGTGCAGAGTTCACCCCATCCCCCATCAGAGTGCAGAGTTCACCCCATCCCCCATCAGAATCCAGAGTTCACCCCTTCCTCCCATCCGAGTGCAGAGTTCACCCCTTCCTCCCATCGCAGTGCAGAGTTCACACAATCCCCCATCAGAGTGCAGAGTTCACCCCTTCCTCCTTTCAGATTGCAGAGTTCACCCCATCCCCCCATCAGATTGCCGAGTTTACCCCATCCCTCATCAGAGTGCAGTGTTCACCCCATCCCCCCATCAGATGGCAGAGTTCACCCCTTCCTCCCATCAGAGTGCAGGGTTCACCCCATCCCCCCATCAGAGTGCAGAGTTCACCCCATCCCCCCATCAGAGTGCAGAGTTCACCCCTTCCTCCCATCAGAGTGCAGAGTTCACCCCTTCCTCCCATCAGAGTGCAGAGTTCACCCCATCCTCCCATCATAGTGCAGAGTTCACCCCATCCCCCCATCAGAGTGCAGAGTTCACCCCTTCCACCCATCAGAGTGCAGGGTTCACCCCATCCCCCCATCAGAGTGCCGAGTTCACCCCATCCCCCCATCAGGGTGCAGAGTTCACCCCATCCCCCCATCAGACTGCAGAGTTTACCCCATCCCCCCATCAGAGTGCAGAGTTTACCCCATCCCCCAATCAGAGTGCCGAGTTCACCCCATCCCCCCATCAGAGTGCAGAGTTCACCCCATCCCCGCATCAGAGTGCTGAGTTCACCCCATCCCCCCATCAGAGTGCCGAGTTCACCCCATCCCCCCATCAGAGTGCAGAGTTCACCCCATCCCCCCCATCAGAGTGCAGAGTTCACCCCATCCTCCCATCAGAGTGCAGAGTTTACCCCATCCCCCATCTGAGTGCAGAGTTCACCCCATCCCCCCATCAGAGTGCAGAGTTCACCCCATCCCCCCATCAGAGTGCAGAGTTTACCCCATCCCCCATCAGAGTGCAGAGTACACCCCTTCCCCGCATCAGAGTGCAGAGTTCACCCCATCCCCCATCAGAGTGCAGAGTACACCCCTTCCCCGCATCAGAGTGCAGAGTTCACCCCATCCCCCATCAGAGTGCACAGTTCATCCCATCCCCCCATCAGAGTGCAGAGTTCACCCCATCCCCCATCAGAGTGCAGAGTTCACCCCATCCCCCATCAGAGTGCAGAGTTCACCCCTTCCTCCCATCAGATTGCAGAATTCACCCCTCCCCCCCATCAGAGTGGAGAGTTCACGCCATCGCCCATCAGAGTGCAGAGTTCACTTCATCCCCCATCAGAGTGCAGAGTTCACCCCACCCCCCATCAGAGTGCAGAGTTCACCCCACCCCCCATCAGAGTGCAGAGTTCACACCATCCCCCATCAGAGTGCACAGTTCATCCCATCCCCCCATCAGAGTGCAGAGTTCACCCCATCCCCCATCAGAGTGCAGAGTTCACACCATCCCCCATCAGAGTGCAGAGTTCACCCCTTCCTCCCATCGGAGTGCAGAGTTCACCCTACCCCCCATCAGAGTGCAGAGTTCACCCCATTCCCCATCAGGTGCAGAGTTCACCCCCTCCTCCCATCAGAGTGCAGAGTTCACCCCTTCCTCCCATCAGAGTGCAGAGTTCACCCCATCCCCCATCAGAGTGCAGAATTCACACCATCCCCCATCAGAGTGCAGAGTTCACCCCTTCCTCCCATCAGAGTGCAGAGTTCACACCTTCCTCCCATCAGAGTGCAGAGTTCACCCCTCCCTCCCATCAGAGTGCAGAGTTCACCCCTTCCTCCTATCAGAGTGCAGAGTTCACCCCATCCCCCCATCAGAGTGCAGAGTTCACCCCTTCCTCCCATCAGATTGCAGAATTCACCCCTCCCCCCATCAGAGTGCAGAGTTCACCCCATCCCCCCATCAGAGTGCAGAGTTCACCCCTTCCTCCCATCAGAGTGCAGAGTTCACCCCTCCCTCCCACCAGAGTGCAGAGTTCACCCCTTCCTCCTATCAGAGTGCAGAGTTCACCCCATCCCCCCATCAGAGTGCAGAGTTCACCCCTTCCTCCCATCAGATTGCAGAATTCACCCCTCCCCCCATCAGAGTGCAGAGTTCACCCCATCCCCCATCAGAGTGCAGAGTTCACCTCAACCCCCATCAGAGTGCAGAGTTCACCCCATCCCCCATCAGAGTGCAGAGTTCACCCCATCCCCCATCAGAATCCAGAGTTCACCTCTTCCTCCCATCCGAGTGCAGAGTTCACCCCTTCCTCCCATCGGAGTGCAGAGTTCACCCTCTCCCCCATCAGAGTGCAGAGTTCACACAATCCCCCATCAGAGTGCAGAGTTCATCCCATCCCCCCATCAGAGTGCAGAGTTCACCCCATCCCCCATCAGAGTGCAGAGTTCACCCCATCCCCCATCAGAGTGCAGAGTTCACCCCTTCCTCCCATCAGATTGCAGAATTCACCCCTCCCCCCCATCAGAGTGGAGAGTTCACGCCATCGCCCATCAGAGTGCAGAGTTCACTTCATCCCCCATCAGAGTGCAGAGTTCACCCCACCCCCCATCAGAGTGCAGAGTTCACCCCACCCCCCATCAGAGTGCAGAGTTCACACCATCCCCCATCAGAGTGCACAGTTCATCCCATCCCCCCATCAGAGTGCAGAGTTCACCCCATCCCCCATCAGAGTGCAGAGTTCACACCATTCCCCATCAGAGTGCAGAGTTCACCCTTCCTCCCATCGGAGTGCAGAGTTCACCCTACCCCCCATCAGAGTGCAGAGTTCACCCCATTCCCCATCAGGTGCAGAGTTCACCCCCTCCTCCCATCAGAGTGCAGAGTTCACCCCTTCCTCCCATCAGAGTGCAGAGTTCACCCCATCCCCCATCAGAGTGCAGAATTCACACCATCCCCCATCAGAGTGCAGAGTTCACCCCTTCCTCCCATCAGAGTGCAGAGTTCACACCTTCCTCCCATCAGAGTGCAGAGTTCACCCCTCCCTCCCATCAGAGTGCAGAGTTCACCCCTTCCTCCTATCAGAGTGCAGAGTTCACCCCATCCCCCCATCAGAGTGCAGAGTTCACCCCTTCCTCCCATCAGATTGCAGAATTCACCCCTCCCCCCATCAGAGTGCAGAGTTCACCCCATCCCCCCATCAGAGTGCAGAGTTCACCCCTTCCTCCCATCAGAGTGCAGAGTTCACCCCTCCCTCCCACCAGAGTGCAGAGTTCACCCCTTCCTCCTATCAGAGTGCAGAGTTCACCCCATCCCCCCATCAGAGTGCAGAGTTCACCCCTTCCTCCCATCAGATTGCAGAATTCACCCCTCCCCCCATCAGAGTGCAGAGTTCACCCCATCCCCCATCAGAGTGCAGAGTTCACCTCAACCCCCATCAGAGTGCAGAGTTCACCCCATCCCCCATCAGAGTGCAGAGTTCACCCCATCCCCCATCAGAATCCAGAGTTCACCCCTTCCTCCCATCCGAGTGCAGAGTTCACCCCTTCCTCCCATCGGAGTGCAGAGTTCACCCTCTCCCCCATCAGAGTGCAGAGTTCACACAATCCCCCATCAGAGTGCAGAGTTCACACAATCCCCCATCAGATTGCCGAGTTTACCCCATCCCCCATCAGAGTGCAGTGTTCACCCCATCCCCCCATCAGATGGCAGAGTTCACCCCTTCCTCCCATCAGAGTGCAGGGTTCACCCCATCCCCCCATCAGAGTGCAGAGTTCACCCCAACCCCCCATCAGAGTGCAGAGTTCACCCCTTCCTCCCATCAGAGTGCAGAGTTCACCCCTTCCTCCCATCAGAGTGCAGAGTTCACCCCATCCTCCCATCATAGTGCAGAGTTCACCCCATCCCCCCATCAGAGTGCAGAGTTCACCCCTTCCTCCCATCAGAGTGCAGGGTTCACCCCATCCCCCCATCAGAGTGCCGAGTTCACCCCATCCCCCCATCAGAGTGCAGAGTTCACCCCATCCCCCCATCAGACTGCAGAGTTTACCCCATACCCCCATCAGAGTGCAGAGTTTACCCCAACCCCCATCAGAGTGCCGAGTTCACCCCATCCCCCCATCAGAGTGCAGAGTTCACCCCATCCCCCCATCAGAGTGCTGAGTTCACCCCATCCCCCCATCAGAGTGCCGAGTTCACCCCATCCCCCCATCAGAGTGCAGAGTTCACCCCATCCCCCCATCAGAGTGCAGAGTTCACCCCAACCCCCCATCAGAGTGCAGAGTTCACCCCATCCCCCCATCAGAGTGCAGAGTTTACCCCATCCCCCATCTGAGTGCAGAGTTCACCCCATCCCCCCATCAGAGTGCAGAGTTCACCCCATCCCCCCATCAGAGTGCAGAGTTCACCCCATCCCCCCATCAGAGCGCAGAGTTTACCCCTTCCTCCCATCAGAGTGCAGAGTTCACCGCATCCCCCATCAGAGTGCAGAGTACACCCCTTCCCCGCATCAGAGTGCAGAGTTCACCCCATCCCCCCATCAGAGCGCAGAGTTTACCCCTTCCTCCCATCAGAGTGCAGAGTTCACCGCATCCCCCATCAGAGTGCAGAGTACACCCCTTCCTCCCATCAGAGTGCAGAGTTCACCGCATCCCCCATCAGAGTGCAGAGTACACCCCTTCCCCCATCAGAGTGCACAGTTCATCCCATCCCCCCATCAGAGTGCAGAGTTCACCCCATCCCCCATCAGAGTGCAGAGTTCACCCCATCCCCCATCAGAGTGCAGAGTTCACCCCTTCCTCCCATCAGATTGCAGAATTCACCCCTCCCCCCCATCAGAGTGGAGAGTTCACGCCATTGCCCATCAGATTGCAGAGTTCACTTCATCCCCCATCAGAGTGCAGAGTTCACCCCACCCCCCATCAGAGTGCAGAGTTCACACCATCCCCCATCAGAGTGCACAGTTCATCCCATCCCCCCATCAGAGTGCAGAGTTCACCCCATCCCCCATCAGAGTGCAGAGTTCACACCATCCCCTATCAGAGTGCAGAGTTCACCCCTTCCTCCCATCGGAGTGCAGAGTTCACCCTACCCCCCATCAGAGTGCAGAGTTCACACCATCCCCCATCAGGTGCAGAGTTCACCCCCTCCTCCCATCAGAGTGCAGAGTTCACCCCTTCCTCCCATCAGAGTGCAGAGTTCACCCCATCCCCCATCAGAGTGCAGAATTCACACCATCCCCCATCAGAGTGCAGAGTTCACCCCTTCCTCCCATCAGAGTGCAGAGTTCACACCTTCCTCCCATCAGAGTGCAGAGTTCACCCCTCCCTCCCATCAGAGTGCAGAGTTCACCCCTTCCTCCTATCAGAGAGCAGAGATCACCCCATCCCCCCATCAGAGTGCAGAGTTCACCCCTTCCTCCCATCAGATTGCAGAATTCACCCCTCCCCCCATCAGAGTGCAGAGTTCACCCCATCCCCCCATCAGAGTGCAGAGTTCACCCCTTCCTCCCATCAGATTGCAGAATTCACCCCTCCCCCCCATCAGAGTGCAGAGTTCACCCCATCCCCCATCAGAGTGCAGAGTTCACCTCATCCCCCATCAGAGTGCAGAGTTCACCCCATCCCCCATCAGAGTGCAGAGTTCACCCCATCCCCCATCAGAATCCAGAGTTCACCCCTTCCTCCCATCCGAGTGCAGAGTTCACCCCTTCCTCCCATCGGAGTGCAGAGTTCACCCTCTCCCCCATCAGAGTGCAGAGTTCACCCCTTCCTCCTTTCAGATTGCAGAGTTCACCCCATCCCCCCATCAGATTGCAGAGATCACCACATCCCCCATCAGAGTGCAGTGTTCACCGCATCCCCCCAACAGAGTGCAGAGTTCACCCCTTCCTCCCATCAGAGTGCAGGGTTCACCCCATCCCCCCATCAGAGTGCAGAGTTCACCCCATCCCCCCATCAGAGTGCAGAGTTCACCCCTTCCTCCCATCAGAGTGCAGAGTTCACCCCTTCCTCCCATCAGAGTACAGAGTTCACCCCATCCCCCCATCATAGTGCAGAGTTCACCCCATCCCCCCATCAGAGTGCAGAGTTCACCCCTTCCTCCCATCAGAGTGCAGGGTTCACCCCATCCCCCCATCAGAGTGCCGAGTTCACCCCATCCCCCCATCAGAGTGCAGAGTTCACCCCATCCCCCCATCAGAGTGCAGAATTTACCCCATCCCCCATCAGAGTGCAGAGTTCACCCCTTCCTCCCATCAGATTGCAGAATTCACCCCTCCCCCCCATCAGAGTGGAGAGTTCACGCCATCGCCCATCAGAGTGCAGAGTTCACTTCATCCCCCATCAGAGTGCAGAGTTCACCCCACCCCCCATCAGAGTGCAGAGTTCACACCATCCCCCATCAGAGTGCACAGTTCCTCCCATCCCCCCATCAGAGTGCAGAGTTCACCCCATCCCCCATCAGAGTGCAGAGTTCACACCATCCCCCATCAGAGTGCAGAGTTCACCCCTTCCTCCCATCGGAGTGCAGAGTTCACCCTACCCCCCATCAGAGTGCAGAGTTCACACCATCCCCCATCAGGTGCAGAGTTCACCCCCTCCTCCCATCAGAGTGCAGAGTTCACCCCTTCCTCCCATCAGAGTGCAGAGTTCACCCCATCCCCCATCAGAGTGCAGAATTCACACCATCCCCAATCAGAGTGCAGAGTTCACCCCTTCCTCCCATCAGAGTGCAGAGTTCACACCTTCCTCCCATCAGAGTGCAGAGTTCACCCCTCCCTCCCATCAGAGTGCAGAGTTCACCCCTTCCTCCTATCAGAGTGCAGAGTTCACCCCATCCCCCCATCAGAGTGCAGAGTTCACCCCTTCCTCCCATCAGATTGCAGAATACACCCCTCCCCCCATCAGAGTGCAGAGTTCACCCCATCCCCCCATCAGAGTGCAGAGTTCACCCCTTCCTCCCATCAGATTGCAGAATTCACCTCATCCCCCATCAGAGTGCAGAGTTCACCCCATCCCCCATCAGAGTGCAGAGTTCACCCCATCCCCCATCAGAATCCAGAGTTCACCCCTTCCTCCCATCCGAGTGCAGAGTTCACCCCTTCCTCCCATCGGAGTGCAGAGTTCACCCTCTCCCCCATCAGAGTGCAGAGTTCACACCATCCCCCATCAGAGTGCAGAGTTCACCCCTTCCTCGAATCAGAGTGCAGAGTTAACCCCTTCCTCCTTTCAGATTGCAGAGTTCACCCTCTCCCCCATCAGATTGCAGAGATCACCACATCCCCCATCAGAGTGCAGTGTTCACCCCATCCCCCCATCAGAGTGCAGAGTTCACCCCTTCCTCCCATCAGAGTGCAGTGTTCACCCCATCCCCCCATCAGATGGCAGAGTTCACCCCTTCCTCCCATCAGAGTGCAGGGTTCACCCCATCCCCCCATCAGAGTGCAGAGTTCACCCCATCCCCCCATCAGAGTGCAGAGTTCACCCCTTCCTCCCATCAGAGTGCAGAGTTCACCCCTTCCTCCCATCAGAGTGCAGAGTTCACCCCATCCCCCCATCATAGTGCAGAGTTCACCCCATCCACCCATCAGAGTGCAGAGTTCACCCCTTCCTCCCATCAGAGTGCAGGGTTCACCCCTTCCCCCCATCAGAGTGCCGAGTTCACCCCATCCCCCCATCAGAGTGCAGAATTCACCCCTCCCCCCCATCAGAGTGGAGAGTTCACGCCATCGCCCATCAGAGTGCAGAGTTCACTTCATCCCCCATCAGAGTGCAGAGTTCACCCCACCCCCCATCAGAGTGCAGAGTTCACACCATCCCCCATCAGAGTGCACAGTTCATCCCATCCCCCCATCAGAGTGCAGAGTTCACCCCATCCCCCATCAGAGTGCAGAGTTCACACCATCCCCCATCAGAGTGCAGAGTTCACCCCTTCCTCCCATCGGAGTGCAGAGTTCACCCTACCCCCCATCAGAGTGCAGAGTTCACCCCATTCCCCATCAGGTGCAGAGTTCACCCCCTCCTCCCATCAGAGTGCAGAGTTCACCCCTTCCTCCCATCAGAGTGCAGAGTTCACCCCATCCCCCATCAGAGTGCAGAATTCACACCATCCCCCATCAGAGTGCAGAGTTCACCCCTTCCTCCCATCAGAGTGCAGAGTTCACACCTTCCTCCCATCAGAGTGCAGAGTTCACCCCTCCCTCCCATCAGAGTGCAGAGTTCACCCCTTCCTCCTATCAGAGTGCAGAGTTCACCCCATCCCCCCATCAGAGTGCAGAGTTCACCCCTTCCTCCCATCAGATTGCAGAATTCACCCCTCCCCCCATCAGAGTGCAGAGTTCACCCCATCCCCCCATCAGAGTGCAGAGTTCACCCCTTCCTCCCATCAGAGTGCAGAGTTCACCCCTCCCTCCCACCAGAGTGCAGAGTTCACCCCTTCCTCCTATCAGACTGCAGAGTTCACCCCATCCCCCCATCAGAGTGCAGAGTTCACCCCTTCCTCCCATCAGATTGCAGAATTCACCCCTCCCCCCATCAGAGTGCAGAGTTCACCCCATCCCCCATCAGAGTGCAGAGTTCACCTCAACCCCCATCAGAGTGCAGAGTTCACCCCATCCCCCATCAGAGTGCAGAGTTCACCCCATCCCCCATCAGAATCCAGAGTTCACCCCTTCCTCCCATCCGAGTGCAGAGTTCACCCCTTCCTCCCATCGGAGTGCAGAGTTCACCCTCTCCCCCATCAGAGTGCAGAGTTCACACAATCCCCCATCAGAGTGCAGAGTTCACACAATCCCCCATCAGATTGCCGAGTTTACCCCATCCCCCATCAGAGTGCAGTGTTCACCCCATCCCCCCATCAGATGGCAGAGTTCACCCCTTCCTCCCATCAGAGTGCAGGGTTCACCCCATCCCCCCATCAGAGTGCAGAGTTCACCCCATCCCCCCATCAGAGTGCAGAGTTCACCCCTTCCTCCCATCAGAGTGCAGAGTTCACCCCTTCCTCCCATCAGAGTGCAGAGTTCACCCCATCCTCCCATCATAGTGCAGAGTTCACCCCATACCCCCATCAGAGTGCAGAGTTCACCCCTTCCTCCCATCAGAGTGCAGGGTTCACCCCATCCCCCCATCAGAGTGCCGAGTTCACCCCATCCCCCCATCAGAGTGCAGAGTTCACCCCATCCCCCCATCAGACTGCAGAGTTTACCCCATACCCCCATCAGAGTGCAGAGTTTACCCCATCCCCCCATCAGAGTGCCGTGTTCACCCCATCCCCCCATCAGAGTGCAGAGTTCACCCCATCCCCCCATCAGAGTGCTGAGTTCACCCCATCCCCCCATCAGAGTGCCGAGTTCACCCCATCCCCCCATCAGAGTGCAGAGTTCACCCCATCCCCCCATCAGAGTGCAGAGTTCACCCCAACCCCCCATCAGAGTGCAGAGTTCACCCCATCCCCCCATCAGAGTGCAGAGTTTACCCCATCCCCCATCTGAGTGCAGAGTTCACCCCATCCCCCCATCAGAGTGCAGAGTTCACCCCATCCCCCCATCAGAGTGCAGAGTTCACCCCATCCCCCCATCAGAGCGCAGAGTTTACCCCTTCCTCCCATCAGAGTGCAGAGTTCACCGCATCCCCCATCAGAGTGCAGAGTACACCCCTTCCCCGCATCAGAGTGCAGAGTTCACCCCATCCCCCATCAGAGTGCACAGTTCATCCCATCCCCCCATCAGAGTGCAGAGTTCACCCCATCCCCCATCAGAGTGCAGAGTTCACCCCATCCCCCATCAGAGTGCAGAGTTCACCCCTTCCTCCCATCAGATTGCAGAATTCACCCCTCCCCCCCATCAGAGTGGAGAGTTCACGCCATTGCCCATCAGAGTGCAGAGTTCACTTCATCCCCCATCAGAGTGCAGAGTTCACCCCACCCCCCATCAGAGTGCAGAGTTCACACCATCCCCCATAAGAGTGCACAGTTCATCCCATCCCCCCATCAGAGTGCAGAGTTCACCCCATCCCCCATCAGAGTGCAGAGTTCACCCCTTCCTCCCATCGGAGTGCAGAGTTCACCCTACCCCCCATCAGAGTGCAGAGTTCACACCATCCCCCATCAGGTGCAGAGTTCACCCCCTCCTCCCATCAGAGTGCAGAGTTCACCCCTTCCTCCCATCAGAGTGCAGAGTTCACCCCATCCCCCATCAGAGTGCAGAATTCACACCATCCCCCATCAGAGTGCAGAGTTCACCCCTTCCTCCCATCAGAGTGCAGAGTTCACACCTTCCTCCCATCAGAGTGCAGAGTTCACCCCTCCCTCCCATCAGAGTGCAGAGTTCACCCCTTCCTCCTATCAGAGTGCAGAGTTCACCCCATCCCCCCATCAGAGTGCAGAGTTCACCCCTTCCTCCCATCAGATTGCAGAATTCACCCCTCCCCCCATCAGAGTGCAGAGTTCACCCCATCCCCCCATCAGAGTGCAGAGTTCACCCCTTCCTCCCATCAGATTGCAGAATTCACCCCTCCCCCCCATCAGAGTGCAGAGTTCACCCCATCCCCCATCAGAGTGCAGAGTTCACCTCATCCCCCATCAGAGTGCAGAGTTCACCCCATCCCCCATCAGAGTGCAGAGTTCACCCCATCCCCCATCAGAATCCAGAGTTCACCCCTTCCTCCCATCCGAGTGCAGAGTTCACCCCTTCCTCCCATCGGAGTGCAGAGTTCACCCTCTCCCCCATCAGAGTGCAGAGTTCACACCATCCCCCATCAGAGTGCAGAGTTCACCCCTTCCTCCTTTCAGATTGCAGAGTTCACCCCATCCCCCCATCAGATTGCAGAGATCACCACATCCCCCATCAGAGTGCAGTGTTCACCCCATCCCCCCAACAGAGTGCAGAGTTCACCCCTTCCTCCCATCAGAGTGCAGTGTTCACCCCATCCCCCCATCAGATGGCAGAGTTCACCCCTTCCTCCCATCAGAGTGCAGGGTTCACCCCATCCCCCCATCAGAGTGCAGAGTTCACCCCATCCCCCCATCAGAGTGCAGAGTTCACCCCTTCCTCCCATCAGAGTGCAGAGTTCACCCCTTCCTCCCATCAGAGTACAGAGTTCACCCCATCCCCCCATCATAGTGCAGAGTTCACCCCATCCCCCCATCAGAGTGCAGAGTTCACCCCTTCCTCCCATCAGAGTGCAGGGTTCACCCCATCCCCCCATCAGAGTGCCGAGTTCACCCCATCCCCCCATCAGAGTGCAGAGTTCACCCCATCCCCCCATCAGAGTGCAGAGTTTACCCCATCCCCCATCAGAGTGCAGAGTTCACCCCTTCCTCCCATCAGATTGCAGAATTCACCCCTCCCCCCCATCAGAGTGGAGAGTTCACGCCATCGCCCATCAGAGTGCAGAGTTCACTTCATCCCCCATCAGAGTGCAGAGTTCACCCCACCCCCCATCAGAGTGCAGAGTTCACACCATCCCCCATCAGAGTGCACAGTTCCTCCCATCCCCCCATCAGAGTGCAGAGTTCACCCCATCCCCCATCAGAGTGCAGAGTTCACACCATCCCCCATCAGAGTGCAGAGTTCACCCCTTCCTCCCATCGGAGTGCAGAGTTCACCCTACCCCCCATCAGAGTGCAGAGTTCACACCATCCCCCATCAGGTGCAGAGTTCACCCCCTCCTCCCATCAGAGTGCAGAGTTCACCCCTTCCTCCCATCAGAGTGCAGAGTTCACCCCATCCCCCATCAGAGTGCAGAATTCACACCATCCCCAATCAGAGTGCAGAGTTCACCCCTTCCTCCCATCAGAGTGCAGAGTTCACACCTTCCTCCCATCAG
The DNA here is from genome assembly GCF_036365525.1 of Heterodontus francisci. NCBI lineage: Eukaryota > Metazoa > Chordata > Chondrichthyes > Heterodontiformes > Heterodontidae > Heterodontus > Heterodontus francisci. The sequence continues at coordinate 26,132,216 of NC_090375.1, forward strand.
AGTGCAGAGTTCACCCCTCCCTCCCATCAGAGTGCAGAGTTCACCCCTTCCTCCTATCAGAGTGCAGAGTTCACCCCATCCCCCAATCAGAGTGCAGAGTTCACCCCTTCCTCCCATCAGATTGCAGAATACACCCCTCCCCCCATCAGAGTGCAGAGTTCACCCCATCCCCCCATCAGAGTGCAGAGTTCACCCCTTCCTCCCATCAGATTGCAGAATTCACCCCTCCCCCCCATCAGAGTGCAGAGTTCACCCCATCCCCCATCAGAGTGCAGAGTTCACCTCATCCCCCATCAGAGTGCAGAGTTCACCCCATCCCCCATCAGAGTGCAGAGTTCACCCCATCCCCCATCAGAATCCAGAGTTCACCCCTTCCTCCCATCCGAGTGCAGAGTTCACCCCTTCCTCCCATCGGAGTGCAGAGTTCACCCTCTCCCCCATCAGAGTGCAGAGTTCACACCATCCCCCATCAGAGTGCAGAGTTCACCCCTTCCTCGAATCAGAGTGCAGAGTTCACCCCTTCCTCCTTTCAGATTGCAGAGTTCACCCTCTCCCCCATCAGATTGCAGAGATCACCACATCCCCCATCAGAGTGCAGTGTTCACCCCATCCCCCCATCAGAGTGCAGAGTTCACCCCTTCCTCCCATCAGAGTGCAGGGTTCACCCCATCCCCCCATCAGATGGCAGAGTTCACCCCATCCCCCCATCAGAGTGCAGAGTTCACCCCTTCCTCCCATCAGAGTGCAGAGTTCACCCCTTCCTCCCATCAGAGTGCAGAGTTCACCCCATCCCCCCATCATAGTGCAGAGTTCACCCCATCCCCCCATCAGAGTGCAGAGTTCACCCCTTCCTCCCATCAGAGTGCAGGGTTCACCCCTTCCCCCCATCAGAGTGCCGAGTTCACCCCATCCCCCCATCAGAGTGCAGAGTTCACCCCATCCCCCCATCAGAGTGCAGAGTTTACCCCATCCCCCATCAGAGTGCAGAGTTTACCCCATTCCCCCATCAGAGTGCCGAGTTCACCCCATCCCCCCATCAGAGTGCAGAGTTCACCCCATCCCCCCATCAGAGTGCCGAGTTCACCCCATCCCCCCATCAGAGTGCAGTGTTCACCCCATCCCCCCATCAGAGTGCAGAGTTCACCCCATCCCCCCATCAGAGTGCAGAGTTTACCCATCCCCCATCTGAGTGCAGAGTTCACCCCATCCCCCCATCAGAGTGCAGAGTTCACCCCATCCCCCCATCAGAGTGCAGAGTTCACCCCATCCCCCCATCAGAGTGCAGAGTTTACCCCTTCCTCCCATCAGAGTGCAGAGTTCACTTCATCCCCCATCAGAGTGCAGAGTTCACCCCTTCCCCCCATCAGAGTGCAGAGTTCACCCCATCCCCCATCAGAGTTCACCCCTTCCTCCTATCAGAGTGCAGAGTTCACCCTACCCCCCATCAGAGTGCAGAGTTCACACCATCCCCCATCAGAGTGCAGAGTTCACCCCATCCCCCATCAGAGTTCACCCCTTCCTCCTATCAGAGTGCAGAGTTCACCCTACCCCCCATCAGAGTGCAGAGTTCACACCATCCCCCATCAGAGTACAGAGTTCACCCCTTCCTCCCATCAGAGTGCAGAGTTCACACCTTCCTCCCATCAGAGTGCAGAGTTCACCCCTCCTTCCCATCAGAGTGCAGAGTTCACCCCTTCCTCCTATCAGAGTGCAGAATTCACCCCTCCCCCCCATCAGAGTGCAGAGTTCACCCCATCCCCCCATCAGAGTGCAGAGTTCACCCCTCCCTCCCATCAGAGTGCAGAGTTCACCCCTTCCTCCTATCAGAGTGCAGAGTTCACCCCATCCCCCCATCAGAGTGCAGAGTTCACCCCTTCCTCCCATCAGATTGCAGAATTCACCCCTCCCCCCCATCAGAGTGCAGAGTTCACCCCATCCCCCCATCAGAGTGCAGAGTTCACCCCTTCCTCCCATCAGATTGCAGAATTCACCCCTCCCCCCATCAGAGTGCAGAGTTCACCCCATCCCCCATCAGAGTGCAGAGTTCACCCCATCCCCCATCAGAGTGCAGAGTTCACCCCATCCCCCATCAAAATCCAGAGTTCACCCCTTCCTCCCATCCGAGTGCAGAGTTCACCCCTTCCTCCCATCGGAGTGCAGAGTTCACCCTCTCCCCCATCAGAGTGCAGAGTTCACACCATCCCCCATCAGAGTGCAGAGTTCACCCCTTCCTCGAATCAGAGTGCAGAGTTCACCCCTTCCTCCTTTCAGATTGCAGAGTTCACCCCATCCCCCCATCAGATTGCAGAGTTCACCCCATCCCCCATCAGAGTGCAGTGTTCACCCCTTCCTCGAATCAGAGTGCAGAGTTCACCCCTTCCTCCTTTCAGATTGCAGAGTTCACCCCATCCCCCCATCAGATTGCAGAGTTCACCCCATCCCCCATCAGAGTGCACAGTTCACCCCTTCCTCCTATCAGAGTGCAGAGTTCACCCCATCCCCCCATCAAAGTGCAGAGTTCACCCCTTCCTCCCATCAGATTGCAGAATTCACCCCTCCCCCCATCAGAGTGCAGAGTTCACCCCATACCCCCATCAGAGTGCAGAGTTCACCCCATCCCCCATCAGAGTGCCGAGTTCACCCCATCCCCCCATCAGAGTGCAGTGTTCACCCCATCCACCCATCAGAGTGCAGAGTTCACCCCATCCCCCCATCAGAGTGCAGAGTTTACCCCATCCCCCATCTGAGTGCAGAGTTCACCCCATCCCCCCATCAGAGTGCAGAGTTCACCCCATCCCCTCATCAGAGTGCAGAGTTCACCCCATCCCCCCATCAGAGTGCAGAGTTTACCCCTTCCTCCCATCAGAGTGCAGAGTTCACTTCATCCCCCATCAGAGTGCAGAGTTCACCCCTTCCCCCCATCAGAGTGCAGAGTTCACCCCATCCCCCATCAGAGTTCACCCCTTCCTCCTATCAGAGTGCAGAGTTCACCCTACCCCCCATCAGAGTGCAGAGTTCACCCCATCCCCCCATCAGAGTGCAGAGTTTACCCCTTCCTCCCATCAGAGTGCAGAGTTCACTTCATCCCCCATCAGAGTGCAGAGTTCACCCCTTCCCCCCATCAGAGTGCAGAGTTCACCCCATCCCCCATCAGAGTTCACCCCTTCCTCCTATCAGAGTGCAGAGTTCACCCCATCCCCCCATCAGAGTGCAGAGTTCACCCCTTCCTCCCATCAGATTGCAGAATTCACCCCTCCCCCCATCAGAGTGCAGAGTTCACCCCATACCCCCATCAGAGTGCAGAGTTCACCCCTTCCTCCCATCAGATTGCAGAATTCAGCCCTCCCCCCCATCAGAGTGCAGAGTTCACCCCATCCCCCATCAGAGTGCAGAGTTCACCCCATCCCCCATCAGAATCCAGAGTTCACCCCTTCCTCCCATCCGAGTGCAGAGTTCACCCCTTCCTCCCATCGGAGTGCAGAGTTCACCCTCTCCCCCATCAGAGTGCAGAGTTCACACCATCCCCCATCAGAGTGCAGAGTTCACCCCTTCCTCGAATCAGAGTGCAGAGTTCACCCCTTCCTCCTTTCAGAGTGCAGTGTTCACCCCATCCCCCCATCAGAGTGCAGAGTTCACCCCTTCCTCCCATCAGAGTGCAGAGTTCACCCCTTCCTCCCATCAGAGTGCAGAGTTCACCCCATCCCCCCATCAGATGGCAGAGTTCACCCCTTCCTCCCATCAGAGTGCAGGGTTCGCCCCATCCCCCCATCAGAGTGCAGAGTTCACCCCATCCCCCCATCAGAGTGCAGAGTTCACCCCTTCCTCCCATCAGAGTGCAGAGTTCACCCCTTCCTCCCATCAGAGTGCAGAGTTCACCCCATCCCCCCATCATAGTGCAGAGTTCACCCCATCCCCCCATCAGAGTGCAGAGTTCACCCCTTCCTCCCATCAGAGTGCAGGGTTCACCCCATCCCCCCATCAGAGTGCCGAGTTCACCCCATCCCCCCATCAGAGTGCAGAGTTCACCCCATCCCCCCATCAGAGTGCAGAGTTTACCCCATCCCCCATCAGAGTGCAGAGTTTACCCCATTCCCCCATCAGAGTGCCGAGTTCACCCCATCCCCCCATCAGAGTGCAGAGTTCACCCCATCCCCCCATCAGAGTGCCGAGTTCACCCCATCCCCCCATCAGAGTGCAGAGTTCACCCCATCCCCCCATCAGAGTGCAGAGTTTACCCCATCCCCCATCTGAGTGCAGAGTTCACCCCATCCCCCCATCAGAGTGCAGAGTTCACCCCATCCCCCCATCAGAGTGCAGAGTTCACCCCATCCCCCCATCAGAGTGCAGAGTTTACCCCTTCCTCCCATCAGAGTGCAGAGTTCACTTCATCCCCCATCAGAGTGCAGAGTTCACCCCTTTCCCCCATCAGAGTGCAGAGTTCACCCCATCCCCCATCAGAGTTCACCCCTTCCTCCTATCAGAGTGCAGAGTTCACCCCTTCCTCCCATCAGATTGAAGAATTCACCCCTCCCCCCCATCAGAGTGCAGAGTTCACCCCATCCCCCCATCAGAGTGCAGAGTTCACCCCTCCCTCCCATCAGAGTGCAGAGTTCACCCCTTCCTCCTATCAGAGTGCAGAGTTCACCCCATCCCCCCATCAGAGTGCAGAGTTCACCCCTTCCTCCCATCAGATTGCAGAATTCACCCCTCCCCCCCATCAGAGTGCAGAGTTCACCCCATCCCCCCATCAGAGTGCAGAGTTCACCCCTTCCTCCCATCAGATTGCAGAATTCACCCCTCCCCCCCCATCAGAGTGCAGAGTTCACCCCATCCCCCATCAGAGTGCAGAGTTCACCCCATCCCCCATCAAAATCCAGAGTTCACCCCTTCCTCCCATCCGAGTGCAGAGTTCACCCCTTCCTCCCATCGGAGTGCAGAGTTCACCCTCTCCCCCATCAGAGTGCAGAGTTCACACCATCCCCCATCAGAGTGCAGAGTTCACCCGTTCCTCGAATCAGAGTGCAGAGTTCACCCCTTCCTCCTTTCAGATTGCAGAGTTCACCCCATCCCCCCATCAGATTGCAGAGTTCACCCCATCCCCCATCAGAGTGCAGAGTTCACCCCATCCCCCCATCAGAGTGCACAGTTCACCCCTTCCTCCCATCAGAGTGCAGTGTTCACCCCATCCCCCCATCAGATCGCAGAGTTCACCCCTTCCTCCCATCAGAGTGCAGGGTTCACCCCATCCCCCCATCAGAGTGCAGAGTTCACCCCATCCCCCCATCAGAGTGCAGAGTTCACCCCATCCCCCCATCAGAGTGCAGAGTTTACCCCTTCCTCCCATCAGAGTGCAGAGTTCACTTCATCCCCCATCAGAGTGCAGAGTTCACCCCTTCCCCCCATCAGAGTGCAGAGTTCACCCCATCCCCCATCAGAGTTCACCCCTTCCTCCTATCAGAGTGCAGAGTTCACCCCTTCCTCCCATCGGAGTGCAGAGTTCACCCTACCCCCCATCAGAGTGCAGAGTTCACACCATCCCCCATCAGAGTGCAGAGTTCACCCCCTCCTCCCATCAGAGTGCAGAGTTCACCCCTTCCTCCCATCAGAGTGCAGAGTTCACACCTTCCTCCCATCAGAGTGCAGAGTTCACCCCTCCCTCCCATCAGAGTGCAGAGTTCACCCCTTCCTCCTATCAGAGTGCAGAGTTCACCCCATCCCCCCATCAGAGTGCAGAGTTCACCCCTTCCTCCCATCAGATTGAAGAATTCACCTCTCCCCCCCATCAGAGTGCAGAGTTCACCCCATCCCCCCATCAGAGTGCAGAGTTCACCCCTCCCTCCCATCAGAGTGCAGAGTTCACCCCTTCCTCCTATCAGAGTGCAGAGTTCACCCCATCCCCCCATCAGAGTGCAGAGTTCACCCCTTCCTCCCATCAGATTGCAGAATTCACCCCTCCCCCCCATCAGAGTGCAGAGTTCACCCCATCCCCCCATCAGAGTGCAGAGTTCACCCCTTCCTCCCATCAGATTGCAGAATTCACCCCTCCCCTCCATCAGAGTGCAGAGATCACCCCATCCCCCATCAGAGTGCAGAGTTCACCCCATCCCCCATCAGAGTGCAGAGTTCACCCCATCCCCCATCAGAATCCCGAGTTCACCCCTTCCTCCCATCGGAGTGCAGAGTTCACCCTCTCCCCCATCAGAGTGCAGAGTTCACCCCATCCCCCATCAGAATCCAGAGTTCACCCCTTCCTCCCATCCGAGTGCAGAGTTCACCCCTTCCTCCCATCGGAGTGCAGAGTTCACCCTCTCCCCCATCAGAGTGCAGAGTTCACACCATCCCCCATCAGAGTGCAGAGTTCACCCCTTCCTCGAATCAGAGTGCAGAGTTCACCCCTTCCTCCTTTCAGAGTGCAGTGTTCACCCCATCCCCCCATCAGAGTGCAGAGTTCACCCCTTCCTCCCATCAGAGTGCAGAGTTCACCCCTTCCTCCCATCGGAGTGCAGAGTTCACCCCATCCCCCCATCAGATGGCAGAGTTCACCCCTTCCTCCCATCAGAGTGCAGGGTTCGCCCCATCCCCCCATCAGAGTGCAGAGTTCACCCCATCCCCCCATCAGAGTGCAGAGTTCACCCCTTCCTCCCATCAGAGTGCAGAGTTCACCCCTTCCTCCCATCAGAGTGCAGAGTTCACCCCATCCCCCCATCATAGTGCAGAGTTCACCCCATCCCCCCATCAGAGTGCAGAGTTCACCCCTTCCTCCCATCAGAGTGCAGGGTTCACCCCATCCCCCCATCAGAGTGCCGAGTTCACCCCATCCCCCCATCAGAGTGCAGAGTTCACCCCATCCCCCCATCAGAGTGCAGAGTTTACCCCATCCCCCATCAGAGTGCAGAGTTTACCCCATTCCCCCATCAGAGTGCCGAGTTCACCCCATCCCCCCATCAGAGTGCAGAGTTCACCCCATCCCCCCATCAGAGTGCCGAGTTCACCCCATCCCCCCATCAGAGTGCAGAGTTCACCCCATCCCCCCATCAGAGTGCAGAGTTTACCCCATCCCCCATCTGAGTGCAGAGTTCACCCCATCCCCCCATCAGAGTGCAGAGTTCACCCCATCCCCCCGTCAGAGTGCAGAGTTCACCCCATCCCCCCATCAGAGTGCAGAGTTTACCCCTTCCTCCCATCAGAGTGCAGAGTTCACTTCATCCCCCATCAGAGTGCAGAGTTCACCCCTTTCCCCCATCAGAGTGCAGAGTTCACCCCATCCCCCATCAGAGTTCACCCCTTCCTCCTATCAGAGTGCAGAGTTCACCCCTTCCTCCCATCAGATTGAAGAATTCACCCCTCCCCCCCATCAGAGTGCAGAGTTCACCCCATCCCCCCATCAGAGTGCAGAGTTCACCCCTCCCTCCCATCAGAGTGCAGAGTTCACCCCATCCCCCATCAGAGTTCACCCCTTCCTCCTATCAGAGTGCAGAGTTCACCCCTTCCTCCCATCAGATTGAAGAATTCACCCCTCCCCCCCATCAGAGTGCAGAGTTCACCCCATCCCCCCATCAGAGTGCAGAGTTCACCCCTCCCTCCCATCAGAGTGCAGAGTTCACCCCTTCCTCCTATCAGAGTGCAGAGTTCACCCCATCCCCCCATCAGAGTGCAGAGTTCACCCCTTCCTCCCATCAGATTGCAGAATTCACCCCTCCCCCCCATCAGAGTGCAGAGTTCACCCCATCCCCCCATCAGAGTGCAGAGTTCACCCCTTCCTCCCATCAGATTGCAGAATTCACCCCTCCCCCCCATCAGAGTGCAGAGTTCACCCCATCCCCCATCAGATTGCAGAGTTCACCCCATCCCCCATCAAAATCCAGAGTTCACCCCTTCCTCCCATCCGAGTGCAGAGTTCACCCCTTCCTCCCATCGGAGTGCAGAGTTCACCCTCTCCCCCATCAGAGTGCAGAGTTCACACCATCCCCCATCAGAGTGCAGAGTTCACCCCTTCCTCGAATCAGAGTGCAGAGTTCACCCCTTCCTCCTTTCAGATTGCAGAGTTCACCCCATCCCCCCATCAGATTGCAGAGTTCACCCCATCCCCCATCAGAGTGCAGAGTTCACCCCATCCCCCCATCAGATGGCAGAGTTCACCCCTTCCTCCCATCAGAGTGCAGGGTTCACCCCATCCCCCCATCAGAGTGCAGAGTTCACCCCATCCCCCCATCAGAGTGCAGAGTTCACCCCATCCCCCCATCAGAGTGCAGAGTTCACCCCATCCCCCCATCAGAGTGCAGAGTTTACCCCTTCCTCCCATCAGAGTGCAGAGTTCACTTCATCCCCCATCAGAGTGCAGAGTTCACCCCTTCCCCCCATCAGAGTGCAGAGTTCACCCCAACCCCCATCAGAGTTCACCCCTTCCTCCTATCAGAGTGCAGAGTTCACCCCTTCCTCCCATCGGAGTGCAGAGTTCACCCTACCCCCCATCAGAGTGCAGAGTTCACACCATCCCCCATCAGAGTGCAGAGTTCACCCCCTCCTCCCATCAGAGTGCAGAGTTCACCCCTTCCTCCCATCAGAGTGCAGAGTTCACCCCATCCTCCATCAGAGTGCAGAATTCACACCATCCCCCATCAGAGTGCAGAGTTCACCCCTTCCTCCCATCAGAGTGCAGAGTTCACACCTTCCTCCCATCAGAGTGCAGAGTTCACCCCTCCCTCCCATCAGAGTGCAGGGTTCACCCCATCCCCCCATCAGAGTGCCGAGTTCACCCCATCCCCCCATCAGAGTGCAGAGTTCACCCCATCCCCCCATCAGAGTGCAGAGTTTACCCCATCCCCCATCAGAGTGCAGAGTTTACCCCATTCCCCCATCAGAGTGCCGAGTTCACCCCATCCCCCCATCAGAGTGCAGAGTTCACCCCATCCCCCCATCAGAGTGCCGAGTTCACCCCATCCCCCCATCAGAGTGCAGAGTTCACCCCATCCCCCCATCAGAGTGCAGAGTTTACCCCATCCCCCATCTGAGTGCAGAGTTCACCCCATCCCCCCATCAGAGTGCAGAGTTCACCCCATCCCCCCATCAGAGTGCAGAGTTCACCCCATCCCCCCATCAGAGTGCAGAGTTTACCCCTTCCTCCCATCAGAGTGCAGAGTTCACTTCATCCCCCATCAGAGTGCAGAGTTCACCCCTTTCCCCCATCAGAGTGCAGAGTTCACCCCATCCCCCATCAGAGTTCACCCCTTCCTCCTATCAGAGTGCAGAGTTCACCCCTTCCTCCCATCAGATTGAAGAATTCACCCCTCCCCCCCATCAGAGTGCAGAGTTCACCCCATCCCCCCATCAGAGTGCAGAGTTCACCCCTCCCTCCCATCAGAGTGCAGAGTTCACCCCTTCCTCCTATCAGAGTGCAGAGTTCACCCCATCCCCCCATCAGAGTGCAGAGTTCACCCCTTCCTCCCATCAGATTGCAGAATTCACCCCTCCCCCCCATCAGAGTGCAGAGTTCACCCCATCCCCCCATCAGAGTGCAGAGTTCACCCCTTCCTCCCATCAGATTGCAGAATTCACCCCTCCCCCCCCATCAGAGTGCAGAGTTCACCCCATCCCCCATCAGAGTGCAGAGTTCACCCCATCCCCCATCAAAATCCAGAGTTCACCCCTTCCTCCCATCCGAGTGCAGAGTTCACCCCTTCCTCCCATCGGAGTGCAGAGTTCACCCTCTCCCCCATCAGAGTGCAGAGTTCACACCATCCCCCATCAGAGTGCAGAGTTCACCCCTTCCTCGAATCAGAGTGCAGAGTTCACCCCTTCCTCCTTTCAGATTGCAGAGTTCACCCCATCCCCCCATCAGATTGCAGAGTTCACCCCATCCCCCATCAGAGTGCAGAGTTCACCCCATCCCCCCATCAGAGTGCACAGTTCACCCCTTCCTCCCATCAGAGTGCAGTGTTCACCCCATCCCCCCATCAGATCGCAGAGTTCACCCCTTCCTCCCATCAGAGTGCAGGGTTCACCCCATCCCCCCATCAGAGTGCAGAGTTCACCCCATCCCCCCATCAGAGTGCAGAGTTCACCCCATCCCCCCATCAGAGTGCAGAGTTTACCCCTTCCTCCCATCAGAGTGCAGAGTTCACTTCATCCCCCATCAGAGTGCAGAGTTCACCCCTTCCCCCCATCAGAGTGCAGAGTTCACCCCATCCCCCATCAGAGTTCACCCCTTCCTCCTATCAGAGTGCAGAGTTCACCCCTTCCTCCCATCGGAGTGCAGAGTTCACCCTACCCCCCATCAGAGTGCAGAGTTCACACCATCCCCCATCAGAGTGCAGAGTTCACCCCCTCCTCCCATCAGAGTGCAGAGTTCACCCCTTCCTCCCATCAGAGTGCAGAGTTCACACCTTCCTCCCATCAGAGTGCAGAGTTCACCCCTCCCTCCCATCAGAGTGCAGAGTTCACCCCTTCCTCCTATCAGAGTGCAGAGTTCACCCCATCCCCCCATCAGAGTGCAGAGTTCACCCCTTCCTCCCATCAGATTGAAGAATTCACCTCTCCCCCCCATCAGAGTGCAGAGTTCACCCCATCCCCCCATCAGAGTGCAGAGTTCACCCCTCCCTCCCATCAGAGTGCAGAGTTCACCCCTTCCTCCTATCAGAGTGCAGAGTTCACCCCATCCCCCCATCAGAGTGCAGAGTTCACCCCTTCCTCCCATCAGATTGCAGAATTCACCCCTCCCCCCCATCAGAGTGCAGAGTTCACCCCATCCCCCCATCAGAGTGCAGAGTTCACCCCTTCCTCCCATCAGATTGCAGAATTCACCCCTCCCCTCCATCAGAGTGCAGAGATCACCCCATCCCCCATCAGAGTGCAGAGTTCACCCCATCCCCCATCAGAGTGCAGAGTTCACCCCATCCCCCATCAGAATCCCGAGTTCACCCCTTCCTCCCATCGGAGTGCAGAGTTCACCCTCTCCCCCATCAGAGTGCAGAGTTCACCCCATCCCCCATCAGAATCCAGAGTTCACCCCTTCCTCCCATCCGAGTGCAGAGTTCACCCCTTCCTCCCATCGGAGTGCAGAGTTCACCCTCTCCCCCATCAGAGTGCAGAGTTCACACCATCCCCCATCAGAGTGCAGAGTTCACCCCTTCCTCGAATCAGAGTGCAGAGTTCACCCCTTCCTCCTTTTAGAGTGCAGTGTTCACCCCATCCCCCCATCAGAGTGCAGAGTTCACCCCTTCCTCCCATCAGAGTGCAGAGTTCACCCCTTCCTCCCATCGGAGTGCAGAGTTCACCCCATCCCCCCATCAGATGGCAGAGTTCACCCCTTCCTCCCATCAGAGTGCAGGGTTCGCCCCATCCCCCCATCAGAGTGCAGAGTTCACCCCAATCCCCCCATCAGAGTGCAGAGTTCACCCCTTCCTCCCATCAGAGTGCAGAGTTCACCCCTTCCTCCCATCAGAGTGCAGAGTTCACCCCATCCCCCCATCATAGTGCAGAGTTCACCCCATCCCCCCATCAGAGTGCAGAGTTCACCCCTTCCTCCCATCAGAGTGCAGGGTTCACCCCATCCCCCCATCAGAGTGCCGAGTTCACCCCATCCCCCCATCAGAGTGCAGAGTTCACCCCATCCCCCCATCAGAGTGCAGAGTTTACCCCATCCCCCATCAGAGTGCAGAGTTTACCCCATTCCCCCATCAGAGTGCCGAGTTCACCCCATCCCCCCATCAGAGTGCAGAGTTCACCCCATCCCCCCATCAGAGTGCCGAGTTCACCCCATCCCCCCATCAGAGTGCAGAGTTCACCCCATCCCCCCATCAGAGTGCAGAGTTTACCCCATCCCCCATCTGAGTGCAGAGTTCACCCCATCCCCCCATCAGAGTGCAGAGTTCACCCCATCCCCCCGTCAGAGTGCAGAGTTCACCCCATCCCCCCATCAGAGTGCAGAGTTTACCCCTTCCTCCCATCAGAGTGCAGAGTTCACTTCATCCCCCATCAGAGTGCAGAGTTCACCCCTTTCCCCCATCAGAGTGCAGAGTTCACCCCATCCCCCATCAGAGTTCACCCCTTCCTCCTATCAGAGTGCAGAGTTCACCCCTTCCTCCCATCAGATTGAAGAATTCACCCCTCCCCCCCATCAGAGTGCAGAGTTCACCCCATCCCCCCATCAGAGTGCAGAGTTCACCCCTCCCTCCCATCAGAGTGCAGAGTTCACCCCATCCCCCATCAGAGTTCACCCCTTCCTCCTATCAGAGTGCAGAGTTCACCCCTTCCTCCCATCAGATTGAAGAATTCACCCCTCCCCCCCATCAGAGTGCAGAGTTCACCCCATCCCCCCATCAGAGTGCAGAGTTCACCCCTCCCTCCCATCAGAGTGCAGAGTTCACCCCTTCCTCCTATCAGAGTGCAGAGTTCACCCCATCCCCCCATCAGAGTGCAGAGTTCACCCCTTCCTCCCATCAGATTGCAGAATTCACCCCTCCCCCCCATCAGAGTGCAGAGTTCACCCCATCCCCCCATCAGAGTGCAGAGTTCACCCCTTCCTCCATCAGATTGCAGAATTCACCCCTCCCCCCCATCAGAGTGCAGAGTTCACCCCATCCCCCATCAGATTGCAGAGTTCACCCCATCCCCCATCAAAATCCAGAGTTCACCCCTTCCTCCCATCCGAGTGCAGAGTTCACCCCTTCCTCCCATCGGAGTGCAGAGTTCACCCTCTCCCCCATCAGAGTGCAGAGTTCACACCATCCCCCATCAGAGTGCAGAGTTCACCCCTTCCTCGAATCAGAGTGCAGAGTTCACCCCTTCCTCCTTTCAGATTGCAGAGTTCACCCCATCCCCCCATCAGATTGCAGAGTTCACCCATCCCCCATCAGAGTGCAGAGTTCACCCCATCCCCCCATCAGATGGCAGAGTTCACCCCTTCCTCCCATCAGAGTGCAGGGTTCACCCCATCCCCCCATCAGAGTGCAGAGTTCACCCCATCCCCCCATCAGAGTGCAGAGTTCACCCCATCCCCCCATCAGAGTGCAGAGTTCACCCCATCCCCCCATCAGAGTGCAGAGTTTACCCCTTCCTCCCATCAGAGTGCAGAGTTCACTTCATCCCCCATCAGAGTGCAGAGTTCACCCCTTCCCCCCATCAGAGTGCAGAGTTCACCCCAACCCCCATCAGAGTTCACCCCTTCCTCCTATCAGAGTGCAGAGTTCACCCCTTCCTCCCATCGGAGTGCAGAGTTCACCCTACCCCCCATCAGAGTGCAGAGTTCACACCATCCCCCATCAGAGTGCAGAGTTCACCCCCTCCTCCCATCAGAGTGCAGAGTTCACCCCTTCCTCCCATCAGAGTGCAGAGTTCACCCCATCCTCCATCAGAGTGCAGAATTCACACCATCCCCCATCAGAGTGCAGAGTTCACCCCTTCCTCCCATCAGAGTGCAGAGTTCACACCTTCCTCCCATCAGAGTGCAGAGTTCACCCCTCCCTCCCATCAGAGTGCAGAGTTCACCCCTTCCTCCTATCAGAGTGCAGAGTTCACCCCATCCCCCCATCAGAGTGCAGAGTTCACCCCTTCCTCCCATCAGATTGCAGAATTCACCCCTCCCCCCATCAGAGTGCAGAGTTCACCCCATCCCCCATCAGAGTGCAGAGTTCACCCCATCCCCCATCAGAGTGCAGAGTTCACCCCATCCCCCATCAAAATCCAGAGTTCACCCCTTCCTCCCATCCGAGTGCAGAGTTCACCCCTTCCTCCCATCGGAGTGCAGAGTTCACCCTCTCCCCCATCAGAGTGCAGAGTTCACACCATCCCCCATCAGAGTGCAGAGTTCACCCCTTCCTCGAATCAGAGTGCAGAGTTCACCCCTTCCTCCTTTCAGATTGCAGAGTTCACCCCATCCCCCCATCAGATTGCAGAGTTCACCCCATCCCCCATCAGAGTGCAGTGTTCACCCCTTCCTCGAATCAGAGTGCAGAGTTCACCCCTTCCTCCTTTCAGATTGCAGAGTTCACCCCATCCCCCCATCAGATTGCAGAGTTCACCCCATCCCCCATCAGAGTGCACAGTTCACCCCTTCCTCCTATCAGAGTGCAGAGTTCACCCCATCCCCCCATCAAAGTGCAGAGTTCACCCCTTCCTCCCATCAGATTGCAGAATTCACCCCTCCCCCCATCAGAGTGCAGAGTTCACCCCATACCCCCATCAGAGTGCAGAGTTCACCCCATCCCCCATCAGAGTGCCGAGTTCACCCCATCCCCCCATCAGAGTGCAGTGTTCACCCCATCCACCCATCAGAGTGCAGAGTTCACCCCATCCCCCCATCAGAGTGCAGAGTTTACCCCATCCCCCATCTGAGTGCAGAGTTCACCCCATCCCCCCATCAGAGTGCAGAGTTCACCCCATCCCCCCATCAGAGTGCAGAGTTCACCCCATCCCCCCATCAGAGTGCAGAGTTTACCCCTTCCTCCCATCAGAGTGCAGAGTTCACTTCATCCCCCATCAGAGTGCAGAGTTCACCCCTTCCCCCCATCAGAGTGCAGAGTTCACCCCATCCCCCATCAGAGTTCACCCCTTCCTCCTATCAGAGTGCAGAGTTCACCCTACCCCCCATCAGAGTGCAGAGTTCACCCCATCCCCCCATCAGAGTGCAGAGTTTACCCCTTCCTCCCATCAGAGTGCAGAGTTCACTTCATCCCCCATCAGAGTGCAGAGTTCACCCCTTCCCCCCATCAGAGTGCAGAGTTCACCCCATCCCCCATCAGAGTTCACCCCTTCCTCCTATCAGAGTGCAGAGTTCACCCCATCCCCCCATCAGAGTGCAGAGTTCACCCCTTCCTCCCATCAGATTGCAGAATTCACCCCTCCCCCCATCAGAGTGCAGAGTTCACCCCATACCCCCATCAGAGTGCAGAGTTCACCCCTTCCTCCCATCAGATTGCAGAATTCAGCCCTCCCCCCCATCAGAGTGCAGAGTTCACCCCATCCCCCATCAGAGTGCAGAGTTCACCCCATCCCCCATCAGAATCCAGAGTTCACCCCTTCCTCCCATCCGAGTGCAGAGTTCACCCCTTCCTCCCATCGGAGTGCAGAGTTCACCCTCTCCCCCATCAGAGTGCAGAGTTCACACCATCCCCCATCAGAGTGCAGAGTTCACCCCTTCCTCGAATCAGAGTGCAGAGTTCACCCCTTCCTCCTTTCAGAGTGCAGTGTTCACCTACCCCATCCCCCCATCAGAGTGCAGAGTTCACCCCTTCCTCCCATCAGAGTGCAGAGTTCACCCCTTCCTCCCATCAGAGTGCAGAGTTCACCCCATCCCCCCATCAGATGGCAGAGTTCACCCCTTCCTCCCATCAGAGTGCAGGGTTCGCCCCATCCCCCCATCAGAGTGCAGAGTTCACCCCATCCCCCCATCAGAGTGCAGAGTTCACCCCTTCCTCCCATCAGAGTGCAGAGTTCACCCCTTCCTCCCATCAGAGTGCAGAGTTCACCCCATCCCCCCATCATAGTGCAGAGTTCCCCCCATCCCCCCATCAGAGTGCAGAGTTCACCCCTTCCTCCCATCAGAGTGCAGGGTTCACCCCATCCCCCCATCAGAGTGCCGAGTTCACCCCATCCCCCCATCAGAGTGCAGAGTTCACCCCATCCCCCCATCAGAGTGCAGAGTTTACCCCATCCCCCATCAGAGTGCAGAGTTTACCCCATTCCCCATCAGAGTGCCGAGTTCACCCCATCCCCCCATCAGAGTGCAGAGTTCACCCCATCCCCCCATCAGAGTGCCGAGTTCACCCCATCCCCCCATCAGAGTGCAGAGTTCACCCCATCCCCCCATCAGAGTGCAGAGTTTACCCCATCCCCCATCTGAGTGCAGAGTTCACCCCATCCCCCCATCAGAGTGCAGAGTTCACCCCATCCCCCCATCAGAGTGCAGAGTTCACCCCATCCCCCCATCAGAGTGCAGAGTTTACCCCTTCCTCCCATCAGAGTGCAGAGTTCACTTCATCCCCCATCAGAGTGCAGAGTTCACCCCTTTCCCCCATCAGAGTGCAGAGTTCACCCCATCCCCCATCAGAGTTCACCCCTTCCTCCTATCAGAGTGCAGAGTTCACCCCTTCCTCCCATCAGATTGAAGAATTCACCCCTCCCCCCCATCAGAGTGCAGAGTTCACCCCATCCCCCCATCAGAGTGCAGAGTTCACCCCTCCCTCCATCAGAGTGCAGAGTTCACCCCTTCCTCCTATCAGAGTGCAGAGTCACCCCATCCCCCCATCAGAGTGCAGAGTTCACCCCTTCCTCCCATCAGATTGCAGAATTCACCCCTCCCCCCCATCAGAGTGCAGAGTTCACCCATCCCCCCATCAGAGTGCAGAGTTCACCCCTTCCTCCCATCAGATTGCAGAATTCACCCCTCCCCCCCCATCAGAGTGCAGAGTTCACCCCATCCCCCATCAGAGTGCAGAGTTCACCCCATCCCCCATCAAAATCCAGAGTTCACCCCTTCCTCCCATCCGAGTGCAGAGTTCACCCCTTCCTCCCATCGGAGTGCAGAGTTCACCCTCTCCCCCATCAGAGTGCAGAGTTCACACCATCCCCCATCAGAGTGCAGAGTTCACCCCTTCCTCGAATCAGAGTGCAGAGTTCACCCCTTCCTCCTTTCAGATTGCAGAGTTCACCCCATCCCCCCATCAGATTGCAGAGTTCACCCCATCCCCCATCAGAGTGCAGAGTTCACCCCATCCCCCCATCAGAGTGCACAGTTCACCCCTTCCTCCCATCAGAGTGCAGTGTTCACCCCATCCCCCCATCAGATCGCAGAGTTCACCCCTTCCTCCCATCAGAGTGCAGGGTTCACCCCATCCCCCCATCAGAGTGCAGAGTTCACCCCATCCCCCCATCAGAGTGCAGAGTTCACCCCATCCCCCCATCAGAGTGCAGAGTTCACCCCATCCCCCCATCAGAGTGCAGAGTTTACCCCTTCCTCCCATCAGAGTGCAGAGTTCACTTCATCCCCCATCAGAGTGCAGAGTTCACCCCTTCCCCCCATCAGAGTGCAGAGTTCACCCCATCCCCCATCAGAGTTCACCCCTTCCTCCTATCAGAGTGCAGAGTTCACCCCTTCCTCCCATCGGAGTGCAGAGTTCACCCTACCCCCCATCAGAGTGCAGAGTTCACACCATCCCCCATCAGAGTGCAGAGTTCACCCCCTCCTCCCATCAGAGTGCAGAGTTCACCCCTTCCTCCCATCAGAGTGCAGAGTTCACACCTTCCTCCCATCAGAGTGCAGAGTTCACCCCTCCCTCCCATCAGAGTGCAGAGTTCACCCCTTCCTCCTATCAGAGTGCAGAGTTCACCCCATCCCCCCATCAGAGTGCAGAGTTCACCCCTTCCTCCCATCAGATTGAAGAATTCACCCCTCCCCCCCATCAGAGTGCAGAGTTCACCCCATCCCCCCATCAGAGTGCAGAGTTCACCCCTCCCTCCCATCAGAGTGCAGAGTTCACCCCTTCCTCCTATCAGAGTGCAGAGTTCACCCCATCCCCCCATCAGAGTGCAGAGTTCACCCCTTCCTCCCATCAGATTGCAGAATTCACCCCTCCCCCCCATCAGAGTGCAGAGTTCACCCCATCCCCCCATCAGAGTGCAGAGTTCACCCCTTCCTCCCATCAGATTGCAGAATTCACCCCTCCCCTCCATCAGAGTGCAGAGATCACCCCATCCCCCATCAGAGTGCAGAGTTCACCCCATCCCCCATCAGAGTGCAGAGTTCACCCCATCCCCCATCAGAATCCCGAGTTCACCCCTTCCTCCCATCGGAGTGCAGAGTTCACCCTCTCCCCCATCAGAGTGCAGAGTTCACCCCATCCCCCATCAGAATCCAGAGTTCACCCCTTCCTCCCATCCGAGTGCAGAGTTCACCCCTTCCTCCCATCGGAGTGCAGAGTTCACCCTCTCCCCCATCAGAGTGCAGAGTTCACACCATCCCCCATCAGAGTGCAGAGTTCACCCCTTCCTCGAATCAGAGTGCAGAGTTCACCCCTTCCTCCTTTCAGAGTGCAGTGTTCACCCCATCCCCCCATCAGAGTGCAGAGTTCACCCCTTCCTCCCATCAGAGTGCAGAGTTCACCCCTTCCTCCCATCAGAGTGCAGAGTTCACCCCATCCCCCCATCAGATGGCAGAGTTCACCCCTTCCTCCCATCAGAGTGCAGGGTTCGCCCCATCCCCCCATCAGAGTGCAGAGTTCACCCCATCCCCCCATCAGAGTGCAGAGTTCACCCCTTCCTCCCATCAGAGTGCAGAGTTCACCCCTTCCTCCCATCAGAGTGCAGAGTTCACCCCATCCCCCCATCATAGTGCAGAGTTCACCCCATCCCCCCATCAGAGTGCAGAGTTCACCCCTTCCTCCCATCAGAGTGCAGGGTTCACCCCATCCCCCCATCAGAGTGCCGAGTTCACCCCATCCCCCCATCAGAGTGCAGAGTTCACCCCATCCCCCCATCAGATTGCAGAGTTCACCCCATCCCCCATCAGAGTGCACAGTTCACCCCTTCCTCCTATCAGAGTGCAGAGTTCACCCCATCCCCCCATCAAAGTGCAGAGTTCACCCCTTCCTCCCATCAGAGTGCAGGGTTCGCCCCATCCCCCCATCAGAGTGCAGAGTTCACCCCATCCCCCCATCAGAGTGCAGAGTTCACCCCTTCCTCCCATCAGAGTGCAGAGTTCACCCCTTCCTCCCATCAGAGTGCAGAGTTCACCCCATCCCCCCATCATAGTGCAGAGTTCACCCCATCCCCCCATCAGAGTGCAGAGTTCACCCCTTCCTCCCATCAGAGTGCAGGGTTCACCCCATCCCCCCATCAGAGTGCCGAGTTCACCCCATCCCCCCATCAGAGTGCAGAGTTCACCCCATCCCCCCATCAGATTGCAGAGTTCACCCCATCCCCCATCAGAGTGCACAGTTCACCCCTTCCTCCTATCAGAGTGCAGAGTTCACCCCATCCCCCCATCAGAGTGCAGAGTTCACCCCTTCCTCCCATCAGAGTGCAGGGTTCACCCCATCCCCCCATCAGAGTGCCGAGTTCACCCCATCCCCCCATCAGAGTGCAGAGTTCACCCCATCCCCCCATCAGAGTGCAGAGTTTACCCCATCCCCCATCAGAGTGCAGAGTTTACCCCATTCCCCCATCAGAGTGCCGAGTTCACCCCATCCCCCCATCAGAGTGCAGAGTTCACCCCATCCCCCCATCAGAGTGCCGAGTTCACCCCATCCCCCCATCAGAGTGCAGAGTTCACCCCATCCCCCCATCAGAGTGCAGAGTTTACCCCATCCCCCATCTGAGTGCAGAGTTCACCCCATCCCCCCATCAGAGTGCAGAGTTCACCCCATCCCCCCATCAGAGTGCAGAGTTCACCCCATCCCCCCATCAGAGTGCAGAGTTTACCCCTTCCTCCCATCAGAGTGCAGAGTTCACTTCATCCCCCATCAGAGTGCAGAGTTCACCCCTTTCCCCCATCAGAGTGCAGAGTTCACCCCATCCCCCATCAGAGTTCACCCCTTCCTCCTATCAGAGTGCAGAGTTCACCCCTTCCTCCCATCAGATTGAAGAATTCACCCCTCCCCCCCATCAGAGTGCAGAGTTCACCCCATCCCCCCATCAGAGTGCAGAGTTCACCCCTCCCTCCCATCAGAGTGCAGAGTTCACCCCTTCCTCCTATCAGAGTGCAGAGTTCACCCCATCCCCCCATCAGAGTGCAGAGTTCACCCCTTCCTCCCATCAGATTGCAGAATTCACCCCTCCCCCCCATCAGAGTGCAGAGTTCACCCCATCCCCCCATCAGAGTGCAGAGTTCACCCCTTCCTCCCATCAGATTGCAGAATTCACCCCTCCCCCCCCATCAGAGTGCAGAGTTCACCCCATCCCCCATCAGAGTGCAGAGTTCACCCCATCCCCCATCAAAATCCAGAGTTCACCCCTTCCTCCCATCCGAGTGCAGAGTTCACCCCTTCCTCCCATCGGAGTGCAGAGTTCACCCTCTCCCCCATCAGAGTGCAGAGTTCACACCATCCCCCATCAGAGTGCAGAGTTCACCCGTTCCTCGAATCAGAGTGCAGAGTTCACCCCTTCCTCCTTTCAGATTGCAGAGTTCACCCCATCCCCCCATCAGATTGCAGAGTTCACCCCATCCCCCATCAGAGTGCAGAGTTCACCCCATCCCCCCATCAGAGTGCACAGTTCACCCCTTCCTCCCATCAGAGTGCAGTGTTCACCCCATCCCCCCATCAGATCGCAGAGTTCACCCCTTCCTCCCATCAGAGTGCAGGGTTCACCCCATCCCCCCATCAGAGTGCAGAGTTCACCCCATCCCCCCATCAGAGTGCAGAGTTCACCCCATCCCCCCATCAGAGTGCAGAGTTTACCCCTTCCTCCCATCAGAGTGCAGAGTTCACTTCATCCCCCATCAGAGTGCAGAGTTCACCCCTTCCCCCCATCAGAGTGCAGAGTTCACCCCATCCCCCATCAGAGTTCACCCCTTCCTCCTATCAGAGTGCAGAGTTCACCCCTTCCTCCCATCGGAGTGCAGAGTTCACCCTACCCCCCATCAGAGTGCAGAGTTCACACCATCCCCCATCAGAGTGCAGAGTTCACCCCCTCCTCCCATCAGAGTGCAGAGTTCACCCCTTCCTCCCATCAGAGTGCAGAGTTCACACCTTCCTCCCATCAGAGTGCAGAGTTCACCCCTCCCTCCCATCAGAGTGCAGAGTTCACCCCTTCCTCCTATCAGAGTGCAGAGTTCACCCCATCCCCCCATCAGAGTGCAGAGTTCACCCCTTCCTCCCATCAGATTGAAGAATTCACCTCTCCCCCCCATCAGAGTGCAGAGTTCACCCCATCCCCCCATCAGAGTGCAGAGTTCACCCCTCCCTCCCATCAGAGTGCAGAGTTCACCCCTTCCTCCTATCAGAGTGCAGAGTTCACCCCATCCCCCCATCAGAGTGCAGAGTTCACCCCTTCCTCCCATCAGATTGCAGAATTCACCCCTCCCCCCCATCAGAGTGCAGAGTTCACCCCATCCCCCCATCAGAGTGCAGAGTTCACCCCTTCCTCCCATCAGATTGCAGAATTCACCCCTCCCCTCCATCAGAGTGCAGAGATCACCCCATCCCCCATCAGAGTGCAGAGTTCACCCCATCCCCCATCAGAGTGCAGAGTTCACCCCATCCCCCATCAGAATCCCGAGTTCACCCCTTCCTCCCATCGGAGTGCAGAGTTCACCCTCTCCCCCATCAGAGTGCAGAGTTCACCCCATCCCCCATCAGAATCCAGAGTTCACCCCTTCCTCCCATCCGAGTGCAGAGTTCACCCCTTCCTCCCATCGGAGTGCAGAGTTCACCCTCTCCCCCATCAGAGTGCAGAGTTCACACCATCCCCCATCAGAGTGCAGAGTTCACCCCTTCCTCGAATCAGAGTGCAGAGTTCACCCCTTCCTCCTTTCAGAGTGCAGTGTTCACCCCATCCCCCCATCAGAGTGCAGAGTTCACCCCTTCCTCCCATCAGAGTGCAGAGTTCACCCCTTCCTCCCATCGGAGTGCAGAGTTCACCCCATCCCCCCATCAGATGGCAGAGTTCACCCCTTCCTCCCATCAGAGTGCAGGGTTCGCCCCATCCCCCCATCAGAGTGCAGAGTTCACCCCATCCCCCCATCAGAGTGCAGAGTTCACCCCTTCCTCCCATCAGAGTGCAGAGTTCACCCCTTCCTCCCATCAGAGTGCAGAGTTCACCCCATCCCCCCATCATAGTGCAGAGTTCACCCCATCCCCCCATCAGAGTGCAGAGTTCACCCCTTCCTCCCATCAGAGTGCAGGGTTCACCCCATCCCCCCATCAGAGTGCCGAGTTCACCCCATCCCCCCATCAGAGTGCAGAGTTCACCCCATCCCCCCATCAGAGTGCAGAGTTTACCCCATCCCCCATCAGAGTGCAGAGTTTACCCCATTCCCCCATCAGAGTGCCGAGTTCACCCCATCCCCCCATCAGAGTGCAGAGTTCACCCCATCCCCCCATCAGAGTGCCGAGTTCACCCCATCCCCCCATCAGAGTGCAGAGTTCACCCCATCCCCCCATCAGAGTGCAGAGTTTACCCCATCCCCCATCTGAGTGCAGAGTTCACCCCATCCCCCCATCAGAGTGCAGAGTTCACCCCATCCCCCCGTCAGAGTGCAGAGTTCACCCCATCCCCCCATCAGAGTGCAGAGTTTACCCCTTCCTCCCATCAGAGTGCAGAGTTCACTTCATCCCCCATCAGAGTGCAGAGTTCACCCCTTTCCCCCATCAGAGTGCAGAGTTCACCCCATCCCCCATCAGAGTTCACCCCTTCCTCCTATCAGAGTGCAGAGTTCACCCCTTCCTCCCATCAGATTGAAGAATTCACCCCTCCCCCCCATCAGAGTGCAGAGTTCACCCCATCCCCCCATCAGAGTGCAGAGTTCACCCCTCCCTCCCATCAGAGTGCAGAGTTCACCCCATCCCCCATCAGAGTTCACCCCTTCCTCCTATCAGAGTGCAGAGTTCACCCCTTCCTCCCATCAGATTGAAGAATTCACCCCTCCCCCCCATCAGAGTGCAGAGTTCACCCCATCCCCCCATCAGAGTGCAGAGTTCACCCCTCCCTCCCATCAGAGTGCAGAGTTCACCCCTTCCTCCTATCAGAGTGCAGAGTTCACCCCATCCCCCCATCAGAGTGCAGAGTTCACCCCTTCCTCCCATCAGATTGCAGAATTCACCCCTCCCCCCCATCAGAGTGCAGAGTTCACCCCATCCCCCCATCAGAGTGCAGAGTTCACCCCTTCCTCCCATCAGATTGCAGAATTCACCCCTCCCCCCCATCAGAGTGCAGAGTTCACCCCATCCCCCATCAGATTGCAGAGTTCACCCCATCCCCCATCAAAATCCAGAGTTCACCCCTTCCTCCCATCCGAGTGCAGAGTTCACCCCTTCCTCCCATCGGAGTGCAGAGTTCACCCTCTCCCCCATCAGAGTGCAGAGTTCACACCATCCCCCATCAGAGTGCAGAGTTCACCCCTTCCTCGAATCAGAGTGCAGAGTTCACCCCTTCCTCCTTTCAGATTGCAGAGTTCACCCCATCCCCCCATCAGATTGCAGAGTTCACCCCATCCCCCATCAGAGTGCAGAGTTCACCCCATCCCCCCATCAGATGGCAGAGTTCACCCCTTCCTCCCATCAGAGTGCAGGGTTCACCCCATCCCCCCATCAGAGTGCAGAGTTCACCCCATCCCCCCATCAGAGTGCAGAGTTCACCCCATCCCCCCATCAGAGTGCAGAGTTCACCCCATCCCCCCATCAGAGTGCAGAGTTTACCCCTTCCTCCCATCAGAGTGCAGAGTTCACTTCATCCCCCATCAGAGTGCAGAGTTCACCCCTTCCCCCCATCAGAGTGCAGAGTTCACCCCAACCCCCATCAGAGTTCACCCCTTCCTCCTATCAGAGTGCAGAGTTCACCCCTTCCTCCCATCGGAGTGCAGAGTTCACCCTACCCCCCATCAGAGTGCAGAGTTCACACCATCCCCCATCAGAGTGCAGAGTTCACCCCCTCCTCCCATCAGAGTGCAGAGTTCACCCCTTCCTCCCATCAGAGTGCAGAGTTCACCCCATCCTCCATCAGAGTGCAGAATTCACACCATCCCCCATCAGAGTGCAGAGTTCACCCCTTCCTCCCATCAGAGTGCAGAGTTCACACCTTCCTCCCATCAGAGTGCAGAGTTCACCCCTCCCTCCCATCAGAGTGCAGGGTTCACCCCATCCCCCCATCAGAGTGCCGAGTTCACCCCATCCCCCCATCAGAGTGCAGAGTTCACCCCATCCCCCCATCAGAGTGCAGAGTTTACCCCATCCCCCATCAGAGTGCAGAGTTTACCCCATTCCCCCATCAGAGTGCCGAGTTCACCCCATCCCCCCATCAGAGTGCAGAGTTCACCCCATCCCCCCATCAGAGTGCCGAGTTCACCCCATCCCCCCATCAGAGTGCAGAGTTCACCCCATCCCCCCATCAGAGTGCAGAGTTTACCCCATCCCCCATCTGAGTGCAGAGTTCACCCCATCCCCCCATCAGAGTGCAGAGTTCACCCCATCCCCCCATCAGAGTGCAGAGTTCACCCCATCCCCCCATCAGAGTGCAGAGTTTACCCCTTCCTCCCATCAGAGTGCAGAGTTCACTTCATCCCCCATCAGAGTGCAGAGTTCACCCCTTTCCCCCATCAGAGTGCAGAGTTCACCCCATCCCCCATCAGAGTTCACCCCTTCCTCCTATCAGAGTGCAGAGTTCACCCCTTCCTCCCATCAGATTGAAGAATTCACCCCTCCCCCCCATCAGAGTGCAGAGTTCACCCCATCCCCCCATCAGAGTGCAGAGTTCACCCCTCCCTCCCATCAGAGTGCAGAGTTCACCCCTTCCTCCTATCAGAGTGCAGAGTTCACCCCATCCCCCCATCAGAGTGCAGAGTTCACCCCTTCCTCCCATCAGATTGCAGAATTCACCCCTCCCCCCCATCAGAGTGCAGAGTTCACCCCATCCCCCCATCAGAGTGCAGAGTTCACCCCTTCCTCCCATCAGATTGCAGAATTCACCCCTCCCCCCCCATCAGAGTGCAGAGTTCACCCCATCCCCCATCAGAGTGCAGAGTTCACCCCATCCCCCATCAAAATCCAGAGTTCACCCCTTCCTCCCATCCGAGTGCAGAGTTCACCCCTTCCTCCCATCGGAGTGCAGAGTTCACCCTCTCCCCCATCAGAGTGCAGAGTTCACACCATCCCCCATCAGAGTGCAGAGTTCACCCCTTCCTCGAATCAGAGTGCAGAGTTCACCCCTTCCTCCTTTCAGATTGCAGAGTTCACCCCATCCCCCCATCAGATTGCAGAGTTCACCCCATCCCCCATCAGAGTGCAGAGTTCACCCCATCCCCCCATCAGAGTGCACAGTTCACCCCTTCCTCCCATCAGAGTGCAGTGTTCACCCCATCCCCCCATCAGATCGCAGAGTTCACCCCTTCCTCCCATCAGAGTGCAGGGTTCACCCCATCCCCCCATCAGAGTGCAGAGTTCACCCCATCCCCCCATCAGAGTGCAGAGTTCACCCCATCCCCCCATCAGAGTGCAGAGTTTACCCCTTCCTCCCATCAGAGTGCAGAGTTCACTTCATCCCCCATCAGAGTGCAGAGTTCACCCCTTCCCCCCATCAGAGTGCAGAGTTCACCCCATCCCCCATCAGAGTTCACCCCTTCCTCCTATCAGAGTGCAGAGTTCACCCCTTCCTCCCATCGGAGTGCAGAGTTCACCCTACCCCCCATCAGAGTGCAGAGTTCACACCATCCCCCATCAGAGTGCAGAGTTCACCCCCTCCTCCCATCAGAGTGCAGAGTTCACCCCTTCCTCCCATCAGAGTGCAGAGTTCACACCTTCCTCCCATCAGAGTGCAGAGTTCACCCCTCCCTCCCATCAGAGTGCAGAGTTCACCCCTTCCTCCTATCAGAGTGCAGAGTTCACCCCATCCCCCCATCAGAGTGCAGAGTTCACCCCTTCCTCCCATCAGATTGAAGAATTCACCTCTCCCCCCCATCAGAGTGCAGAGTTCACCCCATCCCCCCATCAGAGTGCAGAGTTCACCCCTCCCTCCCATCAGAGTGCAGAGTTCACCCCTTCCTCCTATCAGAGTGCAGAGTTCACCCCATCCCCCCATCAGAGTGCAGAGTTCACCCCTTCCTCCCATCAGATTGCAGAATTCACCCCTCCCCCCCATCAGAGTGCAGAGTTCACCCCATCCCCCCATCAGAGTGCAGAGTTCACCCCTTCCTCCCATCAGATTGCAGAATTCACCCCTCCCCTCCATCAGAGTGCAGAGATCACCCCATCCCCCATCAGAGTGCAGAGTTCACCCCATCCCCCATCAGAGTGCAGAGTTCACCCCATCCCCCATCAGAATCCCGAGTTCACCCCTTCCTCCCATCGGAGTGCAGAGTTCACCCTCTCCCCCATCAGAGTGCAGAGTTCACCCCATCCCCCATCAGAATCCAGAGTTCACCCCTTCCTCCCATCCGAGTGCAGAGTTCACCCCTTCCTCCCATCGGAGTGCAGAGTTCACCCTCTCCCCCATCAGAGTGCAGAGTTCACACCATCCCCCATCAGAGTGCAGAGTTCACCCCTTCCTCGAATCAGAGTGCAGAGTTCACCCCTTCCTCCTTTCAGAGTGCAGTGTTCACCCCATCCCCCCATCAGAGTGCAGAGTTCACCCCTTCCTCCCATCAGAGTGCAGAGTTCACCCCTTCCTCCCATCGGAGTGCAGAGTTCACCCCATCCCCCCATCAGATGGCAGAGTTCACCCCTTCCTCCCATCAGAGTGCAGGGTTCGCCCCATCCCCCCATCAGAGTGCAGAGTTCACCCCATCCCCCCATCAGAGTGCAGAGTTCACCCCTTCCTCCCATCAGAGTGCAGAGTTCACCCCTTCCTCCCATCAGAGTGCAGAGTTCACCCCATCCCCCCATCATAGTGCAGAGTTCACCCCATCCCCCCATCAGAGTGCAGAGTTCACCCCTTCCTCCCATCAGAGTGCAGGGTTCACCCCATCCCCCCATCAGAGTGCCGAGTTCACCCCATCCCCCCATCAGAGTGCAGAGTTCACCCCATCCCCCCATCAGAGTGCAGAGTTTACCCCATCCCCCATCAGAGTGCAGAGTTTACCCCATTCCCCCATCAGAGTGCCGAGTTCACCCCATCCCCCCATCAGAGTGCAGAGTTCACCCCATCCCCCCATCAGAGTGCCGAGTTCACCCCATCCCCCCATCAGAGTGCAGAGTTCACCCCATCCCCCCATCAGAGTGCAGAGTTTACCCCATCCCCCATCTGAGTGCAGAGTTCACCCCATCCCCCCATCAGAGTGCAGAGTTCACCCCATCCCCCCGTCAGAGTGCAGAGTTCACCCCATCCCCCCATCAGAGTGCAGAGTTTACCCCTTCCTCCCATCAGAGTGCAGAGTTCACTTCATCCCCCATCAGAGTGCAGAGTTCACCCCTTTCCCCCATCAGAGTGCAGAGTTCACCCCATCCCCCATCAGAGTTCACCCCTTCCTCCTATCAGAGTGCAGAGTTCACCCCTTCCTCCCATCAGATTGAAGAATTCACCCCTCCCCCCCATCAGAGTGCAGAGTTCACCCCATCCCCCCATCAGAGTGCAGAGTTCACCCCTCCCTCCCATCAGAGTGCAGAGTTCACCCCATCCCCCATCAGAGTTCACCCCTTCCTCCTATCAGAGTGCAGAGTTCACCCCTTCCTCCCATCAGATTGAAGAATTCACCCCTCCCCCCCATCAGAGTGCAGAGTTCACCCCATCCCCCCATCAGAGTGCAGAGTTCACCCCTCCCTCCCATCAGAGTGCAGAGTTCACCCCTTCCTCCTATCAGAGTGCAGAGTTCACCCCATCCCCCCATCAGAGTGCAGAGTTCACCCCTTCCTCCCATCAGATTGCAGAATTCACCCCTCCCCCCCATCAGAGTGCAGAGTTCACCCCATCCCCCCATCAGAGTGCAGAGTTCACCCCTTCCTCCCATCAGATTGCAGAATTCACCCCTCCCCCCCATCAGAGTGCAGAGTTCACCCCATCCCCCATCAGATTGCAGAGTTCACCCCATCCCCCATCAAAATCCAGAGTTCACCCCTTCCTCCCATCCGAGTGCAGAGTTCACCCCTTCCTCCCATCGGAGTGCAGAGTTCACCCTCTCCCCCATCAGAGTGCAGAGTTCACACCATCCCCCATCAGAGTGCAGAGTTCACCCCTTCCTCGAATCAGAGTGCAGAGTTCACCCCTTCCTCCTTTCAGATTGCAGAGTTCACCCCATCCCCCCATCAGATTGCAGAGTTCACCCCATCCCCCATCAGAGTGCAGAGTTCACCCCATCCCCCCATCAGATGGCAGAGTTCACCCCTTCCTCCCATCAGAGTGCAGGGTTCACCCCATCCCCCCATCAGAGTGCAGAGTTCACCCCATCCCCCCATCAGAGTGCAGAGTTCACCCCATCCCCCCATCAGAGTGCAGAGTTCACCCCATCCCCCCATCAGAGTGCAGAGTTTACCCCTTCCTCCCATCAGAGTGCAGAGTTCACTTCATCCCCCATCAGAGTGCAGAGTTCACCCCTTCCCCCCATCAGAGTGCAGAGTTCACCCCAACCCCCATCAGAGTTCACCCCTTCCTCCTATCAGAGTGCAGAATTCACCCCTTCCTCCCATCGGAGTGCAGAGTTCACCCTACCCCCCATCAGAGTGCAGAGTTCACACCATCCCCCATCAGAGTGCAGAGTTCACCCCCTCCTCCCATCAGAGTGCAGAGTTCACCCCTTCCTCCCATCAGAGTGCAGAGTTCACCCCATCCTCCATCAGAGTGCAGAATTCACACCATCCCCCATCAGAGTGCAGAGTTCACCCCTTCCTCCCATCAGAGTGCAGAGTTCACACCTTCCTCCCATCAGAGTGCAGAGTTCACCCCTCCCTCCCATCAGAGTGCAGAGTTCACCCCTTCCTCCTATCAGAGTGCAGAGTTCACCCCATCCCCCCATCAGAGTGCAGAGTTCACCCCTTCCTCCCATCAGATTGCAGAATTCACCCCTCCCCCCATCAGAGTGCAGAGTTCACCCCATCCCCCATCAGAGTGCAGAGTTCACCCCATCCCCCATCAGAGTGCAGAGTTCACCCCATCCCCCATCAAAATCCAGAGTTCACCCCTTCCTCCCATCCGAGTGCAGAGTTCACCCCTTCCTCCCATCGGAGTGCAGAGTTCACCCTCTCCCCCATCAGAGTGCAGAGTTCACACCATCCCCCATCAGAGTGCAGAGTTCACCCCTTCCTCGAATCAGAGTGCAGAGTTCACCCCTTCCTCCTTTCAGATTGCAGAGTTCACCCCATCCCCCCATCAGATTGCAGAGTTCACCCCATCCCCCATCAGAGTGCAGTGTTCACCCCTTCCTCGAATCAGAGTGCAGAGTTCACCCCTTCCTCCTTTCAGATTGCAGAGTTCACCCCATCCCCCCATCAGATTGCAGAGTTCACCCCATCCCCCATCAGAGTGCACAGTTCACCCCTTCCTCCTATCAGAGTGCAGAGTTCACCCCATCCCCCCATCAAAGTGCAGAGTTCACCCCTTCCTCCCATCAGATTGCAGAATTCACCCCTCCCCCCATCAGAGTGCAGAGTTCACCCCATACCCCCATCAGAGTGCAGAGTTCACCCCATCCCCCATCAGAGTGCCGAGTTCACCCCATCCCCCCATCAGAGTGCAGTGTTCACCCCATCCACCCATCAGAGTGCAGAGTTCACCCCATCCCCCCATCAGAGTGCAGAGTTTACCCCATCCCCCATCTGAGTGCAGAGTTCACCCCATCCCCCCATCAGAGTGCAGAGTTCACCCCATCCCCCCATCAGAGTGCAGAGTTCACCCCATCCCCCCATCAGAGTGCAGAGTTTACCCCTTCCTCCCATCAGAGTGCAGAGTTCACTTCATCCCCCATCAGAGTGCAGAGTTCACCCCTTCCCCCCATCAGAGTGCAGAGTTCACCCCATCCCCCATCAGAGTTCACCCCTTCCTCCTATCAGAGTGCAGAGTTCACCCTACCCCCCATCAGAGTGCAGAGTTCACCCCATCCCCCCATCAGAGTGCAGAGTTTACCCCTTCCTCCCATCAGAGTGCAGAGTTCACTTCATCCCCCATCAGAGTGCAGAGTTCACCCCTTCCCCCCATCAGAGTGCAGAGTTCACCCCATCCCCCATCAGAGTTCACCCCTTCCTCCTATCAGAGTGCAGAGTTCACCCCATCCCCCCATCAGAGTGCAGAGTTCACCCCTTCCTCCCATCAGATTGCAGAATTCACCCCTCCCCCCATCAGAGTGCAGAGTTCACCCCATACCCCCATCAGAGTGCAGAGTTCACCCCTTCCTCCCATCAGATTGCAGAATTCAGCCCTCCCCCCCATCAGAGTGCAGAGTTCACCCCATCCCCCATCAGAGTGCAGAGTTCACCCCATCCCCCATCAGAATCCAGAGTTCACCCCTTCCTCCCATCCGAGTGCAGAGTTCACCCCTTCCTCCCATCGGAGTGCAGAGTTCACCCTCTCCCCCATCAGAGTGCAGAGTTCACACCATCCCCCATCAGAGTGCAGAGTTCACCCCTTCCTCGAATCAGAGTGCAGAGTTCACCCCTTCCTCCTTTCAGAGTGCAGTGTTCACCCCATCCCCCCATCAGAGTGCAGAGTTCACCCCTTCCTCCCATCAGAGTGCAGAGTTCACCCCTTCCTCCCATCAGAGTGCAGAGTTCACCCCATCCCCCCATCAGATGGCAGAGTTCACCCCTTCCTCCCATCAGAGTGCAGGGTTCGCCCCATCCCCCCATCAGAGTGCAGAGTTCACCCCATCCCCCCATCAGAGTGCAGAGTTCACCCCTTCCTCCCATCAGAGTGCAGAGTTCACCCCTTCCTCCCATCAGAGTGCAGAGTTCACCCCATCCCCCCATCATAGTGCAGAGTTCCCCCCATCCCCCCATCAGAGTGCAGAGTTCACCCCTTCCTCCCATCAGAGTGCAGGGTTCACCCCATCCCCCCATCAGAGTGCCGAGTTCACCCCATCCCCCCATCAGAGTGCAGAGTTCACCCCATCCCCCCATCAGAGTGCAGAGTTTACCCCATCCCCCATCAGAGTGCAGAGTTTACCCCATTCCCCCATCAGAGTGCCGAGTTCACCCCATCCCCCCATCAGAGTGCAGAGTTCACCCCATCCCCCCATCAGAGTGCCGAGTTCACCCCATCCCCCCATCAGAGTGCAGAGTTCACCCCATCCCCCCATCAGAGTGCAGAGTTTACCCCATCCCCCATCTGAGTGCAGAGTTCACCCCATCCCCCCATCAGAGTGCAGAGTTCACCCCATCCCCCCATCAGAGTGCAGAGTTCACCCCATCCCCCCATCAGAGTGCAGAGTTTACCCCTTCCTCCCATCAGAGTGCAGAGTTCACTTCATCCCCCATCAGAGTGCAGAGTTCACCCCTTTCCCCCATCAGAGTGCAGAGTTCACCCCATCCCCCATCAGAGTTCACCCCTTCCTCCTATCAGAGTGCAGAGTTCACCCCTTCCTCCCATCAGATTGAAGAATTCACCCCTCCCCCCCATCAGAGTGCAGAGTTCACCCCATCCCCCCATCAGAGTGCAGAGTTCACCCCTCCCTCCCATCAGAGTGCAGAGTTCACCCCTTCCTCCTATCAGAGTGCAGAGTTCACCCCATCCCCCCATCAGAGTGCAGAGTTCACCCCTTCCTCCCATCAGATTGCAGAATTCACCCCTCCCCCCCATCAGAGTGCAGAGTTCACCCCATCCCCCCATCAGAGTGCAGAGTTCACCCCTTCCTCCCATCAGATTGCAGAATTCACCCCTCCCCCCCCATCAGAGTGCAGAGTTCACCCCATCCCCCATCAGAGTGCAGAGTTCACCCCATCCCCCATCAAAATCCAGAGTTCACCCCTTCCTCCCATCCGAGTGCAGAGTTCACCCCTTCCTCCCATCGGAGTGCAGAGTTCACCCTCTCCCCCATCAGAGTGCAGAGTTCACACCATCCCCCATCAGAGTGCAGAGTTCACCCCTTCCTCGAATCAGAGTGCAGAGTTCACCCCTTCCTCCTTTCAGATTGCAGAGTTCACCCCATCCCCCCATCAGATTGCAGAGTTCACCCCATCCCCCATCAGAGTGCAGAGTTCACCCCATCCCCCCATCAGAGTGCACAGTTCACCCCTTCCTCCCATCAGAGTGCAGTGTTCACCCCATCCCCCCATCAGATCGCAGAGTTCACCCCTTCCTCCCATCAGAGTGCAGGGTTCACCCCATCCCCCCATCAGAGTGCAGAGTTCACCCCATCCCCCCATCAGAGTGCAGAGTTCACCCCATCCCCCCATCAGAGTGCAGAGTTCACCCCATCCCCCCATCAGAGTGCAGAGTTTACCCCTTCCTCCCATCAGAGTGCAGAGTTCACTTCATCCCCCATCAGAGTGCAGAGTTCACCCCTTCCCCCCATCAGAGTGCAGAGTTCACCCCATCCCCCATCAGAGTTCACCCCTTCCTCCTATCAGAGTGCAGAGTTCACCCCTTCCTCCCATCGGAGTGCAGAGTTCACCCTACCCCCCATCAGAGTGCAGAGTTCACACCATCCCCCATCAGAGTGCAGAGTTCACCCCCTCCTCCCATCAGAGTGCAGAGTTCACCCCTTCCTCCCATCAGAGTGCAGAGTTCACACCTTCCTCCCATCAGAGTGCAGAGTTCACCCCTCCCTCCCATCAGAGTGCAGAGTTCACCCCTTCCTCCTATCAGAGTGCAGAGTTCACCCCATCCCCCCATCAGAGTGCAGAGTTCACCCCTTCCTCCCATCAGATTGAAGAATTCACCCCTCCCCCCCATCAGAGTGCAGAGTTCACCCCATCCCCCCATCAGAGTGCAGAGTTCACCCCTCCCTCCCATCAGAGTGCAGAGTTCACCCCTTCCTCCTATCAGAGTGCAGAGTTCACCCCATCCCCCCATCAGAGTGCAGAGTTCACCCCTTCCTCCCATCAGATTGCAGAATTCACCCCTCCCCCCCATCAGAGTGCAGAGTTCACCCCATCCCCCCATCAGAGTGCAGAGTTCACCCCTTCCTCCCATCAGATTGCAGAATTCACCCCTCCCCTCCATCAGAGTGCAGAGATCACCCCATCCCCCATCAGAGTGCAGAGTTCACCCCATCCCCCATCAGAGTGCAGAGTTCACCCCATCCCCCATCAGAATCCCGAGTTCACCCCTTCCTCCCATCGGAGTGCAGAGTTCACCCTCTCCCCCATCAGAGTGCAGAGTTCACCCCATCCCCCATCAGAATCCAGAGTTCACCCCTTCCTCCCATCCGAGTGCAGAGTTCACCCCTTCCTCCCATCGGAGTGCAGAGTTCACCCTCTCCCCCATCAGAGTGCAGAGTTCACACCATCCCCCATCAGAGTGCAGAGTTCACCCCTTCCTCGAATCAGAGTGCAGAGTTCACCCCTTCCTCCTTTCAGAGTGCAGTGTTCACCCCATCCCCCCATCAGAGTGCAGAGTTCACCCCTTCCTCCCATCAGAGTGCAGAGTTCACCCCTTCCTCCCATCAGAGTGCAGAGTTCACCCCATCCCCCCATCAGATGGCAGAGTTCACCCCTTCCTCCCATCAGAGTGCAGGGTTCGCCCCATCCCCCCATCAGAGTGCAGAGTTCACCCCATCCCCCCATCAGAGTGCAGAGTTCACCCCTTCCTCCCATCAGAGTGCAGAGTTCACCCCTTCCTCCCATCAGAGTGCAGAGTTCACCCCATCCCCCCATCATAGTGCAGAGTTCACCCCATCCCCCCATCAGAGTGCAGAGTTCACCCCTTCCTCCCATCAGAGTGCAGGGTTCACCCCATCCCCCCATCAGAGTGCCGAGTTCACCCCATCCCCCCATCAGAGTGCAGAGTTCACCCCATCCCCCCATCAGAGTGCAGAGTTTACCCCATCCCCCATCAGAGTGCAGAGTTTACCCCATTCCCCCATCAGAGTGCCGAGTTCACCCCATCCCCCCATCAGAGTGCAGAGTTCACCCCATCCCCCCATCAGAGTGCCGAGTTCACCCCATCCCCCCATCAGAGTGCAGAGTTCACCCCATCCCCCCATCAGAGTGCAGAGTTTACCCCATCCCCCATCTGAGTGCAGAGTTCACCCCATCCCCCCATCAGAGTGCAGAGTTCACCCCATCCCCCCGTCAGAGTGCAGAGTTCACCCCATCCCCCCATCAGAGTGCAGAGTTTACCCCTTCCTCCCATCAGAGTGCAGAGTTCACTTCATCCCCCATCAGAGTGCAGAGTTCACCCCTTTCCCCCATCAGAGTGCAGAGTTCACCCCATCCCCCATCAGAGTTCACCCCTTCCTCCTATCAGAGTGCAGAGTTCACCCCTTCCTCCCATCAGATTGAAGAATTCACCCCTCCCCCCCATCAGAGTGCAGAGTTCACCCCATCCCCCCATCAGAGTGCAGAGTTCACCCCTCCCTCCCATCAGAGTGCAGAGTTCACCCCATCCCCCATCAGAGTTCACCCCTTCCTCCTATCAGAGTGCAGAGTTCACCCCTTCCTCCCATCAGATTGAAGAATTCACCCCTCCCCCCCATCAGAGTGCAGAGTTCACCCCATCCCCCCATCAGAGTGCAGAGTTCACCCCTCCCTCCCATCAGAGTGCAGAGTTCACCCCTTCCTCCTATCAGAGTGCAGAGTTCACCCCATCCCCCCATCAGAGTGCAGAGTTCACCCCTTCCTCCCATCAGATTGCAGAATTCACCCCTCCCCCCCATCAGAGTGCAGAGTTCACCCCATCCCCCCATCAGAGTGCAGAGTTCACCCCTTCCTCCCATCAGATTGCAGAATTCACCCCTCCCCCCCATCAGAGTGCAGAGTTCACCCCATCCCCCATCAGATTGCAGAGTTCACCCCATCCCCCATCAAAATCCAGAGTTCACCCCTTCCTCCCATCCGAGTGCAGAGTTCACCCCTTCCTCCCATCGGAGTGCAGAGTTCACCCTCTCCCCCATCAGAGTGCAGAGTTCACACCATCCCCCATCAGAGTGCAGAGTTCACCCCTTCCTCGAATCAGAGTGCAGAGTTCACCCCTTCCTCCTTTCAGATTGCAGAGTTCACCCCATCCCCCCATCAGATTGCAGAGTTCACCCCATCCCCCATCAGAGTGCAGAGTTCACCCCATCCCCCCATCAGAGTGCACAGTTCACCCCTTCCTCCCATCAGAGTGCAGTGTTCACCCCATCCCCCCATCAGATGGCAGAGTTCACCCCTTCCTCCCATCAGAGTGCAGGGTTCACCCCATCCCCCCATCAGAGTGCAGAGTTCACCCCATCCCCCCATCAGAGTGCAGAGTTCACCCCATCCCCCCATCAGAGTGCAGAGTTCACCCCATCCCCCCATCAGAGTGCAGAGTTTACCCCTTCCTCCCATCAGAGTGCAGAGTTCACTTCATCCCCCATCAGAGTGCAGAGTTCACCCCTTCCCCCCATCAGAGTGCAGAGTTCACCCCAACCCCCATCAGAGTTCACCCCTTCCTCCTATCAGAGTGCAGAGTTCACCCCTTCCTCCCATCGGAGTGCAGAGTTCACCCTACCCCCCATCAGAGTGCAGAGTTCACACCATCCCCCATCAGAGTGCAGAGTTCACCCCCTCCTCCCATCAGAGTGCAGAGTTCACCCCTTCCTCCCATCAGAGTGCAGAGTTCACCCCATCCTCCATCAGAGTGCAGAATTCACACCATCCCCCATCAGAGTGCAGAGTTCACCCCTTCCTCCCATCAGAGTGCAGAGTTCACACCTTCCTCCCATCAGAGTGCAGAGTTCACCCCTCCCTCCCATCAGAGTGCAGAGTTCACCCCTTCCTCCTATCAGAGTGCAGAGTTCACCCCATCCCCCCATCAGAGTGCAGAGTTCACCCCTTCCTCCCATCAGATTGAAGAATTCACCCCTCCCCCCCATCAGAGTGCAGAGTTCACCCCATCCCCCCATCAGAGTGCAGAGTTCACCCCTCCCTCCCATCAGAGTGCAGAGTTCACCCCTTCCTCCTATCAGAGTGCAGAGTTCACCCCATCCCCCCATCAGAGTGCAGAGTTCACCCCTTCCTCCCATCAGATTGCAGAATTCACCCCTCCCCCCCCATCAGAGTGCAGAGTTCACCCCATCCCCCCATCAGAGTGCAGAGTTCACCCCTTCCTCCCATCAGATTGCAGAATTCACCCCTCCCCTCCATCAGAGTGCAGAGATCACCCCATCCCCCATCAGAGTGCAGAGTTCACCCCATCCCCCATCAGAGTGCAGAGTTCACCCCATCCCCCATCAGAATCCAGAGTTCACCCCTTCCTCCCATCGGAGTGCAGAGTTCACCCTCTCCCCCATCAGAGTGCAGAGTTCACACCATCCCCCATCAGAGTGCAGAGTTCACCCCTTCCTCGAATCAGAGTGCAGAGTTCACCCCTTCCTCCTTTCAGATTGCAGAGTTCACCCCATCCCCCCATCAGATTGCAGAGTTCACCCCATCCCCCATCAGAGTGCAGTGTTCACCCCATCCCCCCATCAGAGTGCACAGTTCACCCCTTCCTCCCATCAGAGTGCAGAGTTCACCCCATCCCCCCATCAGATGGCAGAGTTCACCCCTTCCTCCCATCAGAGTGCAGGGTTCACCCCATCCCCCCATCAGAGTGCAGAGTTCACCCCATCCCCCCATCAGAGTGCAGAGTTCACCCCATCCCCCCATCAGATGGCAGAGTTCACCCCTTCCTCCCATCAGAGTGCAGAGTTCACCCCTTCCTCCCATCAGAGTGCAGAGTTCACCCCATCCCCCCATCATAGTGCAGAGTTCACCCCATCCCCCCATCAGAGTGCAGAGTTCACCCCATCCCCCATCAGAGTGCCGAGTTCACCCCATCCCCCCATCAGAGTGCAGAGTTCACCCCATCCCCCCATCAGACTGCAGAGTTTACCCCATCCCCCCATCAGAGTGCAGAGTTTACCCCATCCCCCCATCAGAATGCCGAGTTCACCCCATCCCCCCATCAGAGTGCAGAGTTCACCCCATCCCCCCATCAGAGTGCTGAGTTCACCCCATCCCCCCATCAGAGTGCCGAGTTCACCCCATCCCCCCATCAGAGTGCAGAGTTCACCCCATCCCCCCATCAGAGTGCAGAGTTCACCCCATCCCCCCATCAGAGTGCAGAGTTCACCCCATCCCCCCATCAGAGTGCAGAGTTTACCCCATCCCCCATCTGAGTGCAGAGTTCACCCCATCCCCCCATCAGAGTGCAGAGTTCACCCCTTCCTCCCATCAGAGTGCAGAGTTCACCCCATCCCCCCATCAGAGTGCAGAGTTCACCCCTTCCCCCCATCAGAGTGCAGAGTTCACCCCATCCCCCATCAGAGTTCACCCCTTCCTCCTATCAGAGTGCAGAGTTCACCCCTTCCTCCCATCGGAGTGCAGAGTTCACCCTACCCCCCATCAGAGTGCAGAGTTCACCCCTTCCTCCCATCAGAGTGCAGAGTTCACACCTTCCTCCTATCAGAGTGCAGATTTCACCCCATCCCCCCATCAGAGTGCAGAGTTCACCCCTTCCTCCCATCAGATTGCAGAATTCACCCCTCCCCCCCATCAGAGTGCAGAGTTCACCCCATCCCCCCATCAGAGTGCAGAGTTCACCCCTTCCTCCCATCAGATTGCAGAATTCACCCCTCCCCCCATCAGAGTACAGAGTTCACCCCATCCCCCATCAGAGTGCAGAGTTTACCCCATCCCCCATCAGAGTGCAGAGTTCACCCCATCCCCCATCAGAGTGCAGAGTTCACCCCATCCCCCCATCAGAGTGCAGAGTTTACCCCATCCACAACTTGGTGGCACCAGCTTTCCCTGGACAGGAAGGTGAAGGAGCTTGCATGCTGCTCATCGCGCTGAAGATCTGGAACTGATGGTAAGATCACTGCGGTTTACATTTTAATCCATGCAAAGAAGTAATTTACATTTGCCAAGTTGGGTCCCATCGCACAGCGGCGGTACAACAGCCACAGAGTTTCCCTGCCACTGGGAAAAGTTGGGTCCGCCATTCCCGGCATCGGGTTCGTGGTGGCCGCTGCTGCTCTGATTTTCCACCCACCACCCCCACCCCCACCATGGAACACGCGCCGGACTGGGAACGAAATCCATGGTGTGCAGAAACTGCAGGATCTCTAACCAACTGCAAACATGCCCGGCAGACGCAGACACATACAAGGCATTTGGGCTCAGAGGGCACTGGGCCAAACTTTGCAGAAGGTCCAGCAGTAGGAATGCTGGGAGAAGCCAGAGTGGGCAGCACTCAAACCGCAGAAGTACACTGCCCAGAGGAGGTGAGACAATTCCAGGCTTCGTCGAAAGCATAGAACCATCCACGAAATGGGGGAACACCTGACCAAAATGGATGAGGTGGATCGAGGTGAAGACACTGCAGCTGAGCAGCTACTTCACACGCTCACCTTAGTGGAACAGGTCCATTCCGTTAACAAAATGAAACTTTTGAAACACTCCAGATCTTCTCCCCCAATAAGACCCGACAGCATCGACTGAGAGTGAAGATTGACACAGGTACTGTCGGCCTGGGCTCTGCAGTCACTACTTTTTGCAGTTTTATATTTGTGCATTTTACTTCTGCTTTGCTCTTGATTTAAGAAAAAAACTGTATTGAACCTTTATTGAATTTTTAAAGGTTACTTTGTAGACATTGATTTAAAACTAAGTGTGATTGTGCTCTGATTAAGTCGAGTAATTAATCAACTATGTAATCTATGGTAATCAATTGTAATATTATTAACTGTGAACTTGTTTTTCCTAAGAACTCTTTCATTTTGTTTTCATGCTGGTCAAAGCAGGCGTTACTGGTTTTCTTTCCTTACTCGATTGTTAAAAATAAAGGTGGTTTCCTATTGTTTAAACAGGAGTCTGTTCTTATAGTATTCGATGACCCCTGAACTACAAACCAGGTCAATGGATAGCCTTGCACATGGGGTGGTCTGCCATGGTGTGAAGTCAGGAGATGGAGTTTAATTGATGGACAGTATAACCTAATTGATGGCAGGCGAGAGACACGATTAAAGGATGTGTAAACAGCCTGAGCGGTCTCATAGTGCCTGTGAGAAGAAGTCGATAAGGATTCATGGTTGTCAGACTCTTGTTTTGAGAAAGTCTGATGGAGGCCTTGGAAAGCTGGAATGGAGCCAGAAATTGGACTTAAAGAACATAAGAACATCAGAACTAGGAGCAGGAGTAGACAATTCAGCCCCTCGAGCCTGCTCTGCCATTCAATACGATCATGGCTGATCTCATCTCGGCCTCAACTCCACTTTCCTGCCTGTTCTCCATAACCCTTCAATCCATTACTAATTAAAAATCTGTCTATCGCCTCCTTAAATTTACTCAATGTCCCGGCATCCACCGCACTCTGGGGTAGTGATTTCCACAGACTCACAACCCTTTGACAGAAGTAATTTCTCCTCATCTTTGTTTTAAATCTGCTACCCCTTATCCTAAAACTATGACCTCTTGTTCGAGATTGCCCCACAAGAGGAAACATTCTCTCTACGTCTACTTTGTCAATCCCCTTAATCATCTTATATACCTCAATTAGATCTCCTCTCATTCTTCTAAACTCTAGAGAGTAAAGGCCTAAACTGCTCAATCTCTCCTCATAAGGCAAACCCCTCATCTCTGGAATCAATCTAGTGAACCTCCTCTGAACTGCCTCCAATGCAACTACAACCCTCCTCAAGTAAGGGGACCAAAACTGTACGCAATACTCCAGGTGCGGTCTCACTTATGACTTGTACAGTTGCAGCAACACTTCCCTACTTTTATCCTCTATTCCTTTAGCAATAAATGCCAAAATTCCATTTGCCTTCCTTATTACCTGCTGCACCTGCATACTAGCTTTCTGCGATTCATGCACAAGGACACCCAGATCCCTCTGCACCGAAGCACTCTGAAGTTTCTCTCCATTTAGATAATAATTTGCCTTTCTATTCGTCCGACCAAATTGGATAACCTCACACATCCACGTTAAACTCCATTTGCCAAATTTTGGCCCATTCACCTAACCTATCCGTATCCATTTGTAAATTTCTTATTTCTTTATTGCAACTTCCTATCCCACCTATTTTAGTGTCATCTGTAAATTTGGCTGTAGTACCTTCTATCCCTGCATCCAAGTCATTATATAGATTGTAAATAGTTGGGGCCGAGGACTGAACCCTGTGGCACCCCACTAGTTACATCTTGCCAACCAGAAAAAGACCCATTTATCCCGACACTCTGTTTTCTGTTGGTTAGCCAATCCTCTATCCAAGCCAATAAATTTCCCCTGACCCCATGTGACCTTACCTTGTGTATTAACCTTTTGTGCGGCACCTTATGGTGATGCCTTCTGGAAGTCCAGATATACTACATCTACAGCATCCCCATTATCGACTTTACTTGTTACATCCTCGAAGAACTCTAGCAAATTAGATAAACACAATTTACCCTTTGCGTTTTGACTTTCTAAATGTCCTGTTATTACTTCCTTAATAATGGATTCTAACAATTTCCCAACGATAGATGTTAAACTAACTGGTCTATAGTTTCCTATTTTCTGCCTCCCTCCCTTTTTGAATAAGCATTAGCATTTTTCCTATCCACTGGAACCTTTCCCGCATCCAGGGAATTTTGGAATATTATAACCAATTAGAATTAGAATTAGAATTAGAATATTACAGCGCAGTACAGGCCCTTCGGCCCTCGATGTTGCGCCGATCATCTGACCTACACTATTCCATTTTCATCCATATGTCTATCCAATGACCACTTAAATGCCCTTAAAGTTGGTGAGTCTACTACTGTTGCAGGCAGGGCGTTCCACGCCCCTACTACTCTCTGCGTAAAGAAACTACCTCTGACATCTGTCCTATATCTTTCACCCCTCAACTTAAAGCTATGTCCCCTCGTGTTTGCCATCCTCATCCGAGGAAAAAGACTCTCACTATCCACCCTATCTAACCCTCTGATTATCTTGTATGTCTCTATTAAGTCACCTCTCCTCCTCCTTCTCTCTAACGAAAACAACCCCAAGTCCCTCAGCCTTTCATCGTAAGACCTTCCTTCCATACCAGGCAACATCCTAGTAAATCTCCTCTGCACCCTTTCCAAAGCTTCCACATCCTTCCTATAATGTGGTGACCAGAACTGCACGCAATACTCAAGGTGCGGCCTCACCAGAGTTTTGTACAGCTGCATCATGACCTCGTGGCTCCGAAACTCGATCCCCCTACTAATAAAGGCTAACACACCATATGCCTTCTTAACAGCCCTATTAACCTGGGTAGCAACTTTCAGGGATTTATGTACCTGGATACCAAGATCTCTCTGCTCATCTACACTACCAAGAATCTTCCCATTAGCCCAGTACTCTGCATTGCTGTTACTCCTTCCAAAGTGAATCACCTCACACTTCTCCGCATTAAACTCCATTTGCCATCTCTCAGCCCAGCTCTGCAGCCTATCTATGTCCCTCTGTACCCGACAACACCCTTCGACACTATCCACAACTCCACCGACCTTCGTGTCATCCGCAAATTTACTAACCCACCCTTCTACACCCTCATCCAGGTCGTTTATAAAAATGACAAACAGCAGTGGCCCCAAAACAGAACCTTGCGGTACACCACTAGTAACTAAACTCCAGGATGAACATTTGCCATCAACCACCACCCTCTGTCTTCTTTCAGCTAGCCAATTTCTGATCCAAAGCTCTAAATCACCTTCAACCCCATACTTCCGTATTTTCTGCAATAGCCTACCATGGGGAACCTTATCAAACGCCTTACTGAAATCCATATACACCACATCCACGGCTTTACCCTCATCCACCTGTTTGGTCACCTTCTCGAAAAACTCAATAAGGTTTGTGAGGCACGACCTACCTTTCACAAAACCGTGCTGACTATCGCAAATGAACTTATTCTTTTCAAGATGATTATAAATCCTGTCTCTTATAACCTTTTCCAACATTTTACCCACAACCGAAGTAAGGCTCACAGGTCTATAATTACCAGGGCTGTCTCTACTCCCCTTCTTGAACAAGGGGACAACATTTGCTATCCTCCAGTCCTCCGGCACTACTCCTGTCGACAATGACGACATAAAGATCAACAACAACGGCTCTGCAATCTCCTCCCTGGCTTCCCAGAGAATCCTAGGATAAATCCCATCTGGCCCAGGGGACTTATCTATTTTCACTCTTTCCAAAATTGCTAACACCTCCTCCTTGTGAATCTCAATGCCATCTAGCCTAGCAGGCTGTATCTCATTAATCTCCTCGGCAACATTTTCTTTTTCTACTGTAAATACTGACGAAAAATATTCATTTAACGCTTCCCCTATCTCCTCTGATTCCGCACACAACTTCCCACTACTATCCTTGATTGGCCCTGTTCTAACTCTTATCATTCGTTTATTCCTGATATACCTATAGAAAGCCTTAGGGTTTTCTTTGATCCTATCCGCCAATGACTTCTCGTGTCCTCTCCTTGCTCTTCTTAGCCCTCCCTTTAGATCCTTCCTGGCTAGCTTGTAACTCTCAAGCGCCCTAACTGAGCCTTCACGTCTCATCCTAACATAAGCCGTCCTCTTCCTCTTGACAAGCGCTTCAACTTCTTGAGTAAACCACGGCTCCCTCGCTCGACAACTTCCTCCCTGCCTGACAGGTACATACTTATCAAGGACACGCATTAGCTGCTCCTTGAATAAGCTCCACATTTCGTTTGTGCCCATCCCCTGCAGTTTCCTTCCCCATCCTACACATCCTAAATCTTGCCTAATCGCGTCATAATTTCCTTTCCCCCAGCTATAATTCTTGCCCTGCGGTATATACCTGTCCCTGCCCATCGCTAAGGTAAACCTAACCGAATTGTGATCACTATCGCCAAAGTGCTCACCTACATCTAAATCGAACACCTGGCCGGGTTCATTACCCAGTACCAAATCCAATGTGGCATCGCCCCTGGTTGGCCTGTCCACATACTGTGTCAGAAAACCCTCCTGCACACACTGGACAAAAACAGACCCATCTAAAGTACTCGAACTATAGTATTTCCAGTCAATATTTGGAAAGTTAAAGTCCCCCATAACCACTACCCTGTTACACTCGCTCCTGTCGAGAATCATCTTCGCTATCCTTTCCTCTACATCTCTGGAACTATTCGGAGGTCTATAGAAAACTCCCAACAGAGTGACCTCTCCTCTCCTGTTTCTAACCTCGGCCCATACTACCTCAGTAGACGAGTCCTCAAACGTCCTTTCTGCCGCTGTAATACTTTCCTTGATTAACAATGCCACACCCCCCCCCTCTTTTACCCTCTTCTCTGTTCTTACTGAAACATCTAAATCCCGGAACCTGCAACATCCATTCCTGCCCCTGCTCTACCCATGTCTCTGAAATGGCCACAACATCAGGATCCCAGGTACCAACCCATGCTGCAAGCTCACCCACCTTATTCCGGATGCTCCTGGCGTTGAAGTAGACACCACTGCCACTTTCTTTAAGACCCTGGGATGTAGGCCATCAGGCCCTGGGGACTTGTCTGCCTTCAATCCCAATAGTTTGCTCAGTACTTTTTCCCTAGTGATGATGATTGTTCTAAGTTCCTCCCTTTCTTTAACCTCTGCATTACCTGTTACTATTGGGATGGTACTAATGTCCTCCACTGTGAAAACTAATGCAAAATACTGATTTAGTGTCTCCGTCATTTCTGTATTCCCCTCTATTAACTCCCCAGTCTCATCCTCCAAGGGACCAACATTCACTTTAGCTACTCTCTTCCATTTTATATACTTATCGAAGCTGTTGCTATCCATTTTTATATTTTGCACTAGTTTTCTTTTATAATTTACCTTTGGTCTTTTTATTACATTTTTAATAACCCTTTGTTGATCTTTAAAAGTTTTCCAATCTTCCAGCCTGCCACTGGCCTTTGCAATACGGTATGCCTTAGTTTTTGTCTTTCTGTTATCCTTAACTTCCTTGCTTAGCCATGGATGTTTTTTCCCCCTCTTAGAATCTTTCTCTCTGGAATATATTTTAGTTGGGAGGAATTGAATATCTCCTTAAACATCTGCTACTGCTCGTCAACTGTCCTACCTTGTAGTCTTACTGCTCAGTCCACTAGGGACAAAGGCAACTAGGGACACCAGTTTCTCGCCCTCAAACTGAATTTGAAATTCTAGCATGCTATGATTATTCTTCCCTAGAGGATCCTTAACTATGACATCATTAATTAATCCCACCTCATTGCACAATACCAAATCGAGAATAGCCTGCTCCCTGGATGGTTCCACAACATATTGCTCCA
Organism: Heterodontus francisci; assembly: GCF_036365525.1. Taxonomy (NCBI): domain Eukaryota; kingdom Metazoa; phylum Chordata; class Chondrichthyes; order Heterodontiformes; family Heterodontidae; genus Heterodontus; species Heterodontus francisci. The sequence continues at coordinate 26,176,200 of NC_090375.1, forward strand.
AAAAACAATCTCTAATACATTCAATGAACTCTCCTTTGAGGCTACCCTTGCTAATTTGATTAATCAAGTCTATATGCACATTAAAATTACCCATGATTATTGCCGTATCTTTCTTACAAGCCCCCAGTATTTCCTGGTTTCTGCTGTGCCCCACTGTGGAACTTGTCCAACAGGTTTGAGATTCTTGCTCCCTTTGTGGACGAGAGCAGGGACTGTAGGGATTTCTTTCCCTTGCTATTTCTTATTTCTACCCAGACTGATTCTATGTCTTGATCTCCAGTGCCGACATCATTTCTCACTACAGCACTGATCTCTTCCTTTACTAACAAAGCTACACCACCTCCTTTTCCTTCCTGCCTATCCTTCCGAAATACTGAGTACTCTTGGATATTCAATTCCCAAACCTGGTTTCCCTGCAACCATGTCTCAGTAATCACCACTAATTCATACCCATTCGTCTCTATTTGCACTGTTAACTCGTTTATTTTATTCCAAATGTTTCGTGTATTCAGATACAAAGCCTTTCGGTTTGTTCTATTATTAAATTTCCCTACTCTTGTACGATTTCTTGGTGCAATATGACGTTCACACATTCTGTCCCTTCCTTTTATTTTCTGGTAACAGTCAGCCTCATCACTAACCTGCACTCCTACTTTCTCCTTTAACTTTGACTTCCTAATTTTCCAGGCAACTGAACCCTCCCCACCACTATTTAGTTTAAAGCCCTATCTACAGCCCTAGTTATGTGATTCACCAGGACTCTGGTCCCAGCATGATTCAGGTGGAGCCCGTCCCATCGGAACAGCTCCCTCCCTCCCCAGTACTGGTGCCAATGTCCCATGAATTCTAACCCATTTCTCCCATGCCAATCTTTGAGCCACGCATTTACCTCTTTAATCTTATTGACCCTGTGCCAATTAGCTCGTGGCTCAGGTAGTAATCCGGAGATTATTACCTTTTGGTTCTGCTTTTTAATTTAGCCCCTAGCTGCTCATATTCCCTCAGCAGAACCTCTCTCCTCATTCTACCTGTATCATTGGTACCTACATGGACCATGACAACTGGATCGTTCCCCTCCCACTCCAAGTTCCTCTGCAGCCCAGATGAGATATCCTGAACACTGGCACCAGGTAGGCAATACAGCCTTCGGGACTCTCGATCCTGGCCACAGGGAACAGTGTCCATACCCCTAACTATACTATCCCTGATTATGACTACATTTGTCTTTTTTCCCCCCCACTTGAATGGCTCCCTGTACCACGGTACTATGGTCAGTTTACTTATCCTCCCTACAGTCCCTGCTCTCGTCCACAAAGGGAGCACGAATCTCAAACCTGTTGGACAAGGACAAGGGCTGAGGCTCCTGCAACACTGCCTCCTGGATCTCTCTACCTGCCTCACTCATAGTCACACTCTCCTGTCCCTGACCACTGGCCGAATTCGGTAGTTAATCTAAGGGGTGTGACTGTCTCCTGAAACACAGCGTCCAGGTAACTCTCCCTCTCTCTAATGTGTTGCAGTGTCTGAAGCTCAGACTCCAGCTCATCAACTCTGAGTCGGAGTTCCTCGAGCAGCCAACACTTGCGACAGATGTGGTCAGTAGGAACCACAATGGGGTCCACCAGCTCCCACATCATGCAGGTACAACACATCGCCTGGCCCTGCATCTCTATTTTATTTAATTAGATTTTAATTTGTTTTTAAAATTTCCACCTCGTCTTTAGTTTTTTTAATCCGCTTTAGTTTTTAGTTTATATACTAATAAATCGATCAAGTCTTACTCTATATTTGATTTCAATTAAATTAAAAGCTGACCTGAATACTCACCCCAGCTGCTTTCTGTTTCCTTGCTCTCACTGTTGAATGTGATGTCACTCTGATGTCATTTCTCGATTTTTTTCCCCCCTGGCTCTGCTCCCGCTGAGTTTTTCTCTCTCTCTTTCTCTGGTCTCTGAGTTCTTGGCGCGATTTTTAAAGCTCTGCTCCCGCTAAGTATTCTCTCTTTCTTTCTCTTTGGTCTCCAAGTTCCGGGGAATTTATAATGGGGAACAAAGAAATGGCTGACCAACTAAATGCATACTTTGGTTCTGTCTTCACAAAGGAGGACACAAATATCATACCAGAAATGTTGGGGAACACAGGGTTTAGTGAGAGAGAGGAACTGAAGGAAATCAGTTTTAGTAAAGAAATGGTGTTGGGAAAATTGATGGGATTGAAGGCCAACAAATCCCCAGGGCTCGATAATCTACATCCCAGAGTACTTAAGGAAGTGGCCCTAGAAATAGTGGATACATTGGTGGTCATCTTCCAAGATTCTATAGACTCTGGAACAGTTCCTACAGATTGGAGGGTAGCTAATGTAACCCCACTATTTAAAAAGGCAGGTAGAGAGAAAACAGGGAATTATAGACCAGTCAGCCTGACGTCGGTAGTGGGGAAAATTCTAGAGTCCATTATCAAAGATTTTATAGCAAGCACTTCGAGAACAGTGGTAGAAACGGGTAGAGTCAGCATGGATTTATGGAAGGGAAATCATGCTTGACAAATCTACTAGAATTCTTCAAGGATGTAACTCGTAGAGTTGATGAGGGACAGCCGGTGGATGTGGTTTATTTGGACTTTCTGACCATGAATTTATCATGGTCAGTGAGCTGACCCAGTCAGAAGGCTTTTGACAAACTCCCACATAAGAGATGAGTGTGTAAAGTTAAAGCGCGTGGAATTGGGGGTCGTGTATTGCGATGGATAGAAAATTGGTTGGCGGACAGGAAACAATGAGTAGGAATAAACGGGTCTTTTTCCAAATGGCTAGTGGGGTACCACAGGGATCGGTGCTGGGAGCCCAGCTATTCACAATATAATATTGATGATTTAGATGAGGGAACGAAATGTAATATCTCCAAATTTGCAGATTTCACAAAACTGGGTGGGAGGGTGAGTTGTGAGGAGGATGCAGAGAGGCTTCAGGGTGATTGGGACAAGTTGAGTGAGTGGGCTAATGCATGGCAGATGCAGTATAATGTGGATAAATGTGAGGTTATCCACTTTGGTAGCAAAAACAGGGAGGCAGATTATTATCTGAATGGTTATAAACTGATAGAGGGGAATATGCAATGAGACCTGGGTGTTCTCATACACAAGTCGCTGAAAGTAAGCTTGCAGGCGCAACAGGCGGTAAAAAAAGCAAATGGTATGTTGGCCTTCATAGTGAGAGGATTCGAGTACAGGAGCAGGGATGTCTTGCTGCAATTATACAGGGCCTTGGTGAGACCACACCTGGAATATTTTGTGCAGTTTTGATCTCCTTATCTGAGGAAGGATGTTCTTGCTATAGAGGGAGTGCAGCAAAGGTTTACCAGACTGATTCCTGGGATGGCAGGACTGACGTATGAGGAGAGATTGAATCGGTTAGGATTATATTCGCTGGAGTTCAGAAGAGTGAGGGGAGAGCTCATAGAAACCTATAAAATTCTAACAGGACTTTACAGGGTAGATGCAGGAATGATGTTCCCGCTGGTGGGGGAGTCCAGAACCAGGGGTCACAGTCTAAGGATACGGAGTAAACCTTTCAGGACTGAGATGAGGAGAAATTATTTCACCCAGAGAGTGGTGAGCCTGTGAAATTCCCTACCACAGAAAGCAGTTGAGGCCAAAACATTGTATGTTTTCAAGAAGGAGTTAGATATAGCTCTTCGGGCGAAAGGGATCAAAGGATATGGGGCGAAAGCGGGAACAGGCTACTGAGTTGGATGATCAGCCATGATCATAATGAATGGCGGAGCAGGCTTGAAGGGCCGAATGCCCCACTCCTGCTCCTATTTTCTATGTTTCGTGGCGCACTTTTTAAAACTCTGCTCCCGTTGTGTTTTTCTCTCTCTCTCTTCCCGGTCTCCGAGTTCTTGGCGCGCTTTTTAAAACTCTGCTCCCGTTGTGTTTTTCTCTCTCTCTCTTCCCGGTCTCCGAGTTCTTGGCGCGCTTTTTAAAGCTCTGCTCCCGCTGTTTTTTCTCTCTCTTTCTAAAGGGGGCACAGCATCCAACACTTGGTGCTGCAGTCGGAGTGGACTAGTTAACCACTGAAGACTACGGAGGAAGGGACCTTGTCGGACTGACTGACCTGAGAGTCCACCCTTGTGCAAGGTTATTTGGAGATTTGGTGACGTATTTACCAAGGGGAATTGTAACATTTTAGGGAGCTGTCTTGAACAGATTAATTTGGGCTGATAGCATTTGTGCTATAAGAAAGTTGTCTTTCTATACAAAGTGTTTCTTTTCTTTCCTTTTTTAAATGAAGTTATCTTTCCTTTATTATTATTATTAATTGTTTAATAATTATTTAATAAAAGTTGTTGGTTTTAACACATTATTTGGTATTGTGTCACTCATTCCTGTTATGTCCAGAGTACAGCTCCGATTCTAAGTGAGTCTCCGTAAGGGACTCTAGTACCGTACAGTTCAAGTGCCAATGCTCTACCTTTCCACATTCTCAAGGACATGTACCACGAGGTATAGAAGTCTTTGGTCCAACCCTCAAGCATGAAGCTTATGACACACAATGGCTGCACAATAAAGTCCCTAGATTTCCTAGGCCTGGAATGCAGGTATAAAGAGTCAACATGGTCTACTCGGATATTCTACATCGTGAATGTGTCAGGACCAACAGTAGCAGGGCTGCCTGGTGTGCAACAAATTTATCATGGTCAGTGAGCTGACCCAGTCAGAAGACCACAGCAGTCAAAATAGGTGCACACCAATTGGATCGGTACAAGACCTTGAGAAGTTGCACCTGGACTGGTTTCACACGGTTGGAAATTTCCAAGGACGTAGTCCTACACCTTAAAGAAGATGCAACGCTGTCAATTGCCCCGACGCGGAAATGCATCATACACATTCAAGAAAAGTTGAAGATGGAACTCAATGGAATGGAAAAACAAGGCATCTTTCGATGAGTACAACATCACACAAACTGGTGTAGTTCCATCACTACTGCAATCAAGAAGAACGGTTCAATTCGACTATGTTTACACTCAAGGAGGCAAAACAAAGCCTTAAAGAGATGTCCTCATAATTCCTCAATGCTAGAAGAGTTAAACCCAATGTTTTCTGGAGCGAAATACTTTGCCAAATTAGATGCAACAAACAGACATTAGTCTGTACACTTGTCAAGAAGGTCACAAGAGTTAACAACGTTCCGAACTTCCTGTTTCCTCTGTTTACCGTTGGTCAGCCAGGATATATTTCAACAGCATATGGGCCAGATAGCAGAACCGGTCCCAGGCTGTGTGTGTATTGAGGACAACATCGCCATTGTAGGACGTCGGAAGAAGAGCAGAACAGAAACCTACATTTGTTAATGGAGACCGCCAGATACAAAGGTTTGGTTTTCAACAGCAAAAAGTGCTCCATTAAGGCTGATCACATAAACTTCTTCACTGCGATTTACTCAAGTTCAGGTATTTTCTTGGATCCTGGGAAGATCGAAGACATCCAGTCAATGCCGACACCGCAGGACAGGATGACCTCCAAAGGTGTCGAGGCCTATTCGTTCCTGCATACATATCGAGCTTCTCGGAGAAGGCATCTCCACGAAGAGAATTGCTGAAGAAAGAGACACCATTCTTATGGTAGGATGATCACCAACATGCTGACTTGGGTTGCATTAGAGTGCTATAGTGGAAGTTTGGCAACTGAGGATAATTAGGGGTTAATTTTATCTTAAATCTAATCTGTCTTTTATTTAGCAGATTAACTTAACAGTTGCTATTAGGGTTGGAGAAGGTGAGTTTTAGACCAGCTTGAAACAGGGTTCACTCAGGCTCTGCTTGCAGCTGTACCTTGTTAATTAGATAACTGGCTTAAACCAGTTTTCAGGGGGCCAGAGTCAGTCAGTATAAAAGTGAGCCATCTTACAGTGCTGACTTGGGTTGCATTAGAGTGCTATAGTAGAAATTTGGTAACTGAGGAAGTTCGGTAAGGAGGGAGCTCCTTTATTTCCTACCTGTCCTCAGAGTGAGGGGAGCCGAGAGCTTCCAAAGAGCACAGCTGACTGGGAGAAGACTCGGAGGGTGGAGTTCCAGACCGGTAAGTATAAAAAAACTTACCTCTAGTAAAAAAACTGAAAATGATGTCGCAGGAAAGCTGTGAACTGATTGGCTAGTAGGGATTTTTTTTTAACTGAATTTGAAAATGAAATGTTGATAAAAATTGATTAAAACCCTAATTAACTAATAAGTAGAGTAACTAAACCAGAGGGAGGAGATTACTGTATTTACTTAGCATTTAATATTTAGGAATATTTAATATTTAATATTTAATATTTAGGAAAGAAGGTACCAGCCCTTCGCTTTGCAAGCTGGAACGTCAGAACTATGTGTCCTGGCCTGTCGGAAGACCTTACACAAATCAACGATTCTCGGAAGACCGCCATCATTAACAACGAGCTCAGTAGACTCAATGTGGACATTGCAGCACTTCAGGAGACTCGCCTCCCCGCGAGTGGCTCTCTAGCAGAGCAAGACTACACCTTCTTCTGGCAGGGCAGGGATCCTGAAGAACCAAGACAGCATGGAGTGGGCTTCGCCATCAGAAACTCCTTGCTCAGCATGATAGAGCCTCCCTCAAATGGCTCGGAACGCATACTGTCCATCCGACTGCTCACCACCTCTGGTCCAGTACACCTGCTCAGCATCTATGCTCCAACACTCTGTTCCGCACCTGAAGCTAAAGACCAGTTCTATGAACAACTCCATAACATCATTAGCAGCATCCCCAACACCGAACACCTATTCCTGCTGGGGGACTTTAATGCCAGGGTTGGGGCCGACCATGACTCATGGCCCTCCTGCCTTGGGCGCTATGGCGTTGGAAGGGTGAATGAGAACGGGCAGAGACTGCTTGAGTTGTGTACCTATCATAACCTCTGCATTACCAACTCGTTCTTTCACACTAAACCCTGTCACCAGGTTTCATGGAGGCACCCAAGATCACGTCGTTGGCACCAGCTAGACCTCATTGTCACAAGGCGAGCCGCCTTAAACAGTGTTCAAATCACACGCAGCTTCCACAGTGCGGACTGCGACACCGACCACTCCCTGGTGTGCAGCAAGGTTAGACTCAGACCAAAGAAGTTGCATCATTCCAAGCAGAAGGGCCACCCGCGCATCAACACGAGCAGAATTTCTCACCCACAGCTGTTACAAAAATTTCTAAATTCACTTGTAACAGCCCTTCAAAACACTCCCACAGGGGATGCTGAGACCAAGTGGGCCCACATCAGAGACGCCATCTATGAGTCAGCTTTGACCACCTACGGCAAAAGTGCGAAGAGAAATGCAGACTGGTTTCAATCTCATAATGAAGAGCTGGAACCTGTCATAGCCGCTAAGCGCATTGCACTTTTGAACTACAAGAAAGCCCCCAGCGATTTAACATCCACAGCACTTAAAGCAGCCAGAAGTACTGCACAAAGAACAGCTAGGCGTTGCGCAAACGACTACTGGCAACACCTATGCAGTCATATTCAGCTGGCCTCAGACACCGGAAACATCAGAGGAATGTATGATGGCATGAAGAGAGCTCTTGGGCCAACCATCAAGAAGATCACCCCCCTCAAATCTAAATCGGGGGACATAATCACTGACCAACGCAAACAGATGGACCGCTGGGTTGAGCACTACCTAGAACTGTACTCCAGGGAGAATGCTGTCACTGAGACTGCCCTCAATGCAGCCCAGCCTCTACCAGTCATGGATGAGCTGGACATACAGCCAACCAAATCGGAACTCAGTGATGCCATTGATTCCCTAGCCAGCGGAAAAGCCCCTGGGAAGGACAGCATTACCCCTGAAATAATCAAGAGTGCCAAGCCTGCTATACTCTCAGCACTACATGAACTGCTATGCCTGTGCTGGGACGAGGGAGCAGTACCCCAGGACATGCGCGATGCCAACATCATCACCCTCTATAAAAACAAAGGTGACCGCGGTGACTGCAACAACTACCGTGGAATCTCCCTGCTCAGCATAGTGGGGAAAGTCTTTGCTCGAGTCGCTCTGAACAGGCTCCAGAAGCTGGCCGAGCGCGTCTACCCTGAGGCACAGTGTGGCTTTCGTGCAGAGAGATCGACTATTGACATGCTGTTCTCCCTTCGTCAGATACAGGAGAAATGCCGTGAACAACAGATGCCCCTCTACATTGCTTTCATTGATCTCACCAAAGCCTTTGACCTCGTCAGCAGACGTGGTCTCTTCAGACTACTAGAAAAGATCGGATGTCCACCAAAGCTACTAAGTATCATCACCTCATTCCATGACAATATGAAAGGCACAATTCAACATGGTGGCTCCTCATCAGAGCCCTTTCCTATCCTGAGTGGTGTGAAACAGGGCTGTGTTCTCGCACCCACACTTTTTGGGATTTTCTTCTCCCTGCTGCTTTCACATGCGTTCAAATCCTCTGAAGAAGGAATTTTCCTCCACACAAGATCAGGGGGCGGGTTGTTCAACCTTGCCCGTCTAAGAGCGAAGTCCAAAGTACGGAAAGTCCTCATCAGAGAACTCCTCTTTGCTGACGATGCTGCTTTAACATCTCACACTGAAGAATGCCTGCAGAGTCTCATCGACAGGTTTGCGTCTGCCTGCAATGAATTTGGCCTAACCATCAGCCTCAAGAAAACGAACATCATGGGGCAGGATGTCAGAAATGCTCCATCCATCAATATTGGCGACTACGCTCTGGAAGTGGTTCAAGAGTTCACCTACCTAGGCTCAACTATCACCAGTAACCTGTCTCTAGATGCAGAAATCAACAAGCGCATGGGTAAGGCTTCCACTGCTATGTTCAGACTGGCCAAGAGAGTGTGGGAAAATGGCGCACTGACACGGAACACAAAAGTCCGAGTGTATCAGGCCTGTGTCCTCAGTACCTTGCTCTACGGCAGCGAGGCCTGGACAACGTATGCCAGCCAAGAGCGACGTCTCAATTCATTCCATCTTCGCTGCCTTCGGAGAATACTTGGCATCAGGTGGCAGGACTATATCTCCAACACAGAAGTCCTTGAAGCGGCCAACATCCCCAGCTTATACACACTACTGAGTCAGCGGCGCTTGAGATGGCTTGGCCACGTGAGCCGCATGGAAGATGGCAGGATCCCCAAAGACACATTGTACAGCGAGCTCGCCACTGGTATCAGACCCACCGGCCGTCCATGTCTCCGTTATAAAGACGTCTGCAAACGCGACATGAAATCGTGTGACATTGATCACAAGTCGTGGGAGTCAGTTGCCAGCATTCGCCAGAGCTGGCGGGCAGCCATAAAGACAGGGCTAAATTGTGGCGAGTCGAAGAGACTTAGTAGTTGGCAGGAAAAAAGACAGAGGCGCAAGGGGAGAGCCAACTGTGCAACAGCCCCAACAAACAAATTTCTCTGCAGCACCTGTGGAAGAGCCTGTCACTCCAGAATTGGCCTTTATAGCCACTCCAGGCGCTGCTTCACAAACCACTGACCACCTCCAGGCGCGTATCCATTGTCTCTCGCGATAAGGAGGCCCAAAAGAAAAGAAGAATATTTATAGTAGGAATCTAGCACTAGGGACCATATAGTTAATTATAACAATTTAGTAAGGATTTAATAAGTATTTATTTATTTTAAATTAATTTATTAATTAGTGCTAGAAATGTCAGTTAGAGGGGTGAAGTGCTTCACCTGTGAGATGTGGGAGGTCTGTGACGCTTCCAGCGTTCTGGACGACTACATCTGCAGGAAGTGTAACCAGTTGCAGCTCCTCACAGACCACGTGGATCGGTTGGAGTAGCAACTGGATGCACTTAGGAACATACAGGTGGCAGAAAGTGTCATAGACAGGAGTTTTAGAGAAGTGGTTATACCCAAGGTGCAGGCAGATAGATGGGTGACTGCTAAAGGGGCAGTCAGTGCAGGAATCCCCTGTGGCTATCCCCCTGTCCAACAAGTATACCGTTTTGGATACTGTTGGGGGGGATGGCCTATCAGGGGAAAACAGCAGCAGCCAGAGCAGTGGCACCACAGCTGGTACTGTATTTCAGCAGGGAGGGGCAAAGAGCAAAGGGAGGTCATGTCTCACTAATTTGATTGAGTTTTGACAAAGATGATTGATGAAGGAAGGGCAGTGGATGTTGTCTATATGGACTTCAGTAAAGCCTTTGACAAGGTCCCTCATGGCAGACTGGTACAAAAGGTGAAGTCACATGGGATCAGTGGTGAGCTGGCAAGATGGATACAGAACTGGCTCTGTCATAGAAGACAGAGGGTAGCAGTGGAAGGGTGTTTTTCTGAATGGAGGGATGTGACTAGTGGTGTTCCGCAGGGATCAGTGCTGGGACCTTTGCCCTTTGTAGTATATATAAATGATTTGGAGGAAAATGTAGCTGGTCTGATTAGTAAGTTTGCGGACAACACAAAGGTTGGTGGAGTTGCAGATAATGTTGAGGATTGTAAGAGGATACAGCAGGATATAGATCGATTGGAGACTTGGGCGGAGAAATGGCAGATGGAGTTTAATCCGGACAAATGTGAGGTAATGCATTTTGGAAGATCTAATGCAGGTGGGAAGTATACAGTAAATGGCAGAACCCTGAGGAGTATTGACAGGCAGAGAGATCTGGGCGTACAGGTCCACAGGTCACTGAAAGTGGCAACGCAGGTGGATAAGATAGTCAAGAAGGCATATGGCATGCTTGCCTTCATCGGTCGGGGCAAAGAGTATAAAAATTGGCAAGTCATGCTGCAGCTGTACAGAACTTTAGTTAGGCCACACTACCAGAAGGACATGGAGGCTTTGGAGAGGGTGCAGAAGAGGTTTACCAGGATGTTGCCTGGTCTGGAGGGCATTAGCTATGAGGAGAGGTTGGATAAACTTGGATTGTTTTCACTGGAACGACGGAGGTGGAGGGGCGACATGATAAAGGTTTACAAAGTTATGAGCGGCATGGACAGAGTGGATAGTCAGAAGCTTTTTCCCAGGGTGAAAGTCAGTTACTAGGGGACATAGGTTTAAGGTGAGAGGGGCAAAGTTTAGAGGGGATGTGCGAGGCAAGTTCTTTTCTTTACACAGAGGGTGGTGAGTGCCTGAAACTTGCTGCCGGAGAAGGTGGCGGAAGCAGGTACAATAGTGCCGTTTAAGAGGCATCTTGACAAATACATGAATAGGATGGGAATGGAGGGATACGGTTCCCGGAAGTGCAGAAGGTTTTAGTTTAGGCAGGCATCAAGATCGGCGCAGGCTTGGAGGGCCGAATGGCCTGTTCCTGTGCTGTACTGTTCTTTGTTCTTTTATGCATTCAGTGTGTTGAAACAAGCACCATCAGCTGAGTCATGTCTTAAATACTATGACCCTCGAAAGGCAACAACATTAGAAGTGGACACATTGCAGAAAGGTTTAGGTTCATGTTTTCTTCAAACCTGCTGCATTGGGTTCAAAACGTCTGTTGCCAGCACAAGCAAATTACACCAATATCGAACGAGAAACTCTTGCTCTTGTCTTTGGGATCAGCAGGTTCCACACATACTTATTCAGAAAAGAGTTCACAGTTGAGACAGATCATAAAGCCACTGGAGATCATCTGGAGAAAACCGTTCACGTGTGCACCACCTCGATTCCAGAGATTACTTATCAAGATTCAGGGCTGCAACTGTGATGTCAGATACAAACCGGTAGTCAGATGATCCTATCAGCCACTCTAAGTAGAATGCCCAACCTTGGGAATGTGCAAGACATACCACTTGAATTCCAGGTGGACGAAGTCTATGCAAGATTGGAGAAGGTCTACAATGTAGATCTTGTGCTTCGGTCAAAACAAGAAAGAGGAACTGAAGACCCCAGACTCCGAGCTCTTTGGCAGATCATTGTAGAGGGTTGGCCTGAGACTATACAGGAGATCCCTATGGATCTAAGAACGTATTGGCCATATAGAGATGAAATCGGTATATCCAATGGAATATTATTCAAAGGACACCAAGTACTCATCCCAGTGACCCTTCAGTCTGACAGACTTGGACAGTTCCACAAGCACACATGGGAATAGAAAGGATGAGAAGACTCGCACGTGAGTCATTGTTCTGGCCCAGCATCAGCAAGGTCATTGACTTGTGGGTGAGATCATTTGATACATGTCAGGAACACCAAAGGAGTCAACAAAAAGAGCCCCTCGAACTGTCATCACCATGGATCAAAACAGCCACTGATCCGTGCTCTGTGGACAGGGAAGATTATCCACTAGTGACTGACTATCATTCCAAATTTCCGATTGTGCAGAAGCTTCAAGACACATCGAGTCTAGCAGTGGTTAACACTGTTAGTGACACCTTTAGTCATTTTGGTGCCCCGGTAGAAATGATGTCCGACAATGGTCCACAGTACACAAGAAAACCATTCCAGGATATGTGTGAACGATGGTCCATCAACCATGTCACATCATCACCCCAATATCCTCATTTGAATGGGATTACTGAAGAAGGTATGGTCAGGACAGTCAACTCACTGATCAAAAAGTGTTCAGAAACCAGGCAAAATATTCAAGTTGCATTATTGCATCTTCGTGTCATGCCATTAGACTCCGAATTGCCATCACCTACTGAGAGTGTTTGGTCAACCAGTGAGAACCACATTACCAAGCTATCCTCTCAGCAAGTCGTCCTTTATCACAGATCGGTTGCATCAGAAACAACATAAGATGAAAGATGCACATGATGTGCATACGGGTGCAGAATTAGCTCCACAATATGTTGGCCAGAAGGTCATTCACCAGCAAGAACAGATATGGATCCCAGCAGAGGTGACTAAGGTGTGAAAAGAACCACGTTCATATGAGGTGACAACACCAAATCACAGAATCACAGAACTATTACAGCAAAGAAAGAGACCATTCGACCCATCGTGTCTGCAGTGGCTCTCTGAAAGAGCCGCTCCCCTGCCTTCTCCCCAGAGCCCTGCATATGGTAAGGTACTGCGAAGGAATCGATCTCATCTCAGGGAACTCTCTGCTAGCCATGCACAAGGTGACCAACTAGCATTGCCTATGTGCACCTGTGTACTTTTTGAAGGTGAAGAGACAACAAGCAACACACCGACAACTGAGGAAAAACCTACTTGACATCACCAATCTACATGTCACAGATGCATCTGTCCATGACAGTACTGGCAGGATGACCCCGCACAGTACTTGTGGCGACGAAGTCCCGTCTTCAAATTGAGGATACCTTCCATCACGTTGTGTGGGACTACCACTGTGTTAAATGGGACAGATTTTGAACAGATTTAGCAATGCATAACTGGGCATCCATGAGGCGCTGTGGGCCATCAGCAGCAGAATTGTATTCAACCACAATCTGTAACCTCATGGCCCGGCATATCCCCCACTCGACCATTACCATCAAGCCAGGAGACCAACCCTGGTTCAATGAAGAGTGCAGGAGGGCATGTCAGAAGCAGCACCCAGCATACCTAAAAATGAGATGTCAGCCTGGTGAAGCGAATACACAGGACTATCTGCATGCCAAACAGCGGAAGCAGCATGCAATAGACAGAGCTAAGTGATCCCACAACCAACAGATCAGATCTAAGCTCTGCAGTCCTGTCACACTCCATCAAAAATGGTGGTGGATAACTAAACAACTGATAGGAAGAGGAGGCTCCACAAATATCCCCATCCTCCATGATGGGGGAGCCCAGAAACTGAACTGGACCAGCCACCTTTAATAATGTGGCTACAACAGCAGGTCAGAGGCTGGGAATTTTGAGGTGAGTAACTGACCTCCTGTTTCTCCAATGCCAGTTCACCATCTACACGGCAGAAGTCAGAAGTGTGATGGAATACTCTCCACTTGCCTGGATGAATGCAGCTCTAAGAACACTCAAGAAGTTCGACACCATCCAGGACAAAGCAGCCCGCTTGATTGGTACCCCATCCACCACCTTCAACATTCACTCCCTTCACTCTGACGCACAGTGGCAGCAGTGTGTACCATCTACAAGATGCACTGCAGCAACTCGCCAAGGCTCCGAAGACAGCACCTTCCAAACTCGTGACTCCTTCCACCTAGAGAGACAAGGACAGCAGATGCATGGGAACACCGCCACCTACAAGTTCTCCACCAAGCCACACACCATCCTGACCTGGAACTATATTGCTGTTCCTTCACTGTCACTGGGTCAAAATCCTGGAACTCCCTTCCTAACAGCACTGTGGGTATACCAACCCCATATGGACTGCAGCAGTTCAAGAAGGCAGCTCACCACCACCTTCTCAAGGGCAATTAGGGATGGGCAATAAATGCTGGCCTGGCCAGAGATGCCCACATCCCATGAACAAAAACATTTTTTTTTTTTTAACCTGACCCATCTGTCGGGAAGTTGCTGGGATCGAGTGGAATGCTGATTTTACACCCTGCCCGATTTACTTTCCAATGAGGAGCAATATTGGGCGAGTGCAAAACCCAGCATTCGACCAGCCCCCTGAATTTCCCACCTTTCAAGTTACATTCACATTACTCCAACCAATTCCTAGGAGAGATTTAAAAAAAAAAATCAGTGGCCAATTGAATGAAAACTGGAAGATTCCTATTACGTGCTACAGGACATCTCTGTCCATGGACTCTTTCACTACAGAAGGAGGTTGTTTGGACTGTTGTGCCTATTCTGGCTCTTGGGAAGAGTTATCCAATTAGTCCCTCTCCACAGTCTTTACTGCAGAACTCTGCAAATTCAGCGACATGTCCAACTGCCCTTTGAAAGTTATGCTGGAATCTGATTTATTCACACTTTCAGGTAGTGCATTTCAGGCATAGTAATTGGGGAAATATTGGGATTAAACCCGCACCTGAGCACGCCCAACCAACTAAGCTAATCAGCCTGGAGCAGCTGTGGTTCGGTTGTTGATAGAGCATAGCTACCAGGCCCAAACCTGACAGGACCCGACGACGTGTGTCCGGTTTGGGTTCAGGTCAGGTCGCGCTTCTGGGTCCGGCATTCGGGCTCGGGTCAGGTCGGGCCGGGTCGGACACACTCTATCACCACCTCCGGTAAGTGGCTCCAATGTTCATGTACTTTTTGGACTTGAATGGTGGTTTTGTTAAAATAATTTTAAGCTTGTGCAGATAAGCAACTAAGCGAAAAATGGAAGGTAAGTTAACTGATGGTCGGGCGCGGGAAAAAATGAAAGGACTCTGGCAGGGTCGGACTGGGGTCGGATGTGGTTCTGTTGGGCTCGGGTTGGGTTTCATTTGCAGACCCGAGCCAGCATTTAGTTCACGACATATCACTATCTTAATCTAACCAGGTAACCTCCATGACTTGTAATGTCCTGTTCTCTCAGGAACTTGTCTCTGTTCGAGTGTAGTGAATCCACACTCACTACAGATTGCAGAAGTTTTTCCCTGAGGGTGATGACTCTGCCTAAAGAAACTACCTCTTGGCAATCACCATTAACAATGGGTTTTACAGGCATGACCATCCCTCTACATTTCCCGATGAGGCAGGGAAGGGATGGTAGGGTGAAGGAACCTTGGATGATAAGAGATGTGGAACAGCTAGTCAAGAGGAAGAAGGAAGCTTACTTAAGGTTGAGGAAGTAAGGATCAGACAGGGCTCTAGGGGGTTACAAGGTAGCCAGGAAGGAACTGAAGAATAGACTTAGGAGAGCTAGAAGGGGACATGAAAAAGTCTTGGCGGGTAGGATTAAGGAAAATCCCAAGGCGTTCTACACTTACGTGAGGAACAAGAGGATGGCCAGAGTGAGGGTAGGGCCGATCATTTTTATAAGTGACTTGGATGAGGAAGTGGAAGGCTGGGTTAGCAAGTTTGCCGATGACACGAAGGTTGCTGGAGTTGTGGATTGTGTGGAAGGCTGTTGTAGGTTGAAATGGGACATTGACAGGATGCAGAGCTGGGCTGAGAAGTGGCAGATGGAGTTCAACCTGGAAAAGTGTGAAGTGATTCATTTTGGAAGGTCGAATTTGAATGCAGAATACAGGCTTAAAGACAGGATTTTTGGGAGTGTGGAGGAACAGAGGGATCTTGGGGTCCACGTCCATAGATCCCTCAAAGTTGCCACCCAAGTTGATAGGGTTGTTAAGAAGGCGTATGGTGTGTTGGCTTTTATTAACAGGGGGATTGAGTTTAAGAGTCGCGAGGTTATGCTGCAGCTCTATAAAGCCCTGGTTAGACCACACTTGGAATATTGTGTTCAGTTCTGGTCGCCTCATTATAGGAAGGATGTGGAAGCTTTAGAGAGGGTGCAGAGGAGATTTACCAGGATGCTGCCTGGACTGGAGGGCATGTCTGACGAAGAAAGATTGAGGGAGCTACGGCTTTTCTCATTGGAGCAAAGAAGGATGAGAGGTGACTTGATAGAGGTGTACAAGATGATGAGAGGCATAGATAGAGTGGATAGTCAGAGACTTTTTCCCAGGGTGGAAAGGGCTATCACCAGGGGGCATAATTTTAGGGTGATTGGAGGAAGGTTTCGGGGAGATGTCAGAGGTAGGTTCTTTACACAGAGAGTGGTGGGTGCGTGGAATGCACTGCCAGCGGTGGTAGTAGAAGCAGATACATTAGGGGCATTTAAGCGACTCTTGGATAGATACATGGATAATAGTAGAATGAAGGGTAGGTAGTTAGTTTGACCTTAGAGTAGGTTAAAGGTTCGACACAACATCGTGGGCCGAAGGGCCTGTACTGCGCTGTACTGTTCGATGTTCTATCACCAACCTGACCACACTGGACCATTCCATTCAGTATTTAAAAAAAAACCTCAGTCATTGCCCCTCTATCCTTGTGCTTCTCCAAAGAAGATCGCATTTGCTCTAAGAGCTAATCTTTGTATTTAAGAACTCTACGATTTGGTATTATCCTGCACACCTGCTCTGCATCCTCTCCAATGCCTCAATAAACGTCATCAAAGGTGTTTGCCCTCATCTCAGTTTATCTTCCGGATCAAGATCATTATAATTGTTGTAGGCTTCCCACCCTGCAGATTAGCCTTGTTGGGTGGGGTGGAAAGGGAACGTAGTGGCATTTGCTGCAGCACAGTGTTGCCAATACTTAAATCATTCCTGGGCCTAAGCTTGTTCATGCTGCCCAATGCTGCAAAAGCATTAATGATAGAACTTAGATTGATGACTTAGCTGTGTTATTAACAGTTAGAGTCACAGAGTCATTTCTGCCACAGAAGGAGGCCATTCGGCCCATCAAGTCCATGCCGGCTGTCCACGGAGCTATTCAGTCAGTCCTACTCCCCTGCTCGATCCCTGTAGCCCTGCAAGTCTATTTCCTTCAAATGGCCATACTATATCCTTTTGAAATCATTGATTGTCTCTGCTTCCACCACCCTTTGGGCAGTGAGTTCTGGGTCATTAGGTCTGCTGCATAAAAAAGTTCTTCCTCATATTCTCTCCGCATCTCTTGCTCAAAACCTTAAATCTGTGTCCCCTAGTACTTGTACCATCAGTTTTTCCTCGTCTAACTTATCTAAGTCTACTATAATCTTGTACATTTCTATTCAAGCTCTCCTCAATCTTTTTTATAAGGAGAACAACCCCAGTTTTTCCCAACCTAACCTTCTAACTAAAATCCTCCATCCCTGGAACCATTCTGGTAAATCTCCTCTGCACCCTTTCAAGGATCCTTACATCCTTCCTAAAGTGTGGTGACCAGAACTGGACTCAATACTCCAGTTGGGGCCTAACCAGAGATTTATAAAGTGTTACGAGAGAGTGCTTCTCTCTTTTGGTAAAATATGTTTTAAGGACTTATAGTTGAATTATGGACATTGATTCATCTGGAATCTTGAAGAGATGCTGAACTCTGTTTTTTTTTTTTAGAAAGAAGTCACTAGAAGGTTCCTGGATTTGGCTTGTAAACAAGTCTTTCTGGAAGGCACCTGTCTGTGGATAATCACCCAGCAGGTGTTGTTTTTGACTTGGGGAGATGCTTACAAAGATGTGACAGGTCAAGATTTATAGAGGTCAGGAGGCTTGACTTCTGGATTGTTTTGGTTTCAATTTGAACTGTTACATCAGACAGTTGGTTCTCGCCTGCTAAAAGAAGACCCAGTTCATCTCGCTGTCTTGAAAAGAAATCCTGCATAGTGTCAGTTTCCTATTTCCAACTGTCTTTTAAGAAACCCTGTGTATCGCATAAATGGGAGCTGAAATCTTGTTGCTGCATTTCTGATGTAAGACCTATCTGAAGCCTCTAGCAGCATTTCT
Source organism: Heterodontus francisci (assembly GCF_036365525.1). Lineage (NCBI taxonomy): Eukaryota > Metazoa > Chordata > Chondrichthyes > Heterodontiformes > Heterodontidae > Heterodontus > Heterodontus francisci. Next base: position 26,194,438 of record NC_090375.1, read on the forward strand.
TGGAAAGCCTACCCAAACTGATCTTCAACATCGCCTGGAAAGAACTGTTTGAGGAAGATCCCAGTGACAGCTGTCTCTATGCATTTGGGATGCCAAAGCAAAACCAAGGACAAGTATTCTGCCTAAGTGTTTTGTTTTAGTTTTCTTTGTGACAGTGCTATAAACAAATATCCCTTTTATTTTTCCCAGTTAACAAGTTTATGTGTTTATTTGTGAGGGGCTTGGATAAATAAGGGGCTTTAAATATTTCAATTTGTGTGTGTGTATGTTTTACTTCATTATTGGTTAAGACTTGTTTTGTAATAAACTGATAATTTTGTTTATTAAAGAAACCTGGTTGGTGTGTTTTATTCTGGGGAAAATATTTTTTTTTTTATTCCTCCATGGGATGTGGGCGTCACCGGCTATGCCACATTTACTGCCCATCCCTAATTGCCCTTAAGAAGGTGGTGGTGAGCTGCCTTCTTGAACCGCTGCAGTCCATGTGAGGTAGATACACCCACAACGTTGTTAGGAAGGGAAGTCCAGGATTTTGACCCAGCGACAGTGAAGGAATGGCGATATAGTTCCAAGTCAGGATGGTGTGTGACTTGGACAGGACCTTGCAGGTGGTGGTGTTCCCATGCACATGCTGCTCTTGTCTTTTGAGGTTGTAGAGGTCGCGGGTTTGGAAGGTGCTGTCTTAGGAGCTTTGGTGCATTGCTGCAGTGCATCTTGTAGATGGTACACTGGTACACACTGCTGCCACTGTGCGTCAGTGGTGGAGGGACTGAATGTTTGTGAATGGTGTGCCAATCAAGTGGGCTGCTTTGTCCTGGAAGGTGTCAAGCTTCTTGAGTGAGGCAAGTGAAGAGTATTCCATCACACTCCTGACTTGTGCCTTGTAGATGGTGGACAGGGTTTGGGAGTCAGGAGGTGAGTTACTCGCTGCAGGATTCCCAGCCTCTGATCTGCCCTTGTAGCCACGGTATTTATGTGGCTACTCCAGTTCAGTTTCTGGTCAATGGTAGCCCCTAGGATGTTGATAGTGGGGGATTCAGTGATGGTAATGCCATTGAATGTCAAGGGTAGATGGTTAGATTCTCTCTTGTTGGAGATGGTCATTGCCTGGCACTTGTGTGGCCCAAATGTATCTTGCCACTTATCAGCGCAAGCCTGGACAGGTCTTGCTGCATTTCTACACGGACTGCTTCAGTATTTGAGAAGTCACAAATGGTGCTGAACATTGTGCAATCATCAGTGTACATCCCCACTTCTGACCTTATGACTGAAGGAAGGTCATTGATGAAGCAGCTGAAGATGGTTGGGCCTAGGACACTAACCTGAGGAACTCCTGCAGTGATGTCCTGGAGCTCAGATGATTGACCTCCAACAACCACAAGCATCTTCCTTTGCGCTAGGTATGACTCGAACCAGCAGAGTGTTTTCCCCCTGATTCCCATTGACTCCAGTTTTGCGAGGGCTCCTTGATGCCATACTCGGTCAAATGCTGTCTTGATGTCAAGGGCAGTCACTCTCACCTCACCTCTGGAGTTCAGCTCTTTTGTCCATGTTTGAACCAAGGCTGTAATGAGGTCAGATGCCGAGTGGCCCTGGCGGAACCCAAACTGAGTTACTGAGCAGGTTATTGCTAAGCAAGTGCTGCTTGATGGCGCTGTTGATGACACTTTCCATCATTTTGCTGATGTTTGAGAGTAGACTGATGGGGCAGTAATTGGCTGGGTTGGACTTGTCCTGCTTTTTGTGTACAGGGCATACCTGGGTAATTTTCCACATTGCCGGGTAGATGCAAGTGTTGTAGCTGTACTGGAACAACTTGGCTAGGGGCGCGGCATGTACTGAAAACCTGTGCTCCAGAACTATTGCCGGAACATTGTCAGGACCCATAGCCTTTGCAGTATCCAGTGCCTTCAGTCGTTTCTTGATATCACGCGGAGTGAATCGAATTGGCTCAAGTCTGGCATCTGTAATGCTGGGGACTTCAGGAAGGGCCCGAGATGGATCATCAACTTAGCACTTCTGGCTGAAGATTGTTGCAAATGCTTCTGCCTTATCTTTTGTACTGATGTGCTGGACTCCCCCATCATTGAGGATGGGGATATTTGTGGAGCCACCTCCTCCAGTTCGTTGTTTAATTGTCCACCACCATTCACGGCTGGATGTGGCAGGACTGCAGAGCTTAGATCTGATCCGTTGGTTATGGGATCGCTTAGCTCTGTCTATCGCATGCTGCTTATGCAGTTTGGCACGCAAGTAGTCCTGTGTTGTAGCTTCACCAGGTTGACACCTCATTTTGAGGTATACCTGGTGCTGCTCCTGGCATGCCCTCCTGCACTCTTCATTGAACCAGGGTTGGTCTCCTGGCTTGATGGTAATGGTAGAATGGGGGATATGCCAGGCCATGAGGTTACAGATTGTGGTTGAGTACAATTCTGCTGCTGCTGATGGCCCACAGCGCCTCATGGATGCCCAGTTTTGCATTGCTAGATCTGTTCGAAATCTAGCCCATTTAGCACGGTGATAGTGCCACACAACACGATGGACGGTATCCTCAATTTGAAGGTGGGACTTCATCTCCAAGGACTGTGCGGTGGTCACTCCCATCAATACTGTCATGGACAGAAGCATCTGCGGCAGGCAGATTGGTGAAGATGAGGTCGAGTATGTTTTTCCCTCGTGTTGGTTCCCCCACCACCTGCCGCAGACACAGTCCAGCAGCTATGTCCTTTAGTATTCGGCCAGCCCGGTCAGTAGTGATGCTACCGAGCCACTCTTGGTGATGGACATTGAAGTCCCCCACTCAGAACATTTTGTGCCTTTGCCACCCTCAGTGCTTCCTCCAAGTGTTGTTCAACATGATGGAGTACTGAGTCATCAGCTGAGGGAGGGTGGTAGGTGGTAATCAGTAGGATATTACCTTGCCCATGTTTGACCTGATGCCATTAGACTTCATGGGGTCTGGAGTCAATGTTGAGGACTCCCAGGGCAACTCCCTCCCGACTGTATACCACTGTACTGCCACCTCTGCTGGGTCTGTCCTGCCGGTGGGACAGGACATACCCAGGGATGTGATGGCAGTGTCTGGGGCATTGTCTGTCAAGTATGCTTCCATGAGTATGACAATGTCAGGCTGTTGTTTGACTAGTCTGTGGGACAGCTCTCCCAACTTTGGCAAAAACCCCCAGATGTTCGTAAGGAGGACTTTGCAGGGTCGACTGGGCTGGGTTTACTGTTGTCGTTTCCGTTGCCTAGGCTGATGCTGGGTGGTCCGTCCGGTTTCATTCCTTTTTGTTGACTTTGTAGCGGTTAGGTACAACTGAGTGGCTTGCTAGGCCATTTCAGAGGGCATGTAAGAGTTAACCACATTGCTGTGGGTCTGGAGTCATATGTAGGCCAGACCAGATAAGGACAGCAGATTTCCTTCCTTAAAGGACATTAGTGAACCAGATGGGTTTTTACAACAATCCACAATGGTTTCATGGCCATCATTAGACTAGCTTTTAATTCCAGATTTATTAATTAAATTCAAATTCCACCTTCTGCTGTGGTGGGATTCGAACCCATGTCCCCAGAGAAATACCCTGGGTCTCTGGGTTACTAGTCCAGCGACAATACCAGTACGCCACCGCCTCCCCGTCAAATCGAGCCTGTGTCCTCAATATCTTGCTCTATGGCAGCGAGGCATGGACAACGTATGTCAGCCAAGAGTGACGTCTCAATTCATTCCATCTTCGCTGCCTCCGGAGAATACTTGGCATCAGGTGGCAGGAACGTGTCTCCAACACAGAAGGCCTCGAGGCGGCCAACATCCCCAGCTTATACACACTGCTGAGTCAGCGACGCTTGAGATGGCTTTGCCATGTGAGCCGCATGGAAGATGGCAGGATCCCCAAAGACACATTGTACAGCGAGCTCGCCACTGGTATCAGACCCACCGGCCGTCCATGTCTCCGCTTTAAAGACATCTGCAAATGCGACATGAAATCCTGTGACATTGATCACAAGTCGTGGGAGTCAGTTGCCAGCGTTTGCCAGAGCTGGCGGGCAGCCATACAGACGGGGCTGAAGTGTGGCGAGTCAAAGAGACTTTGCAGTTGGCAGGAAAAAAGACAAAAGCGCAAGGGGAGAGCCAACTGTGTAACAGCCCTGACAAGCAGATTTTTCTGCAGCACCTGTGGAAGAGCCTGTCACTCTAGAATTGGCCTTTATAGCCACTCCAGGCGCTGCTCCACACACTACTGACCACCTCCAGGCGCTTACCCATTGTCTCTCGAGATAAGGAGGCCAAAGAAAAAAAGATGAAAGGTTACTGACCTGAAACATTAACTTTGCTTCTCTCTCGACAGATGCTGCCAGACCTGCTGAGTGGTTTCCAGCACTTTTTGTTTTTATTTCAGATTTCCAGCATCTGCAGTAATTTGTTTTTATTCATTTACTACATTTATTGTGTTCTATCCTTAAGCTAATTTTGTTTATCTAATCGGACCCTCCTATTCCATGAGCCTTAATTTTGTTAACCAGTCTTTTATGTGGTACCTTATAAAACGCGTTCTTAAGATCCATATAAACAAAATTCACTGCATTCCCTTCATCAACCTTCTCTGTTACTTCATCAAAAAATTCAATTAGATTAGTCAAGCATGATATGACTTTTATAAACCCGTGCTGGCTATCCTTAATTAACTCCAGCCTCTCCGAGTGTCTGTTGATTTTTCCATGATTATAGTTTCTCAAACCTCACCCACCACTGATATTAAACTAACTGGCCTGTAGTTGCTAGGACTGTCCTTACACCCTTTCTTGAATAAGGGTGTCACATTTGCCACTCTCCAATCCTCTGGCACCTCCCCTGTATCCAGGGAATATTATGGCAAGCCCTTCCCTATCTTCACCCCACATCTTTAGCAACCTGGGTGCAAGCCATCCAGACCAGGTGACTTATCTACCCTAAGCATAGCCAGCCTTTTTAGTACATCCTGCTCTCAATTTTTACCCTATCCATTGCCTCTACTCTCTCCGCTTCTACCGATATTTTGTCAGATTCCTCTTGCTCAGTGAACACTGATACAAAGTGCTCATTAAGTGTATTAGCCTTGCCCTTCACCTCTAAGCATAAGCTACCCTCTTTGGGCTGGATTTTAAGAGCCCGCCACCGAGCTCAAAAAATGACGGTTCGCACGCCAAAGAGCCGCCGCAAACTTCTGCGCGGTGGCTCATTTAAATAGCTGGGGTAGCCCACTTCCCCCACCCCCCAATCACGTGGAGAGGGAGGGCTGTCCGTCCCCGGCAATGGCATCAGCTGCCTGTGCACAGGCACTGGTGCCATTTTTAAAGGGAAGCCAGCCCTGCTGGCAGATTTAAATTTTTAAAGCTACACACCCCAAAAGTTCTCAAATAAATTCCTAATGCCTCTTTCCCACCTTCAATAACAATTACATTAACTTTTTGCCCTTTCCTCGCCAAAACACTTACCTTTTAAATCTAAATTCCCGCGCACCGCCCCCCCCCCCCCCACACCAGACTGCACAAAGTTTAAAGTTCACCCCTTCCCACCATCCACTACACCCATTATGTTTATTTGACCACATCACCCACTTCACTGAGAATCTTAACTCCTCCCCTTCTCCACCAGTGTCATGCCTGCTTTCCTCAGACAGGGAATTGAAGATGTGGGAGTGACGGCCACCGAACTGAGGATTGTGGCGGGCCTGGAAGATGAAAGGTAAGTTGATTTAAGTATTGAAATACAGGCCCCTTCTCCCAGCGGTGGGGGTGCTGCCACGGAGCCTTGCCTCCGCCAGGAGCATTGGGTCCGGCCCTCCTGGCGTTGGCCTCCATGGTGGGCCACTGCCAAGCCCATATTCCGGCACCCCCGCCATGGGCTTTGGTAAAATCCAGCCCTTTGTCCCTGCTAGACCCCACTTCACCTCTTACTATTTACATGCAAGTAGAAGATTTTTGAGCTCCTTTTTATGTTAACTGCCATTCTATTCTCATATTCTCTCTTTGTCAGTCTTATTTTCCTCTTCACTTCCCCTCTCAACTTATTGGATGTGGCCTGGTTCTCACTTGAAGAATTCACCTGACATGCATCATATATCTTCTTTTTTGTTTCATCATAATCACTATCTCCCTCAATATCCAAGGAGCCCTGTTATTGTATCCCTTACCTTTCACCCTCATTGGAATGTTCCTATCCTGTACCTGAAGCATCTCTTCCTTAAGATGACCCATTGTTCTGTTACAGCTCTTCCTGTCAGTCTTTGGCTCCATTCTACCCTGGCTAGATGCCTTCTCATTGTATTGAAATTAGCCCTGTTCCAATCTAGACATTCTACCTTATTCTGTTCCTTGCTTTTCTGCATTAAGAATCTAAACCTTATGATACGATGATTATTCTTACCCAAGTGCTCCTTGACAGACACTTGGTCCACTTGGCCCACCTCATTCCCCAGCACCAGATCCAGCAATGCCTCTTTTCGAGTTGGGCTGAGAACATACTGATCAAGGAACCTCTCCTGAACACATTTCAGAAATTCCTCCCCTTCCTTATCCTTTACTCTAGAATTATCCCAATTGATTTTTGGGTAATTAAAGTCCCTCAATATCACCACTCTATAGTTCTTGCACATCTCTGCTATTTCCCTGCAGATTTGCTCCTCTATCTCTCCCTCACTGTTTGCAGACCTATGGAATACCCCTAGAAATATGATCATACCCGTTTTGCTTCTCAACTCTAACCAAATGGATTCTGTCCTTGCACCCAAGGACATCCTCCCTTTGCAACACTGCAATGTCTTCCCGAATCAATACTGCTACTCCACCTCACATTTTGCCTTCTCTATCTTTTCTGAACACTTTATATGCTTGTATATTACGCGTTCAGTTCTCGCCATTTTTAAGCCACATTTTCCATTATTGCCACTACATCATATTTAATTTGAATACTAAATATGGCTGAATGTTTGTTTTCCACATCCACCGCCAATAATGGCGAGAAATCCTGGAAGATGGAGGCAGAGTAAACAGCAGAACAGCTTCTTACCATATTTCATATATTTACCCACCTAAAAACTGCCTGAAAATGGGCAGAAAAATCCAAGCCAAATTCAAGTGTGGATTTACAAGGCCTTGTATAGACTGAGGATGTTGCTTTTCATTTTTCTTCGAAGTTCCTACAATGCAATCTCAACCATTTATTGCTTTCCTTACAGCTGCAAAATATTATTGTACACCTGTCAATTAATTACCACCCCTCGGTCTCTTTCTGATGGGTGATACCCATGCATGGTATAGACATGCCCAGTGTTTGTTAACCTCATCTGAACTTGTCTGTGTTAAATGATACGTGTCATGGAAGAACCCACTTGTCACCTTATTTTAATCAGAGATTGGGAGAGAGTACTGCAACCTATTGACTTATCACAGGCAAAACATAGAATGCCTATGTTTCAGGCCACACCTTAATCACTGATGAAAATAATGAATAGTAAAGGACCAGCATCAAGCTCGGAGGAACTCTGCTCATAACTAAACCCAATCAGACCACTCGCATACATCCACAAACCTTTGTGTTCACAATTTCTGCCAGCTGCCTATCCATTGCAGCAACCCTAACCAAGAAGAAGGACTATAACTTGCACATGTATGTTTTCTTTTTTAAAAGAATAGAGATTCAATTAGAGTAGAAAGAGATAGCTAAACTAGAAAACTAGCAAAAGCTGGCGAACAATGTTGAAAAGCAGGCACAGTTCCCACTTAAAGTAACTAAAGTTATAGTTAGCAATCCATTACGTGTAACCCATTAAAAAAAGAAGGAAGCTACTATATCAAAGACAGAAAAAGCAGAAATACTCAGCAGGTCTGGCATTATTTGTGGACAGAAAAACCGATTTAACGTTTTAGGTTTCATCAGAAACTACTAGTTGTTTTTAAATACCGTGTAGAACTAAAGAGATTAGAAACCAACTGAAAATGAGGAAAATAGTCAATGAGGACAATGAAAGCAATTTAAAAAATTTTGTAAGGAGAATATGAGAAAATAAGAAAAGGGGTTAAACGTGGATAAGGAAAACTGAAAGGGAATATGAGGAAAATAATTCAAAACAACATCAAAAGGAACAGGGAAGTATTTTATAAGTATATCAGTAAAAAGAGTATTGCGAAAAGTGAGGTGGGACATCTGGGAGGGCAGGATTATTAACTTGTAGATGATAAGCAAATGTTATGAGAGGTATTTAATAAGTACTTCACGATCTTTACAAAAGAGATGGCTATCAGAGAAAGGGTGAATCCTGAAGTGGTTGAGCACGATGAGTGATATTATGATGAATAAAAGGAAAACTTTAGATATTAGCTGGGCTAAAAGAAGACAAAACACCAAGGCCTGATGGGATATTGAGAATCCTGAGGAAGAAAATTGCAAAATCCCGAAGAATCATATTTCAGAGCTCTATTAATATCATGCAAAATTGATGGGCAGGAAAAGACCAGATGGTCCATCAAGCCTGTTCCACATCTTGATGGACATAGCATTGTGACTAAATGCTTCCTTCCCCCCTAACCTCGCTCCCATCTGCCCAGCAGCCATATAATCTCCTGGGAGAGGGAAAGTGTAGACAAAAAATGGACAATAAGGGAAAAAAATGCTTTGGGAAATTACTCTCCCACCCCCTCAGATGATCAAACCCAGTACAGGAGATTGCATGGAGCAAGGGTTATCACTTACCTTCTATATGATGCAATCACTGCCGCAGTCACGAACCGGTCCAGTGGATGTGTGTTGGAGGCCTGAAGAGTGGCCAATGGATTTCAAAAGAAGAATTATTCTTGGCAATCCTCATTGAATTCTAAACAAACCTCACGAGGTGGTAACTGAATTGGTAGATGGGGGAAATGCAATGGCTGTAGTGTGTAAGGACATCAGGAACACCTTTCACATATGGGAGACTATTGAAGGAGATTAAGAGGTATGAAGTTAGTGGTGAAGATAGCAGACTGAATTAACAATTGACAATGGGAGAAAATGGACAGGAGGAGTTAAGGGTAGTTTTCAAAATGGATGGAAGAGTGTAATGGTGTCCCACAGGGTTCAGCTCCAAGTCTGGTGGTGGGATGAGCAGCTTATTGCAATCCCTCCATGGACTAGGGGATGCAGGACAGTCCACTGTAACCCCTTCCCTGCTTAGAAGGAAACTCAGGATTGGTTGATCTGAAGAAGAGCTCACTGCAACTGATGAAAATTAAGTTTATGTTGGTAGAGGGGTCAATAACTTCCTTCCCCAGTCCACTATCTTCCCCCCCACCACCATCACCCCCACCTCACCAACCCCCACCACCTTTCCTGCAGTATGATGATATTCCTATTGACACAAGGTCTACAGTTAATGTTTTTGGAGTTTGGATGATAGCAGGAGAAATATAGGGATGGATTTGAAGTTCCCAAGGTATTGGGATTGTGGGGGTGGGTTGGGGGGTGGCATATGGCTTTGGGGATCTGATAGTATGCAGGAAACCCAGAAGTAAGTGCATCAAGTCTGTCAGTGACTTCCTAACCCAGCCACTGCATTACCATATTATTTTTGGGTTTCTTGACCAAATAGCACGAGTGGATGTGATGATGACCCACATGAGGTGATTTCAACTCCATTATTTAAAGGAACTCTCCAAACATTCAATTTGATGGAGTTTAGAGTTATGAGCACAATAGAAGGAATTGGCAGAATGGAGTCCAGGTGTTCAAAGACTGTATCTCAATTTAGTAATGCCATCCTGGATGTGTTGCTAGGGGCTGAAAGGGCCCTTCTCTAATGACAGGAGGAAGAAGCCTGCAGCTAAAACCAAGAAGGCATGACTGGAGGAAGCGGAGCCTGGTTCCACGCTCGTGGATTGAATGCTGAAAGCAGTTTAATGATCTAAGCAGGGCAGGGAGTGTGAGTACAGTGGCACATTCAACTACACCCTGACGTGTGTATCACCCCAATTCCCTACTCTACCTTCTCAAGTTTACTCCAGCACATCACTCCTCACACCAACTTACCTTACAGGTACATCCTTCTCTGTCTATGCACTGACTCACATCTTTATCTGTCCATCTACCTCTGACATTCAACCTCATCTTTGTGCAATGTCAGGCCTCTCCCTCATAGTCACCCTTAACAAATGCTCTCCATCCATCTGTTCTTTGCATTCCATTACTCTCACTCACAGGTCTCTTCTTTCCCTCCTTGGAGGAGAAGAAAGAACAGAAGATGAGGGAGAGGCAGAGTCCCAGAGGTGGCTCTTCAACCATCTCGCAACTGACAGCTGCAGAGGAGGAGGGTGGATAACTAAAGCATCATGGAAGCTGCCTGGGACTCGCGCATACCTGCATAAATATTTTCTTGTGGTTGTACACCAGCTGCAAATTGATGGAGTTTTATTTATTCATATATGGGATGTAGGCGTCACTGGCTAGGCCAGCATTTATTGCCCATCTCTAGTTGCCCTTGAACTGAGTGGCTTCCAAGGAAATTTCAGCAGGCATTTAAGAGTCAACTACATTGCTGTGGGTCTGGAGTCACATGTAGGCCAGACCAGGTAAGGATGGCAGATTTCCTTCCCTAAAGGACATTCGTGAACTGGATGTGTTTTTACAACAATCGACAATGGTTTCATTATCACCATTAGACTAGCTTTTTAATTCCAGACTTATTAATTAAATTCAAATTTCACCATCTGCCATGGTGGGATTCGAACCCATGTCCCCTAGACATTAGCCTGGGCTATGGATCACTAGTGCAGTGACATTACCGCTACACCAATGCCTTTCCTAGAGTGAGGTCCTTGTGGTTGATGAACATTCCTGGGTGATCTGGAGTGCCTTAATTGCCACATGCATGCAGTTGGTGACATCCTGCACCTGTGGGAAGATAACTGGAGCCACAAATCCAAGCATCCACTCATTCTGACTGGCATCATCACAGGGAAAGGTGACATAATTACCTGACCTGGCAAACAAACCAGCTGTCACCTGTCTTCTGCGTTTGTGGGCTGTTGACTGTGAGATCCTGCAAATGTCTCCAGTGGAACCCTGGAAGCAGCCAGAAGCAAAGAAGTTGAGGGCAGTGTTGACTTTGACAGCCACTGGTAAAACATGGCCACCAGGTCCAGCTGGAAGCAGGTCTTGTTCCATCAGGCTGTGAACATCTGCCATCACCCTACCACACTGGTGTCTGACATGCTGAGAAAGCTGAAAGCTCTGCCTGTTGACCCTGTGTGCCAGGTATAGGCTTCTGTGGGCTGCACCTTTCTGATGATCCCCTCTCTCCTGTGGAGCTGGAGGTTTATGAGGAACAGGATGTTGCTGCTCCTGTTCCTGTTGGTACTGGTGCAGTTGGTAATGTTCCTGCTGTTCCTGGTCTGCTAGCCATCTTGGTCCTCATCTGAGATCCAAAGTAATGCAGCATAAGTGGCACCCATGCTGATCTGACAGATTAGAACCCCAAACTGCAGATCAGATGGACAAGACTGCAAAGTTGTTAAAGTAACCTCAAAACTTGTCAAAGTCACCTCTCAACACAAATAGTGTGAACAAAGCCTTTTATACAATCAGGCAAGAAAACATCTGTGAGGTATATTTTCCGGTCATACCTTCTCTCAATTGCTGCTGTATTCGTGCCTTGCTTTCACTGGCGAATTCCAGGAAGCTCAGCCTTGTTAATATCGCTGTACTTGAACGATTAACATGAATTTTTGGGTGAGCAGTGAAGTGATGCCACTCACCATTGACCTTGAAGAAAGATGCCCATAAAGATCTAGCAATCTATGTGGTGTGCATTTCCCCTATCCTGACATTAATTTCATTTTGGCGACCGCTATAGGAAATCTCCAGTGTCCAACAACAGTAACGTCATCAAGTAGGCTAAGCAGCCAAACACATTGAAGAATTCTCACAAACAGCAAATCAGGAAGTAAAAAGCACTGACTATCCATTTTATAGAAAGCGAAATAAAGTTTGAGACATAAATATAGGATTAAGGTAGAAGCTGAACTATCACAGACATACTTAAATTTTTTTATTATTGGAAAATCTATAGAATTTTAATCATCATGGAGAATTTGACATTTCACAAATAGACTATTAGATTTTTCAGGGCTGGTGGGGCTGTTCAGCAGTATCATGAACGTAACAGGCCGTTAAAAACCCTTTGCACCTTATTCAATGGAACCACTGGATGTGGTGTATTTGGACTTTCAGAAGGCCTTTGATAAAGTCCCACATAGGACGTTACTAAGCAAAATTAAAGCGCATGGAATTGGGGGTAATGTACTGGCATGTATTGAGGATTGCGTAACAGGCAGAAAACAGAGAGTAGGATTAGGTGGATCGTTCTCAGGTTGGCAGGCTGTGATCAGTAGCATATGACAAGGATCAGTGCTTGGGCCCCAGCTGTTCACAATCTATATCAATGATTTAGATGTGGGGACCAATTGTAATATTTCCAAGTTTGCAGATAACACAAAACTAGATGGGAATGTGAGTTGTGAGGAGGATGCAAAGCAGCTTCAAGGGGATTTGGACAGACATAGTGAGTGGGCAAGAACATGGCAGATGGAATATGATGTGGATAAGTGTGAAGTTATCCACTTTGGTAGGAGGAACGGAGGTGCAGAGTATTTTTTAAATGATGAGAGATTGGAAAATTTTGATGTCTATAGGGACTGAGGTGTCCTTGTTCATCCGTCAGTGAAAATCGGCATACAGGTGTCGCAAGTCGTTAGGAAGGCAAATGGTATGTTAGCCTTTATCGCAAGAGGATTTGAGTACAGGAGCAAAGAAGTCTTGCTTCAATTGTATAGAGCATTGGTGAGGCTGCACCTGGAATGTTGTGTGCAATTCTGGTCCTTTCCCTGAGGAAGGATATACTTGCCATAGAGTGAGTGCAGCGGAGGTTCACCAGACTGATTCCTGCAAAGATAGGATTGTCCTATGAGGAGAGAAAGAGGAGACTGGGCCTGTATTCTCTGGAGTTTAGAAGAATGAGAGGTGATCTCATAGAAATTTAAAAATTCTTAAAGGGATAGATGGAGTAGATTCAGAAAGGATGTTTCCCCTGGCTGTGGGGTCTAGAACCAGGGGACACAATCACTGCATAAAGGGCAAGCCATTTAGGACTGAGATGAGGAGGAACTTCTTCACTCAGAGGGTGGTGAGTCTTTGGAATTCTCTGAAATATAGCCTGTAGCCATCAACATCTTCTTTCCCTGCTCTACCATTGACGCCCTTCTACCCAAAAGAAAGGTGAAAAGAAGAAACAGACAAAAGGAGAAACAGAAAGAGAGTGAGACTTAAAGTTATAGGGTGAGAGAAGCAGTAGAGAAGAAAATGAGGGACAGAGCAGAAGAGGAAAGACAGAGAAAAAGGAACGTGAAAACAGAGATAAGCAAAGGAGAAACTATATCCTCTGAGTTACTTGGTGCAAAGCCTTGGGAGATTCACTGGTAGATATCTGAATATTTAGAATATTTTCTAGTGAGGGGAATTGTAAGTCTACAAACTAACTCTGTTGAAACAGTATCTATTTTTCAGTAAGTAGTATTTTTAAAAAAGTTGACAACCAATACAGTAACTAGTCCATTGAGCAATGACCTGCATCATTTGTATAAAATAGCAGCAATTGAACACCAATAAGGAAGTGTTTCTGGAGGGATGTTGATGGATGAAACCAATAGTTTATGACACTGTGACCAAGAATTGTACAAGAATATTCAGTGTAATTGACAGATGTAAAGTAAGCCTTTGAGCCCTCTCCTTTGGGTACCATTGCTGCTAAAGGCTTTAGTAATGACTAACAACAGCTAATGCAATACATAATATCTATCCTGGAATACCAGTGGGAGGTTGGTAAGTACTGTACATTATATTTATCACCTGCCCTACTACCGGCAGAAAGGTTTTAAAAGGCCAGAACTGTGTCACTGCTTGTGAATATGATGGATGAAGAGTTGCTTCCTCTCTCCCTACCCCCCAGTTTTAAAACATTCCTGTCCTGAAGATACTGACTAATTCAGACATTCACATCCACAGGTGCAGGTTATCCCCTCCCTGCTCCCATGAAAGTAGCCACTTCATGTATTGTGCTCAGATAGTGAGTGTTGGAAAGCTATTTACTTGTGGGAGCTGAACCCATTGTTGTCTGCTCAATATCTATAAACACGCAATTCCCAGCAAGGTCACAGATCTGTGCTGTGTTCTTCTTTAAGAAGATTGCAAAAGCTGATAATGTCCTTAGTTGCCTATGAAATATTGTCAAACCCAGATGTCAGTTGGCAAGCTAGGATGAGGATATGACAGATGTAAGAAACAGACATTACGTGCACTGAGAGACTTTTAGTGGGATACATGCATGTCAGTCAGAATAAACATTTGCAGGTGAAGGACCAGGGTGCAAAATATCTTGCTCATTGCTCTGTCTGATAAGCTCTTGAACCCTTTAACACAGCGAGGGGAAAGTGGTTAGAGGTGGAAGACGTAATTAGTACATTACATTCTTGGAAGGTGTGATAGGCTTTTCTTACTTTACCTGACCTGATCAGGCCATTAAACTGGCTCCGTGATCAGTACTCCAGGGGATACAGAAATAGCAGCAAGTGCAAAGGTTCCCACTGTGTTGCCACTGGCCTCCTTCCCCAAGTACCAAACAAGGCATTGCTCCTCATTTTCATTCCCAGCAAGCAAACCTTAGTCACTGAGTCTGAAAATGTTGGGCTTCACTGCCATCTCATCATTGTGAAGAAGATTCCCCTTCCCTGAAATCCAAAGTCCTCCTGAAGGCTGTTTAAGCTGCTGGAGGCTTTCAAATCCTGCAGAGGCACAGCACTTCCCAGCCTCTCAGTGACCACTTCCTAATTGGATGCATAAACATCAAAGGGAGAATGCTAAAGATATTTTAGTGAAGCTGACCCTGGAAAAGTTGCTGGGGTCAGTACCAAAAAGTTCTCTCTGATCATAAATCATTCAAGTTTGTGAAGGAAAATCCACAAGCCAAATGGAAAATATTAATTTTGTCATAAAGAACTCTGCCTGAGACTTTTTTACTGGACATTATTACAAATAAATTCTAAAAAACAGAACAGAACTGCTAAAGATGGCCATGCACAATTTGCATATGAGAAGCCAAAGGCCAGCTGGGAGATAGAGGTGATTACCCAGTCTAGCCAGAACAATAGGGCTGCACTCTGATTCAATCACTTAGAACGGTTTTGTTAATATTGGTCGTCAAAAGCCATCACCACCCATTGACTTTGAAAGAGCCAAACCCTTCCCCACCGCCCCCCACCAAGTATGTCTGAACAACCTTGAATTTCAAAAAACCTTCTAGAAACTTCTGTTTCAAACAAAGAGGTGGTCACATGACATGCCTGCCTGTGTAACTCTGAGTTTGTGAATTGTGCCTCTGAAAGAAGACAGTAACTGAACTCCAAGGAAGGAACATTTCTCTTCTTTCCCTCTCCAGCAAAGTCCCAGGGAAGCTCTGGCTGCAGCTAGACCTCAAATCTACAGATCATCACAGTCAGCAAAAGAGGACAGATAAAGCCTCCCTTTAGCCTTCTGGAACTAGAGGAGCAAGCCCGAATTGTGCATGTGGCACAGCAAGGACTTCAAGACTTCAATTTCAATTCAGGACACTGGGACTATACTTCCGTGTTGAAGTTCCATTTTTATTAAGGACTCTACTCCAAGTTCCCAAATCTGTTTTTCCACTCTGTATCTATTTGTCTGTGTGTGCCTCTCATATGACTGTGAGCGTGGATGCGTCATGTATTTCAATAATTTTAACCGGTTTAGAGTGATAAGGTTAGTAAACGTATATATTTCTTGTTGAAACTCAAGAAAACCTGCCTGATTGGTTCATTTGTAATTATATTTGAGGAACAGGAGCAAGTATTCACTGAGGTGATAAGCTAAATCACTATGTTAAAAGAATAAACCTTGTCACGGTCAAACCAGAGAAGGGGCGAAAGTGGAGCCTGAGACCCCTTCCTCACCTGGTCGTAACAAGTTGGTGAGGAAAATCTCACCTGGTGGTTTTTTTTTAGAACATTAGAACATTACAGCGCAGTACAGGCCCTTCGGCCCTCGATGTTGCGCCGACCTGTGAAACCATCTGACCTACACAATTCCATTTTCATCCATATGTCTATCCAATGACCACGAAAATGCCCTGAAAGTTGGCGAGTCTACTACTGTTGCAGGCAGGGCGTTCCACGCCCCTACTACTCTCTGAGTAAAGAAACTATCTCTAACATCTGTCCTATATCTATCACCCCTCAACTTAAAGCTATGTCCCCTCGTGTTTGCCATCACCATCTGAGGAAAAAGACTCTCACTATCCACCCTATCTAACCCTCTGATTATCTTATATGTCTCTATTAAGTCACCTCTCCTCCTCCTTCTCTCCAACGAAAACAACCTCAAGTCCCTCAGCCTTTCCTCGTAAGACCTTCCCTCCATACCAGGCAACATCCTAGTAAATCTCCTCTGCACCCTTTTCAAAGCTTCCACATCCTTCCTATAATGCGGTGACCAGAACTGCACGCAATACTCCAGGTGCGGTCTCACCAGAGTTTTGTACAGCTGCAGCATGACCTCGTGGCTCCGAAACTCGATCCCCCTACTAATAAAAGCTAACACACCATATGCCTTCTCAACAGTCCAATTAACCTGGGTAGCAACTTTCAGGGATTTATGTACCTGGACACCAAGATCTCTCTGTTCATCTACACTACCAAGAATCTTCCCATTAGCCCAGTACTCTGCATTCCTGTAACTCCTTCCAAAGTGAATCACCTCACACTTTTCCGCATTAAACTCCATTTGCCATCTCTCAGCCCAGCTCTGCAGCCTATCTATGTCCCTCTGTACCCTACAACATCCTTCAGCACTATCCACAACTCCACCGACCTTCGTGTCATCCGCAAATTTACTAACCCACCCTTCTACACCTTCATCCAGGTCATTTATAAAAATGACAAACAGTAGTGGCCCCAAAACAGATCCTTGCGGTACACCACTAATAACTAAACTCCAGGATGAACATTTGCCATCAACCACCACCCTCTGTCTTCTTTCAGCTAGCCAATTTCTGATCCAAAGCTCTAAATCACCTTCAACCCCATACTTCCGTATTTTCTGCAACAGCCTACCGTGGGGAACCTTATCAAACGCCTTACTGAAATCCATATACACCACATCCACTACTTTACCCTCATCCACCTGTTTGGTCACCTTCTCGAAAAACTCAATAAGGTTTGTGAGGCACGACCTACCTTTCACAAAACCGTGCTGACTATCTCTAATGAACTTATTCTTTTCAAGATGATTATAAATCCTGTCTCTTATAACCTTTTCCAACATTTTACCCACAACCGAAGTAAGGCTCACAGGTCTATAATTACCAGGGCTGTCTCTACTCCCATTCTTGAACAAGGGGACAACATTTGCTATCCTCCAGTCTTCCGGCACTATTCCTGTCGACAATGACGACATAAAGATCAAGGACAAAGGCTCTGCAATCTCCTCCCTGGCTTCCCAGAGAATCCTAGGATAAATCCCAACAGGCCCAGGGGACTTATCTATTTTCACACTTTCCAAAATTGCTAACACCTCCTCCTTGTGAACCTCAATCCCATCTAGCCTAGTAGTCTGAATCTCAGTATTCTCCTCGACAACATTTTCTTTCTCTACTGTAAATACTGACGAAAAATATTCATTTAACGCTTCCCCTATCTCCTCTGATTCCACACACAACTTCCCACTACTATCCTTGATTGGCCCTAACCTATCTCTAGTCATTCTTTTATTCCTGATATACCTATAGAAAGCCTTAGGGTTTTCCTTGATACTATCCGCCAATTACTTCTCGTGTCCTCTCCTTGCTCTTCTTAGCTCTCGCTTTAGATCCTTCCTGGCTAGCTTGTAACTCTCAAGCGCCCTAACTGAGCCTTCACGTCTCATCCTAACATAAGCCTCCTTCTTCCTCTTGACAAGCACTTCAACTTCTTTAGTAAACCACGGCTCCCTCGCTCGACAACTTCCTCCCTGCCTGACAGGTACATACTTATCAAGGACACGCAGCAGCTGTTCCTTGAATAAGCTCCACATTTCGATTGTGCCCATCCCCTGCAGTTTCCTTCCCCATCCTACGCATCCTAAATCTTGCCTAATCACATCATAATTTCCTTTCCCCCAGCTATAATTCTTGCCCTGCAGTATATACCTGTCCCTGCCCATCGCTAAGGTAAACCTAACTGAATTGTGATCACTATCACCAAAGTGCTCACCTACATCTAAATCTAACACCTGGCCGGGTTCATTACCCAGTGCCAAATCCAATGTGGCATCGCCCCTGGTTGGCCTGTCTACATACTGTGTCAGAAAACCCTCCTGCACACACTGGACAAAAACTGACCCATCTAAAGTACTCGAACTATAGTATTTCCAGTCAATATTTGGAAAGTTAAAGTCCCCCATAACCACTACCCTGTTACTCTCGCCCCTGTGGAGTAAATTACTTTTGAGCCTGTTTCTATTTTATCATATCATAGAATCATGGAATGATACAACACAGAAGGAGGCCATTTGTTCCATCGTGCCTGTGCCAGCTCTTTGAAAGAGCTATCCAATTTCTGTGTTCCCATTCCCCTTCCTTTTCCCAGTAGCCCTGTAAAATACTTCTTCTTTAAATATTTCTACATGTCACTCAGAATGGATTGGGATTTGCCAAACAGATACTTTTCTTTTAAACTGTAAAAGGCTCTCATGGGAACAAACAGAATAGTTCACTAATATATCATTCTCTTTTATTATAGGAAAACATCAGTGGGAAACATATATTACAATAAGATTGGTAGTTGATCCTTAAAGTGACATGTGAAACTCAAACACATGGCTCGGCATGATCTTCATGTTGAGATCAACATGATTTTCACAGAATCATATAGAAGGAGGCCATTCAGTCCATTGTGTCTCTGCTAGCTCTTTATTACCACCCTCCTGCTTATTCCCCAGAGCAATGCAAATTTCTCCTTTTCAAATATATAACCATTTTCTTACCCCTGCAAATCTACTTGCACGACCTGTTCAGTTAGTGCATTCCAGCTGATAACAACTTGTGCAAATTTTTCTGTCCTCATGGAGGGAATGGTGACACAATGGTTGCTGCTGGACTAGTAATCCAGAGGCCAGGGCTAATGATATGGAGATCAAATCCCACCATGGCGGCTAGGGAATTTAATTTCAGCTAATTAAATAAATCAGAAATAAAAAGCTAGTATCAGTAATGGTGATCATGTAAATTCTGGATTGTTGTAAAAACTCATCTGGTTCAAATGTCCTTCAGGGAAGGAAGTCTGCCATCATTAGCTGGTCTGGCCTATCCTATATGTGACTCCAGGCCTACAGCAATGTGGTTGATTCTTAACTGCCCTCTGAAATGGCCTAGCAACCAATTTGCTAAGGGCAATTAGGGATACGCAATATCACAATTGTACTCAACCGCAATCTGTAACCTCATGGCCCGGCATATCCCCCACTTTACCATTACCGTCAATCTGGGGGATCAACCCTAGTTCAATGAAGAGTGCAGGAGGGCATGCCAAGAGCCGCAACAGGCATACCTCAAAATGAGGTGTCAGCCTGGTGAAGCTACAATACAGGACTAATTGCACGCCAAACAGCGGAAGCAGCATGCGATAGACAGAGCTAAGCGATCCCACAACCAATGGATCAGATCTAAGCTCTGCAGTCCTGCCACATCCAGTCGTGAATGGTGGTGGACAAGTAAACAACTAACTGGAGGAGGTGGCTCCACAAGTAACCCCATCCTCAATGATGGGGGAGCCCAGCACATCAGTGCGAAAGATAAGGCTGAAGCATTTGCAACAATCTTCAGCCAGAAGTGCTGAGTGGATGATCCATCTCAGTCTCCTCCTGAGGTCCCCAGCATCACAGATGCCAGTCTTCAGCCAATCCAATTCACTCCACATGATATCAAGAAACAGCTGAAGGCACCGGATACTGCAAAGGCGATGGGTCCTGACAACATTCCGGCAATAGTACTGACAACCTGTACTCCAGAACTTGCTGCGCCCCTCGCCAAGCTCTTCCAGTACAGCTTCTTCTTAGGCAGTCCCTCTGGAACGAGGATGACTTTCTTCCACTCCAGGGTTGTGGGTCCTTAGGTGACTGAATAGTCCAATTCTGGATCTGTACCCTCTGCCACAGGTGGTGCAGGTGATGTTTGATGAGCCAAGTGAATGGGATGCTCGAATTTCCGAATGCTCCTTCTGCTGTTTGCACTTGGTCGCTGCCTGGGCATGTTGACGTTATTTGAACTGGCTGGCACCATCGTGGATGCTTCTTCTCCATTTTGGGCAGTCTCGGGCAAGAGATTCCCACGAATCAGTGGCGATGTCACATTTTTCAAGGTGGCTTTAAGGACATCCTTGTAGCGTTTCCTCTGCCCCCGGTAGCCTCTTGCCATTTCAGAGCTTGGAGTAGAAAGCTTGTTTTGGGAGTTTTGTGTCAGGCATGCAGACATTGTGGCCCAACCAACTTAACTGACTAGCTATGACCAGTGTCTCGATACTGGGAATGTTGGCCTGAGAGAAGACACTGATATTGGAGCACCTGTCCTGTCACTGAATTTGCAGGATCTTGCGGAGGCACCGCTGGTGAGATCTCTCCAGGGCTTTGAGATGTCTGCTGCACAGTGTCCATGTTTCTGACACATACAGGAGGGCAGGTAACACTGCGGCCCTGTAGACCATGAGATTTTTGCCAGGTTTGAGGTCTTTGTCATCAAACACTCTTTTCCTCAGATGACCGAAGGCTGCGCTGGCACACTGGAGGTGATGTTGAGTTTTCTCTGCTCTCCTGGTAGGCTCTTGCCATGATGGAGCTCAGAGTAGAAAGCTTGTTTTGGGAGTCTTGTGTCAGGCAGGCGGACGATGTGGCCCACCCAGCCATGACCAGTGTTTCGATACAGTGTCCTGTACACAAAATGCAGGACAAATCCAACCTGGCCAATTGCCGCCGCATCAATAAAGTGATGGAAGGTATCATCGACAGTGCTATCAAACGGCACTTGCTTAGCAATAACCTGCTCAGTTTGGGTTCCGCCGGGGCCACTCAACTCCTGACCTCATTACAGCCTTGGTTCAAACATGGACAAAAGAGCTGAACTCAGGAGGCGAGGTAAGAGTGACTGCCTTTGACATCAAGGCAGCATTTGACTGAGTATGGCATCAAGGAGCCCTGGCAAAACTGGAGTCAATGGGATCAGGGGGAAAACTCTCGGCTGGTTGGAGTCATACCTAGCGCAAAGGAAGATGGTAGTGGTTGTTGGAGGTCAATCATCTGAGCTCCAGGACATCACTGCAGGAGTTCCTCAGGGTAGTGTCCTAGGCCCAACCATCTTCAGCTGCTTCATCAATGACCTTCCTTCAATCATAAGGACAGAAGTGGGGATATTCACTGATGATTGCACAATGTTCAGCACCATTCGCAACTCCTCAGAAATTGAAGCAGTCCATGTATAAATGCAGCAAAACCTGGACAACATCCAGGCTTGGGCTGATAAGTGATAAGTAACATTTGTGTCACACAAGTGCCAGGCAATCACCATCTTCAACAAAAGAGAATCTAACCATCTCCCCTTGACATTCAAAGGCATTACGATTGCTGAATCCCCACCTATCAACATCCTGGGGGGTACCATTGACCAGAAACTGAACTGGAGTTCTTCTTCTTTCTTTCTTTCTTTTGGGCCTCCTTATCTCGAGAGACAATGGATACGCGCCTGGAGGTGGTCAGTGGTTTGTGAAGCAGCGCCTGGAGTGGCTATAAAGGCCAATTCTGGAGTGACAGGCTCTTCCACAGGTGCTGCAGAGAAATTTGTTTGTTGGGGCTGTTGCACAGTTGGCTCTCCCCTTGCGCCTCTGTCTTTTTTCCTGCCAACTACTAAGTCTCTTCGACTCGCCACAATTTAGCCCTGTCTTTATGGCTGCCCGCCAGCTCTGGCGAATGCTGGCAACTGACTCCCACGACTTGTGATCAATGTCACACGATTTCATGTCGCGTTTGCAGACGTCTTTATAACGGAGACATGGACGGCCGGTGGGTCTGATACCAGTGGCGAGCTCGCTGTACAATGTGTCTTTGGGGATCCTGCCATCTTCCATGCGGCTCACATGGCCAAGCCATCTCAAGCGCCGCTGACTCAGTAGTGTGTATAAGCTGGGGGTGTTGGCCGCTTCAAGGACTTCTGTGTTGGAGATATAGTCCTGCCACCTGATGCCAAGTATTCTCCGAAGGCAGCGAAGATGGAATGAATTGAGACGTCGCTCTTGGCTGGCATACGTTGTCCAGGCCTCGCTGCCGTAGAGCAAGGTACTGAGGACACAGGCCTGATACACTCGGACTTTTGTGTTCCGTGTCAGTGCGCCATTTTCCCACACTCTCTTGGCCAGTCTGGACATAGCAGTGGAAGCCTTACCCATGCGCTTGTTGATTTCTGCATCTAGAGACAGGTTACTGGTGATAGTTGAGCCTAGGTAGGTGAACTCTTGAACCACTTCCAGAGCGTGGTCGCCAATATTGATGGATGGAGCATTTCTGACATCCTGCCCCATGATGTTCGTTTTCTTGAGGCTGATGGTTAGGCCAAATTCATTGCAGGCAGACGCAAACCTGTCGATGAGACTCTGCAGGCATTCTTCAGTGTGAGATGTTAAAGCAGCATCGTCAGCAAAGAGGAGTTCTCTGATGAGGACTTTCCGTACTTTGGACTTCGCTCTTAGACGGGCAAGGTTGAACAACCTGCCCCCTGATCTTGTGTGGAGGAAATTCCTTCTTCAGAGGATTTGAACGCATGTGAAAGCAGCAGGGAGAAGAAAATCCCAAAAAGTGTGGGTGCGAGAACACAGCCCTGTTTCACACCACTCAGGATAGGAAAGGGCTCTGATGAGGAGCCACCATGTTGAATTGTGCCTTTCATATTGTCATGGAATGAGGTGATGATACTTAGTAGCTTTGGTGGACATCCGATCTTTTCTAGTAGTCTGAAGAGACCACGTCTGCTGACGAGGTCAAAGGCTTTGGTGAGATCAATGAAAGCAATGTAGAGGGGCATCTGTTGTTCACGGCATTTCTCCTGTATCTGACGAAGGGAGAACAGCATGTCAATAGTCGATCTCTCTGCACGAAAGCCACACTGTGCCTCAGGGTAGATGCGCTCGGCCAGCTTCTGGAGCCTGTTCAGAGCGACTCGAGCAAAGACTTTCCCCACTATGCTGAGCAGGGAGATTCCACGGTAGTTGTTGCAGTCACCGCGGTCACCTTTGTTTTTATAGAGGGTGATGATGTTGGCATCGCGCATGTCCTGGGGTACTGCTCCCTCGTCCCAGCACAGGCATAGCAGTTCATGTAGTGCTGAGAGTATAGCAGGCTTGGCACTCTTGATTATTTCAGGGGTAATGCTGTCCTTCCCAGGGGCTTTTCCGCTGGCTAGGGAATCAATGGCATCACTGAGTTCCGATTTGGTTGGCTGTATGTCCAGCTCATCCATGACTGGTAGAGGCTGGGCTGCATTGAGGGCAGTCTCAGTGACAGCATTCTCCCTGGAGTACAGTTCTAGGTAGTGCTCAACCCAGCGGTCCATCTGTTTGCGTTGGTCAGTGATTATGTCCCCCGATTTAGATTTGAGGGGGGTGATCTTCTTGATGGTTGGCCCAAGAGCTCTCTTCATGCCATCATACATTCCTCTGATGTTTCCGGTGTCTGAGGCCAGCTGAATATGACTGCATAGGTGTTGCCAGTAGTCGTTTGCGCAACGCCTAGCTGTTCTTTGTGCAGTACTTCTGGCTGCTTTAAGTGCTGCGGATGTTAAATCGCTGGGGGCTTTCTTGTAGTTCAAAAGTGCAATGCGCTTAGCGGCTATGACAGGTTCCAGCTCTTCATTATGAGATTGAAACCAGTCTGCATTTCTCTTCGCACTTTTGCCGTAGGTGGTCAAAGCTGACTCATAGATGGCGTCTCTGATGTGGGCCCACTTGGTCTCAGCATCCCCTGTGGGAGTGTTTTGAAGGGCTGTTTCAAGTGAATTTAGAAATTTTTGTAACAGCTGTGGGTGAGAAATTCTGCTCGTGTTGATGCGCGGGTGGCCCTTCTGCTTGGAATGATGCAACTTCTTTGGTCTGAGTCTAACCTTGCTGCACACCAGGGAGTGGTCGGTGTCGCAGTCCGCACTGTGGAAGCTGCGTGTGATTTGAACACTGTTTAAGGCGGCTCGCCTTGTGACAATGAGGTCTAGCTGGTGCCAACGACGTGATCTTGGGTGCCTCCATGAAACCTGGTGACAGGGTTTAGTGTGAAAGAACGAGTTGGTGATGCAGAGGTTATGATAGGTACACAACTCAAGCAGGCTCTGCCCGTTCTCATTCATCCTTCCAACGCCATAGCGCCCAAGGCAGGAGGGCCATGAGTCATGGTCGGCCCCAACCCTGGCATTAAAGTCCCCCAGCAGGAATAGGTGTTCGGTGTTGGGGATGCTGCTAATGATGTTATGGAGTTGTTCATAGAACTGGTCTTTAGCTTCAGGTGCGGAGCAGAGTGTTGGAGCATAGATGCTGAGTAGGTGTACTGGACCAGAGGTGGTGAGCAGTCGGATGGACAGTATGCGTTCCGAGCCATTTGAAGGAGGCTCTATCATGCTGAGCAAGGAGTTTCTGATGGCGAAGCCCACTCCATGCTGTCTTGGTTCTTCAGGATCCCTGCCCTGCCAGAAGAAGGTGTAGTCTTGCTCTGCTAGAGAGCCACTCGCGGGGAGGCGAGTCTCCTGAAGTGCTGCAATGTCCACATTGAATCTACTGAGCTCGTTGTTAATGATGGCGGTCTTCCGAGAATCGTTGATTTGTGTAAGGTCTTCCGACAGGCCAGGACACATCGTTCTGACGTTCCAGCTTGCAAAGCGAAGGGCTGGTACCTTCTTTCCTTTTTTCATGTTGTTTGGTGCGGTGTATCAGTCCACCTTTCGGGCAATGACCCTGAGCTCCAAGCACCCATTGAAGCAGGCAGACTGTGGCGGGACAGAACCTTATTGACCGGGGGCTGCCCGGTTTGAGGCGGGCGGTAGCTGTCCAGTGAGGTGCAATGACCTCTCCCACCGACAAAGGCAACCCGTGGCGCCCAGTTTCTATGCCAATTTATCTGGACTTATAACCCGTAACTGCTGCCTTCCGTGTTGTTTTAGTCGCTGTGAGGCAACTATGGAGTGACCTCTCCATGGCGCATGCCTGGGCAAATTTATGGAGGTTGAGAGTTGCCCAGTCGTCAAAACCCCCCTCTCGGCCTTTCTGGTGGGGTCCAAAGGAGTGCAGGACACGACGTTTGGCACCAGTATGGCTGCAGGAACTGCCGGAAACATGCCAAAGGTGACACATGACCGCCTACGGGGTTCCGCTCCGGATTTTCTGTTAGGGTTTACTCCCTTAGCCTTGGTCTCTCCCGAGACGCCCACAAGGCAGTGGGGTTGTTGGGGCCCCTACACAGGTGTAGGATGGTGCCGGTGGGAGGAGGGGATGCAAGGGGGAGGGGTAGAGGGAGGGGGTGGGGGGGGGCTGGAGTAGCCTGGAGTAGCCATATAAATACCATGGCTACAAGAGCAGGTCAGAGGCCAGGAATCCTGCGGCAAGTAACTCACCTCCTGACTCCCCAATGCCCATCCACAAGGCACAAGTCAGGAGTGTGATGGAATACTTTCCACTTGCCTGGATGGGTGCAGCTCTGACAACACTCAAGAAGCTCGATTCCCCAGCTGCCACGAGGCCTTGCTGTTGCCGCCGTGATCGGTACTGGGCCTGCTGCCGTTGGTGTCGGTGATGGGCCTCCTCCGTACCGATCTTCATTGCTCCTCCGCCACTGTTCCCGGAAGCGGAGAGGCTTTAAAATCCAGCCCAATATTTCATCTGAGGCCTAACCAGTACCAAACTTCATTGCTTTTGTATTTTATGCCTCTATTTATAAAGCCAAGGATCCTGTATGCTTTTTTTAACTTGCCCTGCTACCTTCAAAGGTTTGTACACATACACCTTAGTTCTTGCACCCCTATTAAAATTGTACCATTTAGGTTATATTGCCACTATTTTATCAGCGCAACATCTTCAATTTCCCCACACCAGCCATCGCATGATCTCTATGAATGAGATTGCCAATTTAGTGTTAATTAGCATAAAATCAGGAGCAATTTAGTGCTTTAGTCCAGTGCCCACGAGGAATTATTCTGAGACTGTATAAAGTGACTTTACAACCAGCAGAGACAGGATTTTTTTTTTCCCCATCAGTCTGGTCTGAACATGAATCCAGGACCCAGAATGTCTCTGCACTGCCCAGTCTCCTGGGAGCTGCTGCATGCTCTGTTGGCTTCATGTAGCCTGCATCATTATTAGAAAAAGTAAACATTTCTGTTCAACCAGGCACAGAGGGAAGATTTTATTGCTCAGATAGTAAAGATAAGACTTTGCCTCACCTTTCAACAGCTGACAGCATCTGCTGTAAATAATCACCTGCAGTAGTAACAGATTTTTCATTAGTTCTCGGGTGCAGTTTGGATCATTTATCGCTTCTGTATTTTAGTGATATGATTGTCTTAGACTTTTATCATTCCATTATGTGTTAAAAATATGGAAACGATCATTTCAACTTTTAAATGCACTTGGCAGCTTGTCCAATTTGAAAATTGTTGATGACATGATTTGTGAACTAACAATAGTGCCTTAGGCAATGTTGCTGTCTAACTCAATAGAATTAGCATTATAACTTCTTTTTTTACCAAGGTTGCATTTCCGGAGTTATTAAAAATAATCATACTTTAAGAGACTGTATTCCATTTGATAGACTTACTGAATGCCTATTTCAAAATGAACACTAAGTAGGTTTATCGAATGGAGTATTGTCGATTTAAGTTTATTTGATATAGTTTTGGAAATGCAGCTCAAAAATTATTTACTTACTATATACCTCACGAGAATGGATCAATAGTTTCGTGCTCTATGTGATTTCTTCTGTTTAAGTATTTCGAAGTAATTTAGTAAATCTGTGATGTATGTATTAGAGAACATAATTTGGGTTTCAGTTTGAGCTTGTCAAAGAACATAATGAACAGAGTTCGTGTTTTTATTCCTTTCCTTCCGCCCTGAAGGCACTGACTCATAATGGGGTTGAGCAAGTCATCTTCTAGATGATCATTCTTCAACTGTGAGTTTCGACAGTGAATCTTGGCAGGCAATCTGATATCATAGGAACATAAGAACAGAAGTACGTCATTCAACCTCTTCAGCCTATTCCTCCATTTAATCATGACTGATCTGTGCATCAACTCCATATCCCTTGAAATGCTTACCCAATAAAAATCTCGCGATCGCACTCTTTGAAAATTTCAATTGACCCAGCATCCACAGCCTTTTGGGGGAATGAGTTGCAGAATTCCACAACCCTTCTTATGAATAAATGCTTCCTAATTTTGTTACTAAATGGCCTGGCTCTAATTTTAAGGTTGTTCTGGGCTCCCACACCATATCTATCTAATTGAATCCTTTTATCATTGTAAACACTTCAATTAGAACACCCGTCAACTGTCTAAACCCAAGGGAATACAAGCCTAGTATCTGCAACTTGTCCTCATAATGTAAGCCCTCGTATCACTCTGACGATTCTCCACTGCATCATTTCAATACCAATATATCCTTACTGAGGTGTGGTATTCCAGGTGGAGTCTGACCAAGGCTCCGTATATCTGAAGCATCACTTCCTCACTTCTATATTCCAGTTCCCTTGAGATAAAGGTCATTCAATGGGGCCTAGTTCTACCTTTTATTTGAAGTCCATATTAGTGAATTTTCCAGCAGGGCCAGTCAATAGTGATCAAGAGTTAGAATCCTGGCTGAATTTGTCCTTTCCTACCCTGAAGGGCCATTGAAGCCAACCCGGCTGAGAGCAGCCAGTGCTGTGAATAGAGACAAAACGGACACCTCACTGGCTATCAGGGAACAAAGAACAAAGAACAAAGAAAATTACAGCACAGGAACAGGCCCTCCGACCCTCCAAGCCTGTGCCGATCCAGATCCTCTATCTAAACATGTCGCCTATTTTCTAAGGCCTGTATCTCTTTGCTTCCTGCCCATTCATGTATCTGTCTAGATACATCTTAAAAGACGCTATCGTGCCCGCGTCTACCACCTCCGTTGGCAACGCGTTCCAGGCACCCACCACCCTCTGCGTAAAGAACTTTCCACGCATATCCCCCCTAAACTTTTCCCCTCTCACTTTGAACTCGTGACCACTAGTAATTGAATCCCCCACTCTGGGAAAAAGCTTCTTGCTATCCACCCTGTCTATACCTCTCATGATTTTGTACACCTCAATCAGGTCCCCCCTCAACCTCCGTCTTTCTAATGAAAATAATCCTAATCTGCTCAACCTCTCTTCATAGCTAGCGCCCTCCAGACCAGGCAACATCCTGGTGAACCTCCTCTGCACCCTCTCCAAAGCATCTACATCCTTTTGGTAATGTGGCGACCAGAACTGCACGCGGTATTCCAAATGTGGCTGAACCAAAGTCTTATACAACTGTAACATGACCTGCCAACTCTTGTACTCAATACCCCGTCTGATGAAGGAAAGCATGCCGTATGCCTTCTTGACCACTCTATTGACCTGCGTTGCCACCTTCAGGGAACAATGGACCTGAACACCCAAATCTCTCTGTACATCAATTTTCCCCAGGACTTTTCCATTTACTGTATAGTTCACTCTTGAATTGGATCTTCCAAAATGCATCACCTCGCATTTGCCCTGATTGAACTCCATCTGCCATTTCTCTGCCCAACTCTCCAATCTATTTATATTCTGCTGTATTCTCTGACAGTCCCCTTCACTAACTGCTACTCCACCAATCTTAGTGTCGTCTGCAAACTTGCTAATCAGACCACCTATACTTTCCTCCAAATTCTTCTAAAATATACAAAGTATGTCATTTAATTGTATCTGTCAAATTAAAGTTTCAAACAGAATAGGCTTGTTATATTCTGCAGTAACATGATACACGCAAGAGTGCATTTCATCTAAATAAATTGGATTATCCAGAGATTTGCCGCTTGACCGCATTGCCATTATCTTCTAATTAGCACCAATTCTAATAATCAGTCAAACTTTTCTTTTGTAAGTTCATTTTAACTCTTTACAAACTGAAATAAATTCCAAGATACCAGTTTTTTGTTTAAATGAATATCTGTGCCATCCACTCCAAATATTGTCATCCATATACGTTTCTGACAAATTCAAAACCCTTTTAGCTAAATGTCAAAAACAACCTTCATAATAATGCTGGGAGTTCCACTGTGGAACATAGGAACAGGAGTAGACCATTCAGCTCCTCTGCCTTTCAGTTGGATCATGGCTGATCTGTATCTTAATTCCATTGTCTTGGCTTGGTTCTGCAATCCTTAATACCCTTGCCTAACCTAGTTACAGGAGATGTTTCTGGGTTTAATTGAAGTATATTGTTGTGAAAAAAATCAATGAACACCATGCATTATTGTGATCTAATGTCATAAGTGGCTGTGCAAAATTCTTAAATGTCTTTTGTGTTTCAGCACTATTTAGTCCCCTCTCCACAAGCCCCTGGCTGTCTGGGTGGGATGTTCTAACCAAGAGGCATCTGTACAGATGTGTGCAATGCTTTATGTTTATCAAGTCATTAAGGAGTCTGCTTGAGAAATCCAAGAAGAGGCTGATCATCCTTTCAGCCAATTTCCCTTTCTTACTTCAGATTATCTTTCTGAAACTAATCACTCAGCAGTATATTTACCTATTGAACAAACAGGGGGCCTTTAGTAAACATCATAATTACACTTTGATTTACATGATGTTACCTCAATGTGTCCTCTACATATAGGTAGGAAAGGTCAGAAAATGAATAGCACTGAAAGAAACATTGCAGATGCATTTACTACATATTATGATGACTTACTAATGGCTGACAGTGATTGCAAGTTGTAAATTTAACCTTGTGGCTTCTGTTGAGGTTTATGAACTGTCTAATTAATGATATCACCAAAGCATCTGATGAATTTACTGCCCTGTAAGTCACTATCAGCTATTTATTGTTCAGTGTTTGTGTATCAATACTTTATCTGTATTCAGATCACATCTCAAGTGAGACATATTGGCCTGGATTCTGCAGTAAAAATAAGAGTGA
Source organism: Heterodontus francisci (assembly GCF_036365525.1). NCBI lineage: Eukaryota > Metazoa > Chordata > Chondrichthyes > Heterodontiformes > Heterodontidae > Heterodontus > Heterodontus francisci. Next base: position 26,224,734 of record NC_090375.1, read on the forward strand.
AGCTACTAAGGCTTACTATTATTTATGCACAAATCCGACAGCAACTAATGGCAACCAGACAGGTATGTACACTCTCAGGTAAATCTTAATTACTGCCAATCAGCCACTGTGGCACTGAAAATTAACTTTTACAAACATGGAGTCTCTTTCCTTCATCTTTAGTTATTGAGAATTAATTACATTTAATTTAAATTAATTTAATTGAATTTAAAAGATTTTAATTTTTCTTCTTGTCTCTTTTCTCTCTTTCTTTCCATTTCTCTATTTTGTTTTCTGTATCTGATTTAACATTGAATTAACTATTCCAACATACACTTCCTGGCTCAGACTTTGCACTGTTTATTAATGATCCTGTTATATATGTAAAAAAAAATATATGTATATATTGTTATACTATCTGTAAAGTATTAGGAACTAATTAGCTAGGAACTAGTTGTTATGTTTAAGTGTTCCAGTGGAGGGCCTCATTCACGGCTGCACTGGGGAGTCATATTATATGTAACACAAAAATCAGGCTCTACATCACAAGGCATGGTGCTGTAATAAACCAGACTGACTCCAGCCTTTTCCAAGTTTTAAAGTGTGATTCTTTCCAACCAGAAACAACATAAAGATGAAACATGGTGGCAGAGAGTGTCTATGAGTAAACCTAGGACATTTTAAAAAGCATCAGATTGAGAAAAGTGACAAATTAGTGCCAGAGAGAGCGACAGAAAAACTGAGTGACTCGTGCAAAGACTCTAAAAAAAAAAATCGAAATGTCAGCCGGGACAGGAATTAATGTTACAGCCCATAATGAATTGGGGAGCTGATGATGTCATAGAGGCATTTGAAAAGTTTTAACAAAAGTGCAATTTGGCATTCGGTAGTTTCCTAAAAGGCACTAGTGCAGAGAAGAGGGTCAGCTATATCATTCCATGGGCTGGAGATAAGGGATTAAATTTATTTAATAGTTGGGACCTAAGCGAAGAGGACAGCAGAAACCCAGACAAAATTTTTGAAAGATTCAGCACCCATCTCCATCCAAAATCAAATCATCGGATACACCGATATGAATTACAAGGCCTCAGACAGGAACTAGGTGAGCCTATTGACAATTTTGTAGCAAGATTGAAAAATGCAGCCAGAAAATGTAAATTTAAGGACATGGATGAACGGCTGATAGATCAACTAATTTGGGGTTCTGCACATCCTGAAGTACAGAAAACTCTAATCAGACAGGACAAGCTCACAATATCGCATTCTGTAGACACTGCCAGATCACATGAAGCCACGAGCAAACAGATGAAGACTCTGACCTCCCAAATGGCTAGCCTTCAGTTAAGCCAAAAGACAGGTAGCAGGGTCAATGCAGTGAAACAACCACTAAAGAATGTACACCAAACAGAGAGAAAGACGTGCAGGAGCTGTGGACGACCACATGAATTGACAGATAGAAGGAAATGTCTCACATATGGATCAATCTGCAGAGCTTGCGGAAAGACCAATCACTGGGAAAAGATGTGCAGAACAAGGCAAGAAGGTGGTAGACGACTCATCAGAGCGAGAGTAACAGGGAGAAGGAATAGTGAAAGAAACCAAAACATCCATACCCAGGAAGATGGCGAAGGGTTTGAGAGCATGATAGACATAGGAACCATAGAATTGCACGAAATGTCCGCACGTGACATTTCCCAGAGAAAAAAAATTCACACAACCATTCAGATCAGGAAGAGGCTGAGAAATAAGCCCACAACGATAAATCTGAAGGTGAAGATTGATACTCGAGCACAGAGTAACATCATCCCACTCAGACTATACCAGCAGATCTTTCCTGAAAATTTGGAGAAAAATGGTTATCCAAGGGAAAGTGCTCTGAAACCAAACAACGTCATGCTAACAGCATATGGGGCAACTGAGATTCAACAGCTAGGAACAATGCGGGGGGGGCGCGGGGCTCATTCACGGCTGCACTGGGGAGTCATATTATATGTAACATAAGAATCAGGCTCGAAAGCACAAGGCATGGTGCTGTAATAAACCAGACTGACTCCAGCTGTTTCCAAGTTAAAGTGTGGTTCTTTCCAACATCTGGGAACCAGAAACAACATAAAGATGAAATAGATCCTTCAATTTTATTGGTTAAGGCGATCCTCAATTTCTCATCCTGTTTATGTTGTATGCTGGTTTGGTACAATGCCACTTTGTTAGTCTAGTTTAGAGAGATTCTGTAGTCCAGAGTAGTTAGAACACTAATACATATTACAGTATAACTATGTACATCTCACACTAGTCTGAGTGACTCCTTCAAAGTCATGCTGCATCTAGCTTCAAGTCTCTCTTACATCATCATGATAGGAGGTATTCTTTACACTTTCTCAAGATTAACCCTTTCAGACCCTTATACTACATCTCACCACAAGGCTTTATCCAGATATATATATTTACACACATTCACTTTTTATTTACATACTACCCCATATCCCCCCAAGTCTCTGACTTCATAGATTCAATCTGTCAGGAGGCTTCATAACTCTCCCAGATCATGTTGTCATCAGATATGGAAGATTGGTCGTCTTTCTTGGAACTCTTGTTTCCAGACTTGGACGACCTTCATTAAGGTTTGTAGTATCTTGACTTTTCAGAATTTCAGGTTCAACGTCTGATTCATCCAAGTGTATGATCATTTGAGGTCTTTGATGTAAAGGGATAAGGTTCTTCGTTTCTTCGTACAATACCTTCTGAAGTTCTCAGTAAATAAGATGGCTGTTGATTCTCCTCTCTCTGTAGAATTATTCCATCTCTGTTTTGGGCTCGTTCCCATACCTTTTGCCCTTCTGACAACTTCAGTAGGTTTCTGGTACGGTATTTCCTCATAATTATGGGCTTGTTTCTTCCGGTATGACTTTTCTCTGTCTTGATCTCTCTGATAATCCTGAATTTGTATCCATGGAAGTAATTTCTTAGGTAAAATTGGAAGTTGCATCGTAAGATTTCTTCACATTAACATTTTGGATGGTGCTAATCCACATAACAGTGCAGCCGTTCTGTAGTTCAGAAGTGCTGATTGGAATTCCTGATTTTTCTTGAGCAGTGTTTTAATAGTTCTGAATGCTCACTCAGCTTCTCTATTAGGCTGTGGATAGCTATGGGTGCTCCTGACCTCATTACAACCTTTGTCCAAAAGAGCTGAACTCCAGAGGTGAGCTGAGAGTCACTGCCCTTGACAACAAGGCAGTATTTGACCGAGTGTGGCATCGAGGAGCCCCAGCAAAGCTGGAGTCAATGTGAATCAGGGGAAAAAGTTTCTGCTGGTTGAAGTCATACATAGCACAAAGGAAGATGGTTGTGCTTGTTTGAGGTAAATTATCTCAGTCCCAAGACATTGTTGCAGGAGTTCCTCAGGGTAGTGTCCAAGGCCCAACCATCTTCAACTGCTTCATCAATAAACTTTCCTCCATCATAAGATCAGAAGTGGGGATGTTTGCTGATGATTGCACAATGTTCAGTATCATTTTCAACTCCTCAAATACTGAAGCAGACCATGTCCAGATGCAGTAAGACCTGGACAATATCCAGGCTTGGGCTGATAAGTCGCAATTAACATTCGCACCACACAAGTGCCAGGCAATGACCATCTCAAACAAAAGAGAATCTAACCATCTCCCCTTGACATTCAATGGTATTAGGATCGCTGAAATCCCCACTATCAACATCCTGGTGATTACCATTGACTATAAACTGAACTGGAGCAGCCATATAAATACCTTGGCTACAAGAGCAGGTCAGAGGCTGAGAATTCTGCGGCAAGTAACTCAACTCCTGACTTCCCAAAGCCTGTCTACCATCTACAATGCACAAGTCGGGAGTGTGATGAAATACACTCCACTTGCCTGGATGTGTGCAGCTCCAACAACACTCAAGAAGTTCAACAACATCCAGGACAAAGCAGTCCACTTGATTGGCACCCCATCAATATTCACTCCCTTCACCACCGATACACAGTGGAAGCAGTATGTACCATCTACAAGATGCACCCGCAGCAACTCACCAAGGCTCCTTCGACAGACCTTCCAAACCCGTGACCTCTACCACCTAGAAGGACAAAGGCAGCAGATGCATGGGAACACCACCACCTGCCAGTTCCCCGCCAAACCACACACCATCCTGACTTGGAGCAATATTATCGTTCCTTCATTGTTGCTGGGTCAAATTCCTAAACTCCCTTCCTAACAGCACCGTGGATGTACCTACACTCCAAGAACTGTAGCGGTTCAAGACAGCTCACCAACACCTTCTCAAGGGCAATTAGGGATGGACAATAAATGCTGGCCTAGCCAGCAACGCCCACTTCCCATGAATGAATATAAAAATCCCGGTTCTTGGTTATCTCAAGGAAGGTCCATTTTTGGCGGTAGATCCTATGCTGAGGGTATGGTCTTTGTGTCGTTGCTGCCCCTTGTCTCTCACTCATTTACCAGTTGCCAGCTGCTGCCTTCCTTGTGCTCAAGTGGCCCCCCAATTAATGTTGGTAGCCTTGTCCCTTTCTCTTATGCCCCTGCGATGCCAGGAGGGTGATGAGTCCCTGCACTGCCCGTGTTCTTAGTGCCAATTCTCTCTGCAACCTGCACTGACATGAAGGCACCTGTTTGCCAATGGCCGATCCCCCTCTGCGTCGTTCAACCTTTCATGGGGCCCACCTAATTCCCTGGGGCATATTTGACTGGCTCCCTGCCGTGTATCTGTCTCCATTCACCTCATCTGCCCCTGATAATGCGTGCAGCCCGTACGCCCCTGTCAAAATCAGATCATTCCCCTTAACGAGCTCTCAATGAGCTCTTTAACAATGTTAATTGTCCTTCTTAATGAATTGGGCAGGATCTCAGGGATGCCCTACCCCCTCCCTGGTGAAACTCGCTGGCGCTGGGAATAGAGTTGGGAAACCAGCACACTGCTGCGCTGGTATTTTCATCTCCCGGCCACCTCCATTCTCTACCCTGGTGGGACCTGTAAATTCAGCCCAGTGTTTCTGCTTAGTTAAACAGAACGTAAACATAAACAATTCCATACCATATAAGCCTGTATGGTCATTTACCAATGAATGCATAGCTAGAAAATACAGAAAAAAAAAGATTATGAAGCATTGTACTCAACAAAAAGAGTTCAGCAAAACGTTGTGTTTTTTTCCAAGCACAGTGAGATGTCACAAGTTATACAGCCTTGGTTCAAACATGGACAAAAGGGCTGAACTCAAGAGGTGGGGTGAGAGTGACTGCCTTTGACATCAAGGCAGCATTTGACTGAGTATGGCATCAAGGAGCCTGAGCAAAACTGGAGTCAATGGGAATCAGGGGGAAAACTCTCCACTGGTTGGAGTCATACCGAACATAAAGGAAGATGGTTGTGGTTGTTGGAGGCCAATTATCTCAGCTCCAAGATCTCACTGCAGGAGTTCCTCAGGGTAGTGTCCTAGGCCCAACCATCTTCAGCTGCTTCATCAATGACCTTCCTTCAATCATAAGGTCAGATGTGGGAATGTGACAATATTCAGCACCATTCATGACTCCTCAGATACTGAAGAAGTCTGTGTAGAAATGCAGCAAGACCTGGACAATATCTAGGTTTAGGGCTGATAGGTGGCACGTAACAGTCGTGCCACACAAGTGCCAGGCAATGACCATCTCCAACAAGAGAGAATCGAACCATCTCCCCTTGACATTCAACGGCATTGATATCGCTGAATCCCCCACTATCAACATCCTGGGGGCTACTATTGACCAGAAACTGAACTGGAATAGCCATATAAATACTGTGGCTACACGAGCAGGTCAGAGGCTAGGAATCCTGCAGTGAGTAACTCACCTCCTGACTCCCCAAAGCCTGTCCACCATCTACAAGACACAAGTCAGGAGTGTGATGGAATCTTCTCCACTTGCCTGGATGGATGCAACTCCAACAACACTCAAGAAGCTCGACATCACCCATGACAAAGCAGCCCACTTAATTGGCACCCCATCCACAAACATTTACTCCCTCCACCACCGACGCACAGTGGCAGCAATTTGTACCATCTACAAGATGCACTGCAGCAATGCACCAAGGCTCCTTAGACAGCACCTTCTAACCTGCACCTCTACCACCTAGAAGGACAAGGACAGCAGATGCGTGGGAACACCAGCACCTGCAAGTTCCCCTCCAAGCCACACACCACCCTGATTTGGAACTATATCACTGTTCCTTCACTGTCGCTGGGTCAAAATCCTGGAACTCCCTTCCTAACAGCACTGTGAGTGTACCTACCCCAAATGGACTGCAGTGGTTCAAGATGGCAGCTCACCGCCACCTGCTCAAGGACAATTAGGGATGGGCAAAAATGCTGGCCAAGCCAGCGATGCCCACATCCCATGAATGAATTTTAAAAAATTTGAAATGCTTTTTGAAGATGTTATATTGTCACTCACTCATGCCGTTATCATGATGAAGATGACATGTGGCTGCTCCAACCCCATTCTGGTGATGAAAATTGTAAGTTTGATAGCTGTTCGGGTCTTCCTGGTAGCTGTGATTTCTTTTGCCCCAGCGTTTTATGTTGAGATTGCACCTACTGGCCCCCTCAGATGCTGACCTTTATTGACCAACTTTGGGCAAAGGTCAAGGCTCTTTCTGACCGTGCACCATCCCCCACTTCACTGGAGACCCTGATATTCCCTTGCTCCCCTGTGTAAAAGGGTCAATAATAAGTTTGATTTCAAACCCACCCAGGTTCTGGGGTCCAGACCACTTCAATAGCTTAGGCTCCCTCCTCCCATCCATGGAGCCTATTTTCACCCTCCCACCCACGGAACCCACTATCATCCTTACAAAGGCTGATACACTTTATCTAACTCAACGTACCAAACTCTAAACTGTAACAGACACATTACAGATCAGGGAAGTGGGAGTTCTCAATGTAGGGAGCCCCTCTCTGGCTGTGACTCCCTCACTCTGACATTGTTGGCCTTTTAGGGGGTAATCAGAGTCCCAATGCCTTACATGGTTGAACAAGACTTTAAGCTAAGACCAGGATTCTGCATATTTGGCTCTAAGTGTTTCCACCAAACTCCTGCTGAAGTTCTAGTGGGAGTGTGCCAGAATTGCTGAAGAAATTTGGCTACTGTAGAAAATTCAATAGTTTGGTTTAATTATTTGCATGCACTTGTTCCACATTACATGAGAAACGACTCAAGCATTAAATTCCAAATCTTAATATATCCTTTGGCTTGATGTCAATTTTTGTCTGATTACACTCCTGTGAAATGCCATGGGACATACCACTATGTTAAAGCCTCTATAGAAATACAAGTTGTTGCAGATGTAACGTAAGCACCATCATCTCTCCCCAATGTTGTGCCTCAGCTTTGCCTCATAACGGCACCAGTGTGGTATTTCTTTATTTCACTATATCAAACACCTTCTGGTCTATTTGAATGGGATTGTGAATTTAGTGTCAAATCGTCTCAGCTGTGGCTCAGTTGGTAGCCCTCTTACCTCTGAGTCATGAGGTTGTGGGTCCCACTCCAGGCCTTGAGCACAAAAATTAAGGCGAACACTCCAGGACAATAAAAAGGGAGTGATGCACTGTCAGAGGTGTGGTCTTTTAGATATGACATTAAACCGAGGCCCCATCTCCTGCTCAGGTGGATGTAACAGATCCTAGGACACTATTTCGAAGAAGAGCAAGGGAGTTAACCCCAGTGTTCTGACCAATAATTATCCCTCAATCAACATCACAAAAACAGATTATCCAATCATTATCACATTGCTGTTGGTGGGAGTATGCTGTGAGCAAATTGGCTGCTGTGTTTACTACATTACAACAGTGACGACACTTCAAACGCACTTCATTGGCTGTCCCATGGTCGTGAAAAGCGCTATACAAATGCAAGTCTTTCTTTCTTTCTCTGTTAAACTAAGTTAATTGCAGTTTTTCGCTTGGGCCCATACCTAAAATGAACTGGCATGATACTGTACAACAAATAGACAGAGAAGGTTTTTTTCATTAGCTTGGGTTTGAATTCAGGCTCTATCAGTGAGCAGCCGATTCCTATGCTGGTACAACATTTAGGGGAGGCAGTGGCAGAGTGGTAATCTCACTGCACTGGCAATCCAGAGTCCTAGGCTAACACTCTGGCGACACAGGTTCAAATCCCACCAAGGCAGCTGGTGGAATTTAAATTCAATTAATACATCTGGAATTGAAAGCTAGTCTCAGTAATGGTGGCAAGAAACCATTGTCAATTGTCATAAAAACCCATCTGGTTCACTGCTACCCTTTAGGGAAGGAAATCTGCTGTCCTTACCTGGTCTGACCTACATGTGACTCCAGACCCACAGCAATGTGGTTGACTCTTAACTGCCCTCATAAATGGCCTAGCAAGCCACTCAGTTGTCAAGGGCAACTAGGGATGGGCAATAAATGCTGGACTTGCCAGCGATGCACACATCCCATGAAAGAAAAATGAATTAAAAATATGCAGTCCTTTTTTTCTATTTATTCATGGTATGTGGGTATCGCTGGCCAGGCCAGCATTTATTGCCCAACCCTAATTGCCCTTGCGAAGGTGGTGGTGAGCTGCCTTCTTGAACCACTGCAGTCCATGTGGGTAGGTACACCCACAGTGATGTTAGGAAGGGAGTTCCAGGATTTTGACCCAGTGACAGTGAAGGAACGGTGACTTGGAGGGGAACTTGCAGGTGGTGGTGTTCCCATGTATTTGCTGCCCTTGTCCTTCTAGTTAGTAGAAGTCGCGGGTTTGGAAGGTGCTGTCTAAGGAGCCTTGGTGCATTGCTGCAGTGCATCTTGTAGATGGTACACACTGCTGCCACTGTGCGTCGGTGGTGGAGGGAGTGAATGTTTGTGGATGGTGTCCCAATCAAGTGGGCTGCTCTGTCCTGGATGGTGTCGAGCTTCTTGAGTGTTGTTGGAGCTGCACCCATCCAGGCGAGTGGAGAGTATTCCATCACACTCCTGACTTGGGACAGGACATACCCGGGGATGGTGATGGCAGTTGTCTGGGACATTGTCTGTAAGGTATGATTCCGTGAGTATGACTATGTCAGGCTGTTGCTTGACTAATCTGTGGGACAGCTCTCCCAACTTTGGCACAAGCCCCCAGATGTTAGTAAGGAGGACTTTGCAGGGTCGACAGGGCCAGGTTTGCCCTTGTTGTTTCCGGTGCCTAGGTCAATGCTGGGTGGTCTGTCCGGTTTCATTCCTTTTTATTGACTTTGTAGCGTTTAGGTACAACTAAGTGGCTTGCTAGGCCATTTCAGAGGGCATGTAAGAGTTAACCACATTGCTGTGGGTCTGGAGTCACATGTAGGCCAGACCAGGTAAGGACAGCAGATTTCCTTCCCTAAAGGACATTAGTGAACCAGATGGGTTTTTACAACAATCCACAATGGTTTCATGGCCATCATTAGACTAGCTTTTAATTCCAGATTTATTAATTAAATTCAAATTCCACCTTCTGCTGTGGTGGGATTCGAACCCATGTCCCCAGAGGAATATCCTGGGTCTGTGGGTTACTAGTCCAGTGATAATGCCACTACGCCACCGCCTACCCGTCCTTGGAATGTTTTATTTTTAATGAGAAATCCTGATGCTGGGTCAATGCCCAAAATGCAAAATACCATTAAGGTTGAAACAAGTAGAAAAGAAGACCAGGTAAATGTCAGTGATTTGCCACAAATGGGTTGCCAGATCTCAGCTATGCTATAATGGGGACATGATGAGTGGAAGCCTTTCACTTTCCACCAGACAGTGAGTATATGATAAGTCTGGATATGTTTCAGTCCTTTAAGTAGGAATTCAACAATTTCCACATGCAAAGGACATTATTGCATATTAGTCATTTCTAATAAAGGACTGTGCTGGTTAGATGCCAACAGCGTGGGTTCAATGCCTGTACTGGGTGTGGTAATTCATGGAGGCCTTCCTCCTTGCCTTGCCCCATGCTTGTGGAGTGGTGCCCCTCAAGCTGTACATTACCAACTGCCTCTCTCTAATGGATGGTAATTTGGGACTATGGCTAGAACAACAACAATTGTACTTGTGCCATCGTGAATTAAAGATGAATCTCCAGGACACTGCTGAGAACAACCTAGGGGAAAATGATAGTATGAAAAAATGTGTTTTATCTCAGTTTTAGAACATTTTTGTTTATTGTTATAAAAATATTGGAGAGGGCAGAAATGGACTGTTTTACTGGGTCGGGTGCTTGAAAGCCATGTGATGAAACCTCCAGGAATACATCCAACCAAACCTGACAACCCTATAGCTAACCCAGGTCTGCTATAGCTTGTTTGACTAGGGTATGCAATTGGAGGGAAATCTCACTGAACGTTTACTGAGAATTGGAATTTTTTTTTCCCCCTTCCTCAGTACTTAGCAACAATAGAAGTTGGGAGTGAGGTGAGACCAGCTGGTGCCTGGGTTGGGCATCAATGTGCTTTTCTTGCCTTACTTTCTGTATATTCGTAAGAACTGGAGGGAGAATTTCCCCCTAGGACTCGCCTGATGACACCCAGCTCTACCTCAACACTACCACCAGACAGCTGTCTGACATTCAGTCCTGGATGAGCAGAAATTACCTCACAAGTAAATATTGGGACGACCAAAGCCATTGCCTTTTGTCCGCATCACAAACTCCATTCCCTAACTACCAACGCCTTCCCTTTCCCAGGTCACTGTCTGTGGCTGAACCAGACCATTTACAAACATGGTGTCCTATTTGACCCTTCAATGAACTTCCAACAACATATCCATTCCATCACCTAGATCACTTATTTCCACTTCCATGACACTACCCATCTCTGACCCTGCCTCAGATCATCTGCTGCTGAATCCATCATCCATGCTTTTGTTACCTCTAGACCTGACTATTCCAGTGCTCTCCTGGCTGGCCTCTCATCTTCATCCACTCCACAAACTTGAACTCATCCAAAACTCTGTGCCCATATCCTAATTTCTCTACCGTTCTCAAATCTTTCCATGGCCTTGCCCTGTGTAACCTCCTCCAGCCCTACAGCATTCTGAGATCCCTTTGCTCCTCCAATTCTGGCCTTTTGTGCATCCCTGACCATTGGAGGCCATGCCTGCATCTGCCTGTGCCCTAAGTTCTGGAATTCGCATCCTAAGCCTCTCTAGCTCTCCACCTCTCACTCTTTCTTTAAGTCGCTTCTTGGAAGCTTTCTCTTTGGCCAAGCTTTTCGTCACTTGTCTTAATATCTTCCTATGTGGCTCAGTGTCAAATTTTGTTTGCGCTCCTGTGAAGCACCTTGGAACAATTCATCATGTTAAAGGTGCCATATAAATGCAAGCTGTTGTTATTGAGGAATGGGTTGTTGAAAATAAATGATAAATAAAATTTATATTGATGCATGTTCCACAATGCTCATTATCTTTGCAGATATTTCCATAATTTTTGCACCATTTGTAGATTGCTATTGATGTCATTAAATAAACTGCTAATTGCAATTGTTCAGTTGAGACAAGGTTGCTGGCAGCCATCACATTTTTAGCAAAGACTGAAAGCCTGTTGCATCCTGATACCTTTCTCAAATGGCTCAAGATGAAAGAAAGACTTGCATTTATATAGTACCTTTCACGACTTCAGCATGCCCCAAAGCACTTGACAGCCAAATAAGTGCTTCTTTGACTCAAAGCAAAATACGGAAGACAGAACATAGAACAGCACAGTACAGGCCCTTCGGCCCACGATGTTGTGCCGACCCTTTAACCGACTCTAAGATCAAACTATCTACATACCCTTCATTCTACTATCATCCATGTACCTATCCAAGAGTTGCTTAAATGTCCCTAACATATCTGCTTCTACTACCACCGCTGGCAGTGCATTCCACGCACCCACCACTCTCTGTGTAAAGAACCTACCTCTGACATCTCCCCTAAACCTTCCTTCAATCACCTTAAAATTATGCCCCCTGGTGATAGCCCTTTCCGCCCTGGGAAAAAGTCTCTGGCTATCCATTCTATCTATGCCTCTCATCATCTTGTACACCTCTATCAAGTCACCTCTCATCCTTCTTCGCTCCAATGAGAAAAGCCCTAGCTCCCTCAACCTTTCTTCATAAGACATGCCCTCCAGTCCAGGCAGCATCCTGGTAAATCTCCTCTGCACTCTCTCTAAAGCTTCCACATCCTTCCTATAATGAGGTGACCAGAACTGAACACAATATTCCAAGTGTGGTCTAACCAGGGCTTTATAGAGCTGCAGCATAACCTCGCGGCTCTTAAACTCAATCCCCCGTTAATGAAAGCCAACACCCCATACGCCTTCTTAATAACCCTATCAACTTGGGTGGCAACTTTGAGGGATCTATGGACGTGGACCCCAAGATCCCTCTGTTCCTCCACACTGCCAAGAATCCTGTCTTTAAGCCTGTATTCTGCATTCAAATTCAACCTTCCAAAATGAATCACTTCACACTTTTCCAGGTTGAACTCCATCTGCCACTTCTCAGCCCAGCTCTGCATCCTGTCAATGTCCCGTTGCAACCTACAACAGCCCTCCACACTATCCACAACTCCAGCAACCTTTGTGTCATCGGCAAACTTACTAACCCAGCCTTCCACTTCCTCATCCAAGTCATTTATAAAAATCACAAAGAGCAGAGGTCCCAGAACAGATCCCTGCGGAATACCACTGGTCACCAAGCTCCAGGCTGAATACTTTCCATCTACTACCACCCTCTGTCTTCTATGGGCCAGCCAATTCTGTATCCAGACAGCCAAATCTCCCTGTATCCCATGCCTCCTTACTTTCTGAATGAGCCTACCATGGGGAACCTTATCAAACACCTTGCTAAAATCCATATACACCACATCCACTGCTCGTCCTTCATCAATGTGTTTTGTCACATCCTCAAAGAATTCAATAAGGCTTGTGAGGCATGACCTGCCCCTCACAAAGCCATGCTGACTATCTCTAATCAAACTATGCTTTTCCAAATAATCATAAATCCTGTCTCTCAGAACCCTCTCCAATAAGTTGCCCACCACCGACGTAAGACTGATGGGTCTGTAATTCCCAGGGTTATCCCTATTCCCTTTCTTGAACAAGGGAATAATATTTGCCACCCTCCAATCATCTGGTACTACTCCAGTGGACAGTGAGGACGCAAAGATCATCGCCAAAGGCGCAGCAATCTCTTCCCTCGCTTCCCGTAATACCCTTGGGTATATGCCGTCTGGTCCCGGGGACTTATCTATCCTCATGTCTTTCAAAATTTCCAGCACATCCTCCTTCTTAACATCAACCTGTTCGAGCATATCAGCCTGTTTCACGCTGTCCTCACAAACGACAAGGTCCCTCTCACTAGTGAATACTGAAGCAAAGTATTCATTAAGGACCTCCCCTACCTCCTCTGACTCCAGGCACAAGTTCCCTCCACTATCCCTGATCGGCCCTACCCTCACTCTGGCCATCCTCTTGTTCCTCACATAAGTATAGAACGCCTTGGGATTTTCCTTAATTCTACCCACCAAGACTTTTTCATGTCCCCTTCTAGCTCTCCTCAGTCCATTCTTCAGTTCCTTCCTGGCTACCTTGTAACCCTCTAGAGCCCTGTCTGATCCTTGCTTCCTCAACCTTAAGTCAGCTTCCTTCTTCCTCTTGACTAGCTGTTCCACATCTCTTGTCCTCCAAGGTTCCTTCACCCTACCATCCCTTCCTTGCCTCATCGGGACAAACCTATCCAGCAGTCGCAGCAAGTGCTCCCTAAACAACCTCCACATTTCTGTCGTGCATTTCTCTGAGAACATCTGTTCCCAATTTAAGCTCCCCAGTTCCTGCCTAATAGCATTGTAATTCCCCCTCCCCCAATTAAATATTTTCCCATCCTGTCTGCTCCTATCCCTCTCCATGACTATAGTAAAGGTCAGGGAGTTGTGATCACTATCACCGAAATGCTCTCCCACCGAGAGATCTGCCACCTGGCCTGGTTCGTTGCCAAGCACCAAATCCAACATAGCCTCCCCTCTAGTCGGCCTATCTACATATTGAGTTAGGAAACCTTCCTGGACACACCTGACAAAAACTGCTCCATCCAAACTATTTGATGCTGGAAATCTGAAACAAAAGCAGAAAATGCTGGAAATATTCAGCAGGTCAGGCAGCATCTGTGGAGAGGAAAGCAGAGTTAATGTTTCAGGTCAGTGACCTTTCATCAGTACTTCTTTGAAGTGTAGTCACTGTTGTATTGCAGGAAATGAGACCAATGGGCTGGATTTTACCAGCCCCTCGATGCCATGGATCATTGCGGAGAGGCCCGTAAAATGCTAGCAGGAGCGGCCCGCCACGACCCATGATGTCGTGAAGGCCCCACCGGATATTAGCGTTGGCGGGGCCTTAATTAACATATTCAAGTGAGGGTAATAAGCATGCAAATGATCTTACCTGCTGCCTACAGCCCTCCCACGCTGATTTTACAGCCACCGGCAGCAACTCGGGCACCTTCGGAACTCCATATGGAGTGGGAGGGGGGAGGAGTCAAATTATCAGTGTGGGGGTGGTGGAAGTGGGAAAAAACTTTTCCATTGGGTGTGGGGATGGTTGGAAGGGGTTTAGGGTCAAAGACAATAAAGTCCGGGGGAAAGGTCGTTCCTGATAACTAATTATTTTGGGGGGCATAGGCCGAAAAACTAACTATTCATGCATTGGGGTGAGGGGTGGGCGAGGGGATTGCAGGTGTGGACAGATCTTTATTTAAATTTTCATAGAATCGGCACCTTTAAAAATTTAAATTTTTTCCTGAAGGGCTGAAAGCCCTTTAAAAATAGCGGCGGCGCCTGTGCGGTGACGGCAGACATCATTGCCAGGGACGCGGTGGCCACCCCCTCTATTTAGATGAGCCCCCATGCGTAATATCGTGGGAAATCTGCGGCGGCGCTTCCGTGTCAGAAAGCCGCCGACTTCACCCTATTTGTGCCCTGCAAGACCCCATAAACAGCAAGATGATAATTTTTAGAACATTACAGCGCAGTACAGGCCCTTCGGCCCTCGATGTTGCGCCGACCTGTGAAACCATCTGACCTACACTATTCCATTTTCATCCATGTGTCTATCCAATGTCCACTTAAATGCCCTTAAAGTTGGCGAATCTACTACTGCTGCAGGCAGGGCGTTCCACGCCCTTACTACTCTCTGAGTAAAGAAACTACCTCTCACATCTGTCCGATATCTATCACCCCTCAACTTGAAGCTATGTCCCCTCGTGTTTGCCATCACCATCCGAGGAAAAAGACGCTCACTATCCACCCTATCTAACCCTCTGATTATCTTATATGTCTCTATTAAGTCACCTCTCCTCCTCCTTCTCTCCAACGAAAACAACCTCAAGTCCCTCAGCCTTTCCTCGTAAGACCTTCCCTCCATACCAGGCAACATCCTAGTAAATCTCCTCTGCACCCTTTCCATAGCTTCCACATCCTTCCTATAATGCGGTGACCAGAACTGCACGCAATACTCCAGGTGCGGTCTCACCAGAGTTTTGTACAGCTGCAGCATGACCTCGTGGCTCCGAAACTCGACCCCCCTACTAATAAAAGCTAACACACCATATGCCTTCTTAAAAGCCCTATTAACCTGGGTAGCAACCTTCAGGGATTTATGCACCTGGACACCAAGATCTCTCTGTTCATCTACAGTACCAAGAATCCTCCCATTAGCCCAGTACTCTGCATTCCTGTTACTCCTTCCAAAGTGAATCACCTCACACTTTTCCGCATTAAACTCCATTTTCCATCTCTCAGCCCAGCTCTGCAGCCTATCTATGTCTCTCTGTACCCGACAACATCCTTCGGCACTATCCACAACTCCACCGACCTTAGTGTCATCTGCAAATTTACTAACCCACCCTTCTACACCCTCATCCAGGTCATTTATAAAATAATGACCAGATAATCTTTTTTTAGGTGTTGGTTGAGAGTTAAATATTGGTCAGGGCACTGGGGAGAACTCCCCTGCTCTTCTTTGATATCTCCACCAGCAAGGGCAGTTTAATATCTCATTCGAAAGACAGTTGGATTCCAACCTGAGAAGCCTGGAGCAACCTTGCTAATTTATGCTTAATACATCGCAATCCTCAAAATATTCAACACGCCTATGAAGCTTAGAGTAAATTGCTGGTTCACATTTTTAGATAGAAATAGGACAAATTCAGACAAATTAAATAAAGAATTTAAGATGGTACAAGCCATTAAGAAAGGATGGAGGGAAAGAGGAAAGGTGGAGAGATTGACTTTTACATAAAGGATGCTTGTGATAGCTGAACCAACACTGCAGGAAGGGCCATAGGATGGAATTCTCTGGCTAGATGTGTTCAGTGAGTGTTATGGTCAAATGAGGAGGGGTCAAAGGGCTTCCCTCTTTTCCCTCTCCTTGTTTGGCCACAACAGGTTTAATTCTTTCTTAAAGTGGATGTACTGGCCAATTCAGTTGCTGTTTGATTACTTATTTGCTTTGATCATAACAAGAACCAATCGGACAGGTTTTCTTGAGTTTAACAAAGAATGTCAATCTCTCTGAACCACTCGATGCTAACTTTCATTTTGCCCCAGAAACAGTGCAGGAATATGAAAATACAACTTCAGACAGACAAATGTAAGGGATATAAGGACTCAGCTTAGCATAGAATTGGGAGAGGGTGTGGCACCAATAAAGAATAAATTTGTTTGAGAATTTAACAACCGTTGATGTAGTGTATTAGGACTTCCAAAAAGCATTCAATAAGGTGCCACATAAAAAGTTACTATACAAGAGCTCAGCTCCTGACCTCATTATAGCCTTTGTTCAAACGTAGACAAAAGAGCTGAACTCAAGAGGTGAGGTGAGAGTGACTGTCCTTGACATCAAGGCAGCATTGGACCAAGTATGGCATCAAGGAGCCCTAGCAAATCTAGAGTTAATGGGAATCGGGGGAAAACTCTCCGCTGGTTGGCGTCGTACTGAGCGCAAAGGAAGATGGTTGTGGTTGTTGGAGGTCAATCATATCAGCTCCAGGACATCGCTGCAGAAGTTCCTCAGGGTAGTGTCCTAGGCCAACCATCTTCAGCTGCTTCATCAATGACCTTCCTTCAATCACAAGGTCAGAAGTGGTGATGTTCACTGATGATTGCACAATGTTCAGCACCATTCGCGACTCCTCAGATACTGAAGCAGTCCATGTACAGATGCAGAAAGACCTGGACAACACTCAGGCTTGGGCTGATAAGTGGCAAGTTACATTCGTGCCAGGCAATGACCATCTCCAACAAGAGAGAGTCTAACCATCTCCCCTTGACATTCAATGGCATTACGATCACTGAATCCCCCACTATCAACATCCTGGGGGGTACCATTGACCAGAAACTGAACTGGAGTAGCTATATAAACACTGTGGCGACAAGACCACATCAGAGGCTAGGAATACTGTCCACTTGCGTGGATGGGTGCAGCTCCAACAACACTCAAGAAGCTCGAAACCATCCAGTCAAAGCAGCCCGCTTGATTGGCATCCCATCCACAAACATTCACTTCCCCACTCCCGATGCACAGTGGCAGTAGTGTGTACCATCTATAACAGGGCTGTCCAACATTAGGCCCGTGGGCCAGGATCTGACCCGCCAAAGGTTCCCATCCGGCCAGCGGGTGTATACAATTCCTGGGGCCAATTCTCATCCTCACAGTGACTGGAAATGAAAAATTTCTCTTTGTCAGAATTGGCTTTTTAAATATTGCGTTGTCAGTTTCACAGGCGACAGCCGCTGACATCAGGAACAATCGGGGTACTCTGGTGTGTTCTGACTTTTTTTTTAAAAAGCCGGCTGGAAAACCCCGAGTCTATTGGGAAATGGATGTTCCTGATGTCAGTGGCCGCGAGCTGTGAAACTGACAACAAGCTTATTTTGAAAGAACGGACTTTTAAAAGAACTTTAAAAGAGCATTCCACTCTCTGCAACTGCGTGAGAGAGAGTGGGAGAGAGAGATAGGGTGGAGAGACATAGAGAGAGAGAACAGGGAGAGGGGGAACAGAAAGAGAGAGAAGGGGGAACAGAGAGAGAGGGAGAGAGAGAGAGTGGGGAGAGAGATGGGGAGAGAGAGAGAGAAAGGTGGAGAACAGAGTGAGAGAGAGAAGGGAGGCAGAGAGACAGAAGGGGGGACAGAGAGGGAGAGAGAAAAACCGGGACAGAGAGAGGGGGAACAGAGAGAGAAGTGGAACAGAGAGCGAAGGGGAACAGAGAGAGGGGGGCACAGAGAGAGACAAGGACAGAGAGAGACAGTGGGGGGACAGAGAGAACAGGGAACACTGAGTAGGGAGCTGGAGTTGGGGGTGGGGGGTGGAGAGAGAGGGGAGAGTGATATGGGGAGTGGAGAGGGACAGAGAGAGGGGGAGAAGGAGAGAGAGAGAAGGTGGAAAAGGAGACAGAGAGAGATGGAAGTGGGAGACACAGGGGGAGAGGGAAACAGAGTGACAGACCGACAGAGAAGTGGAGAGAGAGAGATAGACAGGGGAGAGAAACGGAGAGAGAATCAAAGGGTCATTTACTTACTGCACAGAAGGAGGCCATTCAGTCCGTCGAGCCCATGCCAGCTCTCCACAGAGCTATGCAGTCAGTCTCACTCCCTGTCTATTTTTCTCAGGTGGCCATCCAGCTTCCTTTTGAAGTGATTGGTCGTGTCCACTTCCACCACCCTCAGTGAGTTCCAGGTCATTACCACCTGCTGTGTAAACAAGTGCTTCCACATATTCCCCCCTGCATCTTTTGCACAAAACTTTCAATCTGTGTCCCCTCGTCTAGAGGGGAGTGGGGAGGGAAGAGAGAATGAGAAGGGAGAGAGAGATCAATGTCTCTCCTGAAAGATGGACATCTATCCTGAATACGCTGCATCGCTACATCAAGTGTGTGGGCAGAGATTGACTACTTATTAAAGCCAGAACAATGCTCGGTATGTCACTAAATCAGTTTTCAATATAGTCACGAGAAAGTAAGTCAATAAATTAGTCTTCTCATTTAAAGCGTTTTCACAAAAATGCACATTTCTTGTTGTTTTTATTAGTAAGATACATTTTTAATGCCTTTATCTTTCGAAATTTGCTCACCTCCCACTGGCACCCCCCCTCCCGGGCTGAGCAAAATCACAATGCGACCCTCCGCCAGAAAAGGTTGGACAACCTTGATCTATAAGATGCACTGCAGCAATGCAGTGTCGACAGCACCTTCCAAACCTGCAACTTCTGTCACCTAGAAGGACAAGGGCAGCAGATACATGGGAACACCACCACCTGCAAATTCCTCTCCAAGCCACACACCATCCTGACTTGGAACTATGTTGCTGTTCCTTCACTGTTGCTGGGTCAAAATCCTGGAACTCACTTCCTAACAGCACTGTGGGAGCACCTGCCCCACATGAACTGCAACGTTTCGAGAAGGCAGCTCACCACCACTTTCTCAGGGGCAATTCAGGATGGGCAATAAAATATAAGAGCTCACGGTGTTGGGGGTAATATATTAGCATGAATAGAATATTATTTAACTAACAGGAAACAAGGAGTTGCGATAAATGGGGCATTTTCTGGTTGGCAAATTGTAACTAATGTAATGCCACAGGGATCAGTGCTGCAGCCTCAACTATTTAAAATCTATATTAATGACTTCGATGAAGGGACCGTGCATATTGTAGCCAAATTTGCTGATGACACAAAGATAGATAGGAAAGCGAGTTGTGAGGAGGAGACAAAGAGTCTGCAAAGGGATATAGGTAGGTTAACTGAGTGGGCAAAAATTTGGCAGATGGAGTATCATGTGGGAAAATGTGAGGTTGTCCACTTTGGAGGGAAGAATAGAAAAGCAGAATATTATTTAAATGGAGAAAGACTGCAGAATGCTGTGGTACAGAGGAATCTGGGTGTCCTTGTACATGAATCACAAAAAGTAAACATGCAGGTACAGCAAGTAATTCGGAAGTCAAATAGAATGTTGGCCTTTAATACAAGGGGAATGGAGTATAAAAGTAGGCACGTCTTGCTACAACTTTACAGGGTGTTGGTGAGACCGTACCTAGGGTACTGCATATAGTTTTGGTCTCCTTATTTAAGGAGGGATATACTTGCATAGGAGGCAGTTCAGAGAAGGTTCACCAGATTGATTCCTGGGATGAAGGGGTTGTCTTATGAGGAAATGTTGAGTAGGTTGGGCCTATACTCATTAGAGTTTAGGAGAATGAGAGGTGATCTTATTGGAACATATAAAATTCTGAAGGGGCTTGACAGGGTAGTTGCTGAGAGGATGTTTTCTATCAGTGAGGAATCTAGAACTCGGAGGCACTGTTTCAAAAAGGGGGTCTCTCATTTAGGATGAAGATGAGGAGGAGTTTCTTCTCTTAGAGGATCCATTCATCTTTGGAATTCTCTTCCCTAGTTAGCTGTGGAGGCTGGGTCATTGAATATATTCAAAGCTGAGCTAGACAGATTTTTGATCAACAAGGGAGTCAAAGGTAACGGGGGGTAGGCAGGAAAATTGAGTTGATGTTACAATCAGATCAACCATGATCTTATTGAATGGCAGAGCAGGCTCGAGGGGCTGAATGGCCTACTCCTGCTCCTATTTCTTATGATCTTATGATAATAAATGACCATCCTTGACAAATATTATACATGACATCAAGGGAAAGTGCATACCTTCATCCAGCAAACTAAATAAAAATTCTAGGAAATAGATCAGCAGGGATATTAAGATTAAAAAGGGGTCTATAAAGCTAGTAGGGATAAAGGGGAGGGTGACCATAGACTGGACAGAAGCAGGTCAAAAAAGAGATTACGAATGCCATGAAAATGCCGGAAAGGGACACAGCAGCAAGTAGTGTTGATGCCACTTCCTTAAGATTTGCATGGGTTTTCTACCAAAGTTCCAATGGATGATTAGGAGAATCCCTTTGGAAATTCAACCCCATAAATACCAAAAAAATCCATCCAATACTATGACAGGAGAGGATAAGCAGGGAATAAGTGAAAACCCTCAGTAAGTTATATGAAGGAGAGAGTTAAAATTCCAAATGATTGCTTCTGGAAACTTCGACTCTGGGATATGTTATAAATATACTATCCGAAATCAAGTACATGCTTGGGACTTTGACATTAGTGGAGCAGAAGTTTTCAATTTGCTGAATAAGTCCTCTGGGACGTTTGAACTATACCCAGGATATTTAAAGAAACAACAGAGAAAATTTGTGGAACATTTTAAGGGAGCCAATGAACATTAGAGAGAGTTTAATGGACTGAAAACGCAATTGCAGTTCTCAGGTTCTCTCATTCAAGAAGAAAAACGCAGACATAGTGAGCAACCAAAGGTCAATTAGACTGAACTCAATGATTAGAAATCTGAAGGAATCAGAAACAAACAATAAAATAAATGATGGTATGTAAAGAAAGATCTTGCTCGACTAACAACATAGCTTTTTTGAGGTGCTGATACCCTGGATTGATGGGGGCCAGGCATATGACATATCAAAGGCCTTTGATAAAGCAATGCATGAAAAAAACCTTTACATACTAAGGTCAGTAGGCTTTAAAGCTAAGTCATAGATTTGAATAACTGACTATAGGGAAAAAAACAAAGGGTCGTTCTAAGTAAACTGGTTATAATAGGATGGGAGGTGTGAGGTGAAGTATTACAAATGTTCTTGCTGGGACCTCTTCTGTTCCTGGTATACATTAATGACCTGGAATTTCAAGCTCAATGTGTGTTAGTTAAATTCATATAGACACAGACCAAGAATTTCTTATTGAAACAGACACATATACTCTATGGATAGAACAGAAATTGCTAAGGGGAAATTTTAAAGAGACCCAGGATTTTAGTTGACTCATCACTCATCTAACCCAAACAGTTAAGTTCAAATTTCCAGAGATCATGCTAAAGCTATACTATACTCTAGTATGGCCAAAGCTGGAGTTCAGTGTACAGTGCAGGGCAATGTTACAAAGGAGACTGTTCTACCACCAGAGGCAGCAATGGTGAGAATAAGGAATTGGGTTAGGTGTTGGAAGGAAGAGCTGTGACGAATGAATTGATAAACTGTCATGAATAGAGAAGATTCAGAAAGAATCCTACAAATATATGTAAGATAATTAATAGAATGAATAAAGTAAGAGAGCACAAGCTCAGAATCATGAAGGGTCGTTTTAGGGCAGACGTCAGGAGGCAGTTCTGATGAGAGGTCACAGAGCTGAAACATTAACTCTGTTTTTCTCTTCACAGATGCTGCCTGACCTGTTGAGCATTTACAAAATTTTCTGTTTTTGTTTCAGATTTTGAGCATCCGCAGTACTTTGCTCTTGTAGGAAGTATATATGTATGCATGCATTTACTGAACTTGATCAACAGCTAGAATGAACTGCTCGGAAGTATGGTTCATACCAGATTGGAATTTTCATTTAAGGAAAAGCTAGATGCTGCAATAGGATGATAGAGGGTTGGTGTTTTGGAAGGATGGAATCAAACAGGCGCCTGCATTTGAAATGAGTTTGTGATGTAATAATCTTAACCAGCTAATTGTTTCCATTTGGATAGGATGAGGAGGGGAAAGAATCAAACCTTAGAGCTGAAATGTCATGTTGCAATGGTTTATCTAGCGTTCTAAGCGAAAGCACAAATTCAGGTGATCTGCAATTCTGATACATGGATTCCACATCAAATTATTTTGAGCAAAATATTTGGCAAATCTTTCTGTGCGTTTGTCAGGCATCGTAATGTGATAATGGAAATCACATCACGGTATCACATTATGCAAATATGTCTACAAAACAAAAATTATATATGGAAGTTCTGTTAGGCCAAAACATGCTTTTCCTTTCACCTGAATTTTCTCCCTTCTCCTGAAGGTCGGATGATTCCTTATAGGAAACAGTTTCACTGGCACTTGGTGCCTTATCTTACAACTAACCAATTTCCTACATGCAAGTCCTGATGATGAGTTTGATATTGAGAGAGGGCATTACAGGCAAGTCCAAACACAAACTTCACACATGTACAGTTTCAAGCAGAATTGCTGGGTAACAATGCAGAGCAGGAATCTGTCCAATTTTTACTTCTGTAATCTCCTCTTTGCTGACGATGCTGCTTTAACATCTCACACTGAAGAATGCCTGCAGAGTCTCATCGACAGGTTTGCGTCTGCCTGCAATGAATTTGGCCTAACCATCAGCCTCAAGAAAACGAACATCATGGGGCAGGATGTCAGAAATGCTCCATCCATCAATATTGGCGACCACGCTCTGGAAGTGGTTCAAGAGTTCACCTACCTAGGCTCAACTATCACCAGTAACCTGTCTCTAGATGCAGAAATCAACAAGCGCATGGGTAAGGCTTCCACTGCTATGTTCAGACTGGCCAAGAGAGTGTGGGAAAATGGCGCACTGACACGGAACACAAAAGTCCGAGTGTATCAGGCCTGTGTCCTCAGTACCTTGCTCTACGGCAGCGAGGCCTGGACAACGTATGCCAGCCAAGAGCGACGTCTCAATTCATTCCATCTTCGCTGCCTTCGGAGAATACTTGGCATCAGGTGGCAGGACTATATCTCCAACACAGAAGTCCTTAAAGCGGCCAACATCCCCAGCTTATACACACTACTGAGTCAGCGGCGCTTGAGATGGCTTGGCCATGTGAGCCGCATGGAAGATGGCAGGATCCCCAAAGACACATTGTACAGCGAGCTCGCCACTGGTATCAGACCCACCGGCCGTCCATGTCTCCGTTATAAAGACGTCTGCAAACGCGACATGAAATCGTGTGACATTGATCACAAGTCGTGGGAGTCAGTTGCCAGCATTCGCCAGAGCTGGCGGGCAGCCATAAAGACAGGGCTAAATTGTGGCGAGTCGAAGAGACTTAGTAGTTGGCAGGAAAAAAGACAGAGGCGCAAGGGGAGAGCCAACTGTGCAACAGCCCCAACAAACAAATTTCTCTGCAGCACCTGTGGAAGAGCCTGTCACTCCAGAATTGGCCTTTATAGCCACTCCAGGCGCTGCTTCACAAACCACTGACCACCTCCAGGCGCGTATCCATTGTCTCTCGAGATAAGGAGGCCCAAAAGAAAAGAAATCTAAGAGTTCTGAAATCAATTGGTGTGCCTCTCCTATCACCATGTCTGATAAAAACCAGCTCATTACAGAACAGGGATTGAACCAGGTCTGTATGGTTTATTACTAATCACTGGATAAACTCACTGAGTTATTGGACAGCAAACTGTGCTCCTTTAATCTAAGAAGCAATTGGTATAATATTATCAACAATAGATTTTTGAATAAGTTTGTTTAACCAATGAATACCAATAATATGTGTTTATTTATGAACATGCTCATGGGATCATATTTTTAATTTTGAGAATTTTTTTAGTAAATCAAAATACCCGTTGATATTTATACTGTGAACAATTGAAACTAGCGTTGAAGTAGAATGGCCCATTGCTGTTTTGTAAGTTGTATGTAATTCCATATAATGTGGAACCTGCCTCTTTCTTGAGCCACCTGTTTCAATGCCACAATTAAATAGCAGTGTCCCAGGCATCACGGAGAATGGAGATGTTGTGCCATCATGTTCAACACACTACCACCCTATTCTTGCCTGCTGTGGACAGTGAGAAGGGATAACATTCAGCCTCACTAAAACTGAAGGTCAGATTTCAGCAGTTAAAAACTGATCGGTTTATCACAGAAAAGTGTAAAGGAAATAATTTAAGACCACTATTGAACATTATTCATGTTACTAACCATCTGAATACTTTGCTACACTCTGTGGATGCTATCAAGGACTTTAGCAGAGTGAGCTTGCCTTTTTTTATTTGCTGTCCTTAATGGATTCAGGTTCCCGGAATCCTTCATATGTTTTATATGTATTTGTTTCATCCAAAGAAGTAACTCAATGCATTAATGTTCTAGTAGTAAGGTAATGTGTTTTAAATTTTGGCAACGCACCCCCAGGTAGTTATGATATTGAGGGATATCGGCTGACTTCCACTCACTCAGCTGCTATGTGGCCCATCAGGTTCTTGAGACCTTGGGAATGATAGCTGCTCAAATATTAATCAGAGCAGCACTCTGTGCATTAACACCACTCAACAAATGCTGACAGTGGCAGCTTCACAGTAATGAGTCACTTAATAACTTTTCCCAGGAAACTGAATATTCAGGGAACAAATCCAATAAAATGTTATATCTTCTATACAATGTGTTGCCTAAATGTTGCACTACACACATTTACAAAATTGAAATGATAAGATTAGTAGCAGTATTGAAAACAAACTGCTCTTACCCAATCCAGCATGAATGCTGGCAAAATGGTTCTAACAAATGGAATACTATACTTGTTGTTCAAAGGACAAAAATTTAAAAGGAGTGCAACTTTCTGTCCAGCAGATTAATACAATGGTATTCTAATATATTATACATATATTTACATATTTATCTCTATATATTTATACATACATATTTGGAGTCATCATCTTGGACATTTTAAATATAGCCCAAAAAGAAAGACTTGCATTTATATTGCACCTTTCATGACCTCAGGACATCCCAAGGCATTTTACAGCCAATGAAGTACTTTTTTAGAACTGTAGTCATTGTTGTGTTATAGGAAATGCAGCTGCAAATTTGCACACATCAAAGTCCTACAAACAGCAGGGTGATAATGACCAGATCATCCCTTTTTAGTGATGTTGATAGAGGGCTGAATATTGACCTGGACACTTCTGAGCAGTCCCTCATGTGAGACTGTTTCAATGGAATATGTAAATATTGAGCGTGCATCATCACTGCAGGAAGTGATGTCACACAGCATGTGACACAGCAGTAGGAGCTGTGCTTTTTTTATTCGTTCATGGGATGTGGGCATCACTGGCAAGCCCAGCATTTATTGCCCATCCCTAATTGCCCTTAAACTGAGTGGCTTGCAGGGCCATTTCAGACGGCATATAATAGTCAACCACATTGATGTGGGTCTGGAGTCATATGTAGGCCAGACCAGGTAAGGATGGCAGATTTCCTTCTCTAAAGGACATTAATGAACCAGATGAGTTTTTACAACAATCGACAATGGCTTCATGATCACCATTAAGCTTTTAATTCCAGATTTATTGACTAAATTTAAATTTCACCATCTGCCGTGGCGGGATAAAAACCCATGTCCCCAGAGCATTAGCTCAGTGACATTGCCACTATACCAATGCCTCCCCGTAAGATGTGTATATCGAGCTCTCCTGCAAATTGTACATAGTTTTGTGAGTCTTCAATAAAAAGAATCCAAAGTATTTGTTAACTTTCATCAGTGTATGATTGGTAAGTTTGTGTGAAGAACCCAGTAACGCAATATGGTAGCAGCGGTGGGATTTTGAAGGCCACATTGTAGGAGTAAAGTTGGAGTGCAACGGTGAAGGTCGGAATAGTTGTGATTCACTTCAGTGCACAGATCACGAGTTAGAGCCAGTCTGAAGATTGGGAGATGACAGAAAGAGAAATTAGGACAACACAAGTGGTCTGCTACAAAAGCAGAAGCAGTACAGTGAGACACCAGGAGGTAGAAGTGCTCTCGAAGATCAGTGCTGAGTAATTGAGTAGGAGGATAACTGTGGTAGATAAAAATATTAAGTCGGTTCAGGATCAAGCTGCAAAGTCACTG
This sequence comes from Heterodontus francisci, assembly GCF_036365525.1. Lineage (NCBI taxonomy): Eukaryota > Metazoa > Chordata > Chondrichthyes > Heterodontiformes > Heterodontidae > Heterodontus > Heterodontus francisci. Next base: position 26,251,432 of record NC_090375.1, read on the forward strand.
GGGTGTTGTGGTGCAGCTCCCGGTGAAAACAGCTTTGTGGGCGGGGCCAAAGAAAAAGCACATGATACAGTTTACAGCGACACAGGGCTACAGCGATACAGAACCTGGGGCTGGGTGTAGTGAAGACTCTGCAGAACTGTTTAGTATTTTCATTGAAGGAAATCCAACCCACAGTAAACCAAAAGGATCCTTGAGAAGAAAGGAACATTGGATTGAATTGACTTCTCTTCCTCTTCGGAATGGCATCATATCTCTGTGAGATGGAGGTGAACCATAACTGTCCCTTTTGCTTGAGGGAGGTCCTGTTGAGCCACTTCCTCTTCCATCCCAAATTCCCCTCGGAGGACCATGGGAGTGGGGTGGTCCACATCGTCCACTATTTTCAAATGCTGGTTTAGTAGCTTGCTCTACTTTAATGGATTTTCCATCCAGAGACTTTCCCTTTGTATCTCTGGCTGCATCCCTCACATCTCCTGGACTTTCAAAAGTAACAAAAGTTAAACCCTTAGATTTATTTATTTCATGATCTTTCATCAGCAGACCTATTATTCTTCCATGTTTACCAAATACAACTTCAAGCGCCTGTTCAGTTGTTTCAGTATTCAGACTACCAATGAAGTCTTTTCCAGGACAATCTGTTTCCACCCTGTGTAACAGCTGTAAGACTAAACAAGCTTTCTTACTGAGTGTGAACAGGCTTGTTTCTTTATAACATATAGGGTTTCTGGAATGGTGTTATTTCTGTGTGTTAAGATTGTTTGTATTTCTCCTACAACCTTTAATTGGATCTCTTCCGGCCCATATAATTTCTTGTTGGTTTTCCTAAGCCTTTCCTTCCTCAGCCTTATTGGACAGGACAGAAATTGCTGCTCCTGCATCTAACTTGAAGCTGGTTTTATTTTTCCTCACTAAGATTTTTGCTTCCCAGCAATCTTCATTTTTCTCTTGCACTTCGCCAAGAGAGTATTGATCATTTGTTTCTCTTTTATTTCATCTTTTTTTTTGCTAGTCTGCAGTGTTTGTTTCCTATTGTGACAGACATGTTGAAACTGCCCCCTTTTCTTGCACCAGAAACATTCAGCTTCCCAGGCTGGGCAATTTTCCCGCTGGTGCTGCTCCAGACCACACCTACTGCAATTCAGTGTTGCTGCCTGTAGATGCCTTTCTTGCCTTGAGCTTTCTGGCATCATTATTCTTGGTTTTCTCCACAGCCTCAACTCGTTCTAGAATTTTTGAGGTTGGACTCCCCCGATTCCCCCGAACTAGTCGTTGATTAAATTTTCGAATGTCTGCCTGCCTGCTCAACAGAATGGCTTTTTGTAAAGTGAAATCTTCTTTGGGCTGAAGCTTGTCTGACAGCGCTTCGTCTATGAACCGGATTATTATTCTGTCCTGAATCAGTTCTTCTCATAAGCTCCCGTAGTCGCAATCCTCAGCTATTTTATATAAATCATTATTGAATGAATCGATACTTTCACCATCTTTTTGGGTGCATTTGTTGAATTCCGTTCTTTCCACGATAACATTCTTTCTGATCTTAAAGTATCCCTCCAAGGCTTTTATTACTTCGCCATATGAGGTTTCTTTCTCATTGATCCCAGTGTAGATAAAATGTCGTTCGCACCATCTCCCATGGCGTAAAGTAAAACACTGACCTGTTCCCTGTCTGGTCGTGTCACTGGACCCGACACAGAATGGTACCTGTCGGATGTTCGAAATCCATCTCAGCCACAGGTTGGCCTGGTTGTGCCCCGCTGCTCGCTCGAAGCTCTCTGGTTAGGGTGTAATGCAGGGTAGTCCAACCTTTTCGGGCGGAGGGCAGCTTTGCAATTTTTGCTCGGCCCAGGGGGCTGATGAGCAAATTTCGAAAGATAAAGGCATTAAAAATTTATCTTATTAATAAAAACAACAACAAATGTGCATTTCTGCGAAGAAGCTTTAAATGAGAAGACTAATGTATTGACTAACTTTCTCGTCACTATATTGAAAACTGATTTAGTGACATACCTGGCATTATTTTTGCTTTAATAAGTAGCCAATCTCTGCCCACATACTTGATGTAGCAAAGCTGAGTATTCTGGATAGATTTCTACGTTTCAGGAGAGACCTTGATCTCTCTTCCCTTCTCTCCGCGCGCTGTGTGTGTCTCGTTCTCTCTTCCCTCCCTCCTTCCCTCTAGGACTTGGGCACACTGATTGAAAGTTTTGTGCAAAAGATGCAGGGGGAAATATGAAGAAGCACTTTTTTACGCAGCAGGTGACCTGGAACTCGCTGCCCACAAGGGTGTTGGAAGTGGAGACGATCAATGACTTCAAAAGGAAGTTGGATGGTCACCTGAGAGAAATAGACTTGCAGGGCCACGGGGATTGAGCCAGGGAGTGGGACTGACTACATAGCTCCTTGGAGAGCCAGCATGGTCTCGATGGACAAAATGGCCTCCTTCTGTGCAGTAAGTAAATAACTCTTTGACTCTCTCTCCCCCTTCTCTCCCCTCTCTGTCTCTCCCCCCGTCTGTGTGTCTCTGTGAATCCCTCTCCCCCCTCTCTCTGTCTCCCTCTCCCCCCTCTCTCTGTCCCTCTCCACCCCCCTCTCTGAACCTTTCTCACCTTCTCTCTCCATCCCCCCCACATCTCCAGTGTTCCCTGCTCCCCACTCAGTTTTCCCTGCGCTCTCTGTGCCCGTCACTTTGTCCCCCGTCTCTCTGTTCACCCCCACACTGTTCTCCCCTCTCTTTGTATCCCCCCTCTCTTCCTCTTTCTCTCTAATTGTCCGACCCTCTCTCTGTCTTCTCTCTCTTCCCCCCCTCTCTCTGTCCCCTTCTCTCTCTCTGTCCCCTTTCTGTCTGTCCCCTCTCTCTCTCTCCCACCTCTTTCTCATCACGCTCTCTCTCTCTCTCCTTCCTCTCTCTCTCCTCCCTCTCTCTCTCCCCCCTCTCTCTCCCCTCTCCTCCCTCTCTCTTCTGCTCTCTCTTTCCCCGTTGCTCTCTCTCCCCCCTCTTTCTCTCCCCTGTGTCTCTCTGTCCCCTCCTCTCTCTCACACCCCCTCTCTCCCCCTCTCTCTGTCCCTTCTGTTTCTCTGTTCCCCCCTCTCTCTGTCTCTCTCTCTCTCTCCCACTTTCTTTCACACAGTGGCAGAGAGCGGAGCGCTCTTTTAAAGTTCTTTGAAAAGTCAGTTCTTTTAAAAAAGATCGTTGTCAGTTTCACAGGTAACAGCTGCTGACATCGGGAACAGCCATTTCCCAACAGACTCCGGGTTTTCTGGCCAGCTTTTTAAAAAAAAAGTCATAACTCTCCGGAAAACCTTGAGTCTTTTGGGAAATGACTGTTCCCAATGTCAGTGGCTGTCACCTGTGAAACTGACAAAGCAATATTTTTTAAGAGGCCACTCGTGAGAAGAAGACAAAGGGAAATTTCCCATCTACAGTCACGCTGAGGATGAGGAACGGCCTCGGGAACAGTTTACATCCACGGGCTGGATGGAAACATTTGGTAGGGGGGTCCTGGCCCACGGGCCGTATGTTGCACAACTCTGGTGTAATGAGTTTTTATTGCAACAAAGGGTATCAACTTTTCCATGCTTCTTTCTGATGTTTTTGATATATTCTGCTTTTTCACTATTAATATAATCACCAAAGACATAATCAGACTATTATGTCTGTTAGTTCACTATGTGAAGAAGGATGGAAACGTGGTCACAATAGTAATTTTCATTAAATGAAAGCTGGAATGTTTCTCACCATACTTCACTTTCTATTGGTCAAATAAATACATGTAAAATTTATGCCTGTTGATTTATCTCTGGAAATGCTGTATTCAGGTACGCTTGATACATGAAGCTTTTAAACATTAAATTAGTTCTGAGTAATCAATACAATGTGGAAACTTATTTGACACAAATTAATTTTCAATGGTCGAACAGTGTTTATGTGTGTGCATATATAATATATATCTGGATGTGTGTTTGTGTATGTATATAACAGTGCTGCTACCACACTTAGATTTGTATAAATAAGAGATTAATATGCCATAGCCCTTAGTCGAGTCATAGAGAGATACAGCACTGAAACAGGCCCTTCGGCCCACCAAGTCTGTGCTGACCAACAACTACCCGTTTATACTAATCCTACATTAATCCCATATTCCCTATCACATCCCCACCATTCTCCTACCTACACAAGGGGCAATTTACAATGGCCAATTTACCTATCAACCTGCAAGTCTTCAGCTGTGGGAGGAAACTGGAGCACCCAGTGGAAAGCCATGCGGTCACAGGGAGAACTTGCAAACTCCGCACAGGCAGTACCCAGAACTAAACGCGGGTCACTGGAGCTGTGAGGCTGTGGTGCTAACCACTGCACCACTGTGCCGCCCTAGTAGGTAAATGCTTAACCAGATTTTCAGAAAGCTGTTACCAGAACATCAGAACATTGTCTCCTCCTAATTGAAATACAATTGAGTAAAATACATCAATGGGAGTGGCTTTTGTCAAACCCAGTAAGATCTAGCAATTATACTTTCTAAAATATGCTAGTTTAGTAGAATGGTAGCTTTGGACGTGATCCATAAGGTTAAATAGTTCACACTGATTGGTTATGAAGAAAGATTTTCTTTCTGATATTTTATTTACGATGACTCCTTTTTACCTAACTCAGAAGATTTACCTGCTCCTATGTAGGCTGGCACTTTCCGTTTTCACCTCCCCTCCATTATCTATGGACATGCAATCAATTTCCTAAAGTGTGTCAACAAAACCCACCTCTAACACTCCACTGCGACACTTGATTCCTCAACATCTGTATATTTTTCAACTGTTTGATAAAATCATGGATGAACCAGAACTTTCTCAGTTCAACATTGGGCAAATCAAAGCCATCTTTATTCAGGGCCTGGCAAAAACAAACTGCCCTTGCTCTCAACTCTATCCTGCTACTTGACTGTTCATTAAGGCTGAGCTAGAGAGTGTGTCAGCTCATTGTTCCATTCAATGTGAGTTCAGTGTAAAACGCACATTCTCTCCAACACTGAGGTCAGTCACTCTGAGGCTTTTGGTCACCTCATGAATGGATTATTGTAACGAACTTCCGGGTGGCCTTTCCCCCTCCACTGTCCATAAACATCAACTTGTTCAAAAATACATCTGGTTGTATTGTGTACTGTACTGATCTTAATTCACCCATCAACTCATATTCATCAATTTACACTGAACAAAGAACAAAGAGAACAAAGAACAAAGAAAATTACAGCACAGGAACAGGCCCTTCGGCCCTACAAGCCTGCGCCGATCCAGATCCTCTATCTAAACATGTCGCCTATTTTCTAAGGGTCTGTATCTCTTTGCTTCCTGCCCATTCATGTATCTGTCTAGATACATCTTAAAAGACGCTATCGTGCCCGCGTCTACCACCTCCGCTGGCAACGCGTTCCAGGCACCCACCACCCTCTGTGTAAAGAACTTTCCACGCATATCCCCCCTAAACTTTTCCCCTTTCACTTTGAACTCGTGTCCCCTAGTAATTGAATCCCCCACTCTGGGAAAAAGCTTCTTGCTATCCACCCTGTCTATACCTCTCATGATTTTGTACACCTCAATCAGGTCCCCCCTCAACCTCCGTCTTTCTAATGAAAATAATCCTAATCTACTCAACCTCTCTTCATAGCTAGCGCTCTCCATACCAGGCAACATCCTGGTGAACCTCCTCTGCACCCTCTCCAAAGCATCTACATCCTTTTGGTAATGTGGCGACCAGAACTGCACGCGGTATTCCAAATGTGGCCGAACCAAAGTCTTATACAACTGTAACATGGCCTGCCAACCCTTGTACTCAATACCCTGTCCGATGAAGGAAAGCATGCCGTATGCCTTCTTGACCACTCTATTGACCTGCGTTGCCACCTTCAGGGAACAATGGACCTGAACACCCAAATCTCTCTGTACATCAATTTTCCCCAGGACTTTTCCATTTACTGTATAGTTCACTCTTGAATTGGATCTTCCAAAATGCATCACCTCGCATTTGCCCTGATTGAACTCCATCTGCCATTTCTCTGCCCAACTCTCCAATCTATCTATATTCTGCTGTATTCTCTGACAGTCCCCTTCACTATCTGCTACTCCACCAATCTTAGTGTCGTCTGCAAACTTGCTAATCAGATCACCTATACGTTCCTCCAAATCATTTATGTATATCACAAACAACAGTGGTCCCAGCACGGATCCCTGTGGAACACCACTGGTCACACGTCTCCATTTTGAGAAACTCCCTTCCACTGCTACTCTCTGTCTCCTGTTGCCCAGCCAGTTCTTTATCCATCTAGCTAGTACACCCTGGACCCCATGCGACTTCACTTTCTCCATCAGCCTACCATGGGGAACCTTTCAAATGCCTTACTGAAGTCCATGTATATGACATCTACAGCCCTTCCCTCATCAATCAACTTTGTCACTTCCTCAAAGAATTCTATTAAGTTGGTAAGACATGACCTTCCCTGCACAAAACCATGTTGCCTATCACTGATAAGCCCATTTTCTTCCAAATGGGAATAGATCCTATCCCTCAGTATCTTCTCCAGCAGCTTCCCTACCACTGACGTCAGGCTCACCGGTCTATAATTACCTGGATTATCCCTGCTACCCTTCTTAAACAAGGGGACAACATTAGCAATTCTCCAGTCCTCCGGGACCTCACCCGTGTTTAAGGATGCTGCAAAGATATCTGTTAAGGCCCCAGCTATTTCCTCTCTCGCTTCCCTCAGTAACCTGGGATAGATCCCATCCGGACCTGGGGACTTGTCCACCTTAATGCCTTTTAGAATACCCAACACTTCCTCTCTCCTTATGCCGACTTGACCTAGAGTAATCAAACATCTGTCCCTAACCTCAACATCCGTCATGTCCCTCTCCTCGGTGAATACCGATGCAAAGTACTCGTTTACAATCTCACCCATTTTCTCTGACTCCACGCATAACTTTCCTCCTTTGTCCTTGAGTGGGCCAATCCTTTCTCTAGTTACCCTCTTGCTCCTTATATATGAATAAAAGGCTTTGGGATTTTCCTTAACCCTGTTTGCTAAAGATATTTCATGACCCCTTTTAGCCCTCTTAATTCCTCGTTTCAGATTGGTCCTACATTCCCGATATTCTTTCAAAGCTTCGTCTTTCTTCAGCCTCCTAGACCTTATGTATGCTTCCTTTTTCCTCTTAGCTAGTCTCACAATTTCACCTGTCATCCATGGTTCCCTAATCTTGCCATTTCTATCCCTCATTTTCACAGGAACATGTCTCTCCTGCACGCTAATCAACCTCTCTTTAAAAGCCTCCCACATATCAAATGTGGATTTACCACATTACTGGTTCCCTATATCCCCTTATCATTCACCCCACCATTAGTGGGAGATTTCAGCTGCATGGACTGATAAAGACTGCAGCTTCCTCATAATCATTTCATCTCTTTATTTTTGTTTCCTGCTACATCAACCTTTTCAAAAATCATCCTTTCACTTAAGCCTTTGGTCACCCCTTCTAAACTCTCTTGGCTTACATTTCCATTCCTTTCACTATTACCCTGAAAATTGCTTTTGGATATTTTGTATGTTAAAAGGACCATATAAACACTATATAAATACTAGCTGTTGTTGCAGAAACTGTCAAAGGTGTACTGTCAACTAAAGTCTTCAGATCTGCAACACTTTGCTGCTAAAACATTCATAGCAGATAACCAAATTATAAAATTACCACAAACGGTATAATTACTGAGAACAGCATAGTCAACATAAGTGCCAGACCTGCTGAGTATTTCCAGCACTTTCAGTACTCTTTGTGTTCCCTCGTTCTTGCCCTTTTTATTAATGTGATATATATGTTTTCACCTCTTACAAGGCAAGGTCGGAAGTTAAAATCTACCTTATAGTGTTTGTTTTGAACGACATATGAACATACGAAATTGGAGCAGAAGTAGGCCATTCGGCCCGTCGAGCCTGCTCCACCATTCAATAAGATCATGGCTGATTGTGTTTCGAATTCCACGCTCCCATCTACCCCTGATAACCCTTGATTCTGTTGCCTAACAAGAATCTATCTACAGATTGTTCAGCATCAGAGAGGGGAAGATCAGAGGGTATATTGAAGACACAGCATGGGGTCAGATCAGAAGGGATGGAGTCAGCGGAAGTGAAGGGGAAGAAGGATCTGGAGGGGCGTTAGTCCCCATCAGCTGCTGGAGCTTGTGTTTCTCAACACCTGAAAGAAAGAAAAAAAGTTTTTTGTTAATGCGTCAGATAAGATGAAGGATGAAATGAAACTGTGGAGTAGAACAGCTTTGAGGTAAGCTTCTGATGAAAGGTCACTGACCTGAAATGTTAACTCTGCTTCTCTCTCCACAGATGCTGCCAGACCTGCTGACTTTTTCCAGCACTGTCTGTTTTGATTTCAGATTTCCAGCATCTGCAGTATTTTGCTATTATTTTATATAAGAATCTATCTACCTCCGCCTTAGAAGTATTCAATGACCCCACCTCCACCACCTTCTGAGGCAGAGAGTTCCAAAGTCGCACAACCCTCTGAGATAAAAGATTTCTCCTCATTTCTGTCCTAAAAGGATGACGCCTAATTTTAAAACAGTGACCCCTACTTCTGGACTCCCCCACAAGAGGAAACATTCTCTCCACATCCACCTTGTCAAGATTGTTCAGGATCTTATAAACTTCAATCAAGTTTCCCCTCACTCGTCTAAACTCCAATGAAAACAAGTCCAGTCTGTCCAACCTTTCCTCATATCACAACCCGCTCATTCCAGGTATCAATCTAGTAAACCTCCTCTGAACCACCTTCAATGCACTTACATCCTTCCTTAAATAAGGAGACCAAACCTACGCACAGTATTCGAGATGTAGTCTCACTAATGCCCTGTATAACTGAAGCATATCATCCTTACTTTTATTTTCAATTCTTGTCATAATAAAGGACAGCATTCCATTAGCCTTCTTTATGAGTTGCTGTACCTGCATACTAACTTTTTGTGACTCATGCACTAGAACACCTAGATCCCTCTACACCCCGGAATTCTGCAGTCGTTCCCCATTTAATTAACACTCTGCTTTATTATTCTTCCTGCCAAAGTGAATAACTTCACATTTTCCCACATTATATTCCATCTGCCAGATTTTTGCCCACTCGCTTAACCTATCTATGTCGGTCTGCAACTTCCTTATGTCCTCTTCACAACATACTTTCCTACCTATCTTTATATCATTTGCAAATTTAGCTCCCACACCATTGCTCCCCTCGTTTAAGTCATTGATTTTGTTGAGGAAGCAAGAAAAATTTTAAGGAGAGACTTGTCTTGCTGAATTGCCAACAAGCTGTAAAACTTACCATGGTATACACTTTCTCTTGCACAACTCTTTTCGTGGCAACTGAGCCTTTGAGGTTAATAGGTCCACAATGTATCCAGTTTGTTTCCCTGTGGTTGTGTGAAGCCCATATCCTCATTTGGAAGAAGATAAGAGTGACACCCCAGAGCTCAACCTGTGAATAGAATTCTAATATAATTTGAGGTGACACTTTGATCTAGTGCCACAAAAGGCGACAGATAAACATGTGTTGGTAAAACTATTCTAAAGTGACTGTAAAATAGGACAAAGTTCCAGCATTACTGATATGGAAGTACAGATATAGATGGTGTGAGAGGTTGTGCCAATACTTCCCATGTTCTGTCGCTGACACTACATAACAGACAGTGCTTTTGGCATGCAAACTATGGGCATTATTTAAGTTGTGTAATTCTGGAGAGCTTTATCTTAGCACTGTTCCTCCTTCTTCTTCATCTGGTCTAACTTCCAATACTCATGGGAGACAGCATTGACCTGATCAGTAGCCTCTTGCCATGTTTGCTGTCACTGAGGTGCTGAGGGTGGGGTGGGGGGAGGGAGGGGGAGCAGGGGGAGGGGCCCCCCTAGCTCCAAATATCCTCTGCCAAAAGTCTTCCTTTAAAGAGCAGTGCTAGCAATGTACCCTTTCTGATCTTCTGCAGTTGCTCTTCAATGCAGCCAAAGCAACCTGCAATGTTACTGTTGAATAGCAGCCTTGTAAGAGCTGCTGCTCTTGATTCTCTGTCTTGTCTATTCATTGTACTCCCTGTGCTTATGGAAAATACACAGGAAGCAGGTTCAAATATTATAATAAGTAGCGCTTGCTTGAAGGATCATGAGAGTACTGTGAGCCCAGCTGAATTCTTTGCAGACACATTTGTAACGTTGTTTTTCTTTCCTGTACTGCATAGATCTCTGAATGAACACAAAGTATATACTCCTTTGTAGTGCACAGGCCTCTGCTATAAGTCCTAGGGCAGTCAGAAATCAGAAGTGATGTTGTTCCCATTCTCCTTTGATTATTTTCTATTGAAGCTATCGTCACCTTTGATTTCCTGTATTATTGTGATATTATGAGCCTCCTTTCTCCTCGGCCTTTCAAACATTACTTGCCACCTAGCATGAAAAATATCTTTCTTTTGTTGTCTCCCTGTGGCGGTCACTCTTCTTTTTCACTGTGTTATTTCTTCTGTTGTAGATGTCAATTAAAAAATCATTGTTATCTGTTAAATCATCTCCTGTTATTCAAATCAATGCAAAAATATGATGCTCTTTTGTAAAGTTGGCATTCATTTGTCTGTATCAGCATGATTACAAACTGCAGCAAATCCATAACTGGAAAATCCAGTTGTTCTGTCATTTGAAAATTTCACCTTCAGTTGACTTTTCGAGGAACACAACTTTTCTGCAACATGTAGACATAGTGGAATAACTTCTTAGGGAACTGAGGCCCAAGGCACTTACTGTATTTTTACTGATATCAACATTTGCTTGTGTTATTTAAACATACTTTCGATTGTCAGCGTTTTGGAAATAATCTTATTCTACAGATATAGATTGTTCTGATAGCCCATTACCTCATAATTGCGCCAATAGTTGTAATTTCTGTTTTCCTTTTTCCTACTAATCAATGACATTACCTCTTTTTTATTGATATTCTAGTCAATACAGTTGCCGTAGGATGTTTTGTCATTCTTGCTCATTTGCTGATTTGCAAAAACAAAGGAAATGGATTGAATACTGTACATCCAGCGAAAGGAACCCAATACTGGCAAAGTCAACGCTTTCACCTCCATCGCCCATTGCACTTATTGCCAGGCTCCGCTGACCCCTTATTGCATCTCTCAAAAAAAATGCCTCAAAGCACTTCACAAAATTTGAAAAGCAATAACCCAGCATACAATCCATTCCCTGCGCTAAGTGCAGGCTGTGGGCAATCGTTTAGTGAGGTGGAAGAGATGAGAAGATTGAGAGGATAAGCTCTTTTTTTCTTCAATAGGGGCATCAGACTAAGCATTGACTGGAAACCTTCTGGCCACTGTTTTTTGGACAGTAGCCGATGGCCTCACAACCTGGGAGCAGCAGCCAACTTTCCGCACCCCTATTCCAAGCACTAAGCCCAGCCAAATAGGACAGGTCTGCTCTTGGGGTGGACCTAGACCACGCAAATGACCTAAATTCACAAATCCAGACATTGGGTGTACCCCACCTGCTTAGACACCATGTGTAGAGCCCATAGTGTCAGCTGTGGCTCTGTTGGTAGCACTCTCACCTCTGACACAGAAGATTGTGGGTTCATAGTTCCATTCCAGAGACTCGAGTGCAAAAATCTAGGCTGTCACTCCAGTGCAGTACTGAGGGAATGTTGGACTGTCGGAGGTGCTGTATTTGAAATGAGATGTGAAACTCAGGCCCCCTCTGCTCTCTCAGATGGATGTAAGAGATCCCACAGTTCGAAGAAGAATAGGGGAGTTATCCTTGGTGTCCTGGCTAATATTTATCCCTCAAACAACATCACTAAAACAGATGATCTGGTCATTATCACATTGCTGCTTGTGGGAGCTTTCTATGTGAACAAATTGACTGCTGCATTTCCTACATTAAACAATACCTAAAGCTCAAAACTACTTCATCAGCTGGAAAGTGCTTTGGGACATCCTGAGATTGTGAATGACACTATATAAATGCAAGTTTTTCTTTTTTATAGGAAAACAGCCCTCTACTGTGGAGTTAGCGGAGCTCTTTTATTGCATTTACAATTCTTTGGATTTAGTTATTCATGTGGTGAGTATTATGGCTTTATATTGTTGATACATGATGACATCCTCACTGAAGAATTGATGACTATAATGCAATTATTGCAAGCTGAATGAACACTAATCAGTAGTCAGTATCTGTTATATAACTAAATGTTCTGTGTCGAGTGCACATCTGTGGCATTGTTCTTTAAAGTTGTCACATGTCTCTTGGGAAAAGATTGTCGAAAATAACCCCTCTTTATTGAGTTAACTTTACTGGTCAAAATTTCTCATTTACTAAATGAGAACTAGTTCTATTCACCAGTCAGGGAAGAAAACCCACCATTCACATATCAGAAACGGCAACAATCTGAGCAGTCAAATTACTCAAACAGTCCATAAGAATGCAAGAACACAGGAACTAGGAGCCGGAGTAGACTGTTGTGTTTTTAAGCTGCCTATTTTCTCTCTGCAGCACACAAGCAGCTAGACACTGATCAGAAGAGACCTAAGTGGGGTCTCTCTCTCTCTCTCTGTCTCTCCCCCCTCCCCCCCCCCCCCAGTCCACCTGGCAAATCTTGAACCCTGCTTGCTAGCTATAACCACCTAAGCCTATCACTGTGGCAGACAGAGACCCCGTGAAGGAACTTATCCACATTGCTGTTTACCAAGAGGACCACTGAATCTGCTGGCCACATCTGGCCACAAGTTGGAAGCCGCAGGACCACTGAGTTCATCCAGAAGACAGCCAAGTCACCAAACTCCACCTTTTTATTGCTCTGGACTCTATTCCAACCAATCTATCCTTCCCCACTCTGTAACCTATTTGCGTATGTGTGTGACCCTCGAGAGAGAGTGTGTATGTGTGTGTGTGAAAGTTGGAGCATAGTTTATTATTTTACTTAGATTGGTTTTAATACAATAAAGCTAACCTTTTTCTCTGTTAAACTCAAGAAAAGCTGTCCAATTGGTTCCTTTATGATCATAGCACACAAATAGTGAAATACTCACTGAGAATTGGCAAGTACATTCACTCTAAAAAAAGAAATAAACCCTGTTGTGGTCAAACAAGGAGAGGGACAAGACGGAAGCCCTTTGACCCCTCCTCACCTGATTGTAACACGGTGCTGTGCCTTTTGTTTAGCTCACACTGGAAAGGCAGCATTTATTGGCCATCCCTGAGAATGTGATTGCCCACCACAGGGGTTTATTAAAACTGAGTGACAAGCTACACAGAGGAAAGAGAAGAGTCTGGCTAGACTGGATAGGCAATGACAGGTTTCCATCCGTAAATCATGGTAATGAAGCAGTTGAGTTTTTATGCCAATCCATAGTCACTTTTGCAGATGCCAGTTTTTTTATTTCTAGACTTTTTTTTATACTGAATTCAAATTCTCAAACTGTACTGTGGGTTTTGAATGCTTGGGGCAGAACCTAACTGCCAATGGGAGGCAGGTTTGGATGCACGCAAGGAGTAAAAATCCACCCCCCCCCCAAAATGGCATAGGACAGGATCCTAACATCAACATGCCCACATCTGGGTTTCACCCAGGCAGGATTGAAGGAGAGTGTGGAATTCCTGGACAGTTGTCGGGTAAGGGAGTCAAATTGTCTGGCCAGTCCTCTTCAGAATAATGACTTGAGAAGTTTGGAGTAAATCAACTGGCAAGTACCCATTGTCATGGTCCTGTAGTTTTTTTTTCAGAATATGCAGTTTGCCTTTAAGCTTTGCAAGGGATCAGTATTGCTTTCAGAACTAGCAAGCCTCAGGAGTTATAGGAAGGTGAATATTTGTTGCTTTAGAAACAGCCATTTGGAGACTGCGATTCAAAGGGTGCATTCTCATTACCATAGATACAGCCACTGGGAGTGAGTCTCATGCAATACATTTGTTACAATTCAGTTTTGAACTGGCTTTTATTTGAAGACAGTTTGTTCTAACAGACTGACACAGAGACATACGGACACAGCTGGTGTTGGCACATGAAGAAAAAGCTCTCAACCATTTAAACTGAAGGAAGAGGATTTTAGTCTGTTTAATTATTATCTTTCTCAAAATTCTAAAAAAAATAGTCAAGCCAAAACAGAGATCTCTGGTAATTTAAATTGAAGAAAGGAAAGTTAGACTATGGCAATCTTTTATCCCTCAAAAACTCTAAAATCAGATTGTTTCTGTTGAAAGTATTTGCAAGTTGTTAATTGTGGAAATTCACTGGAGAAGGAAAGCAACATTCTGTGAGGACTTCAAGAAACATTCTGTGAAGACTTCAAGCAACATTCGGCGAGGACTTCAAGCAACATTCTGTGAGGACTTCAAGCAACATTGGACTGTAAATTTGCAAGTACTCTAATTGTTTCTATTTTAAATGTTGTTTATATCTTCCTAGTGTTTAGGAATTTAGTTCTTCTAATTAAAGAGTTAATTTGTTGATTTAAAGACACCTGGTTTGGTTAGCCTCATTCTGGGTTAATAGATGGTACAATTTGGCTGGGTCTTTCTTTAATTTGGAAAGTTTTAAGTGATATGTTAGCCGATCTGTGGAGTGATGGGATTGAATTAACAGTGCGTTGGTGCCACCACAATCAGAATCATATATTTTGATTGGGGGCTTTGACTGGAGCGGTCGGTCTTAACACCATTAACAAAACATTTAAAGACAATTTTACAGTCCTCACTGGAAACAGGCCTGGTGCCGGCGTATTGGAGATCTGCTAATGTTGTACCTCTGTTTAAAAAGGGAGAGAAGGATAGACCGAATAATTACAGGCTAGTCAGTCTAATCTTAGTAGTGGGCAAATTACTGGAATCTATTCTGAGAGACAGGATAAACTGTCACTTAGAAAGGCACAGGTTAATCAAGGATAGTCAGCATGGATTTGTTAAGGGAAGATCTTGTTTGACCAACTTGATCGAATGTTTTGAAGAAGTAGCAAGGAAGATAGATGAGGGTAATGCAGTTGATGTGGTCTACCTGGATTTTAGCAAGGCTTTTGAGAAGGTCCCACATGGGAAACTGGTTAAAAAAAAAAAAATCCCATGGGACCAGGGA
Organism: Heterodontus francisci; assembly: GCF_036365525.1. Classification (NCBI taxonomy): domain Eukaryota; kingdom Metazoa; phylum Chordata; class Chondrichthyes; order Heterodontiformes; family Heterodontidae; genus Heterodontus; species Heterodontus francisci. Next base: position 26,266,585 of record NC_090375.1, read on the forward strand.
AATGCAGCAAGGTGGATACAAAATTGGCACAGTGGCAGGAAACAAAAGGTAATTGTTGACGGGTGTTTTAGTGACTGGAGGGATGTTTCCAGTGGCATTCCGCAGGGCTCAGTACTGGGTCCCCTGCTTTTTGTGGTATATATTAACGATTTGGATGTAGGGGGCATGATCAAGAAGTTTACAGATGACACAAAGATTATCCGTGTGGTAGATAGCGACGAGGATAGCTGTAGGCTGCAGGAAGATATTGATGGTCTGGTCAGATGGGCAGAAAAGTGGCAAATGGAATTCAACCTGGAGAAGTGTGAGATGATGCATTTGGGGAAGTTAAACAAGGTAATGGAATACACAATTAATGGGATAATACTGAGAAGTGTAGAGGAAGTGAGGGACCTTGGAGTGACTGTTGTTATGACCAGGTGAGAAAGAGGTCTAGAGGCACCTTTCAGCCTTCATCTGGTCTTACGGTAGCAAGGTTAATTTTAAACACTGTTTTTTTTTTAGCTCCCCCTTGGGTGAATCCTTGTTCACCACTTTCAGATTATAAGGCAAAGAAACCAACGCAAGCAGGTTTTCTTAGGTTTAAAGAGGAAAAGTTGAAATTTATTAAACTTAAACTCTAATTCAGTGAATGCCTACAGATATACAATGCGCCCACACTAGCATCCATATGCAATACACACATGCAAATAGAAACAGAAAAGAGCAGAAGAAAAATAAAGTGGAAAAGTTTGAGGTAATATCTGAAGAGGTGTTGTTATGGTTCTTTGAGCTCACTGTAGAGTCTTTGATTGTAGGTAGATCTTGCTTTTCGCTGGGGCCCAGTATTCTTCTTAAACCTTGTTCGCTGTAGGAGACTTTCTCTCTTGGGGCTCATGTGTCTTCAGTGGACTCAGAGGCTTGTGAGAAAGAGATGGAAGCAGACAGGAGAGATCTTCTCAGTCCAGGAGCAAACAGACACTCTGCCCAAACTGTATGAATTCAAAAAATGCAGATTGCCCAGCAGGTCAATCATGTGACTAGTTGGTTTGATCATGTCTGTTTGTGTATTCGGCCATCTTAGCAGTCAACCTGGAATGTGAGCTCCCCCACCTTCAACGTCTGGTGATCAAATGTCCATTGTGGGTTGACTGTCAGGGAATGGCTGCTTTGTCCTTCCAAACACTGTCTGTTAATATGCAAATGTTTTTTCCAGCCACGGCGGATCTGTTTAACAAGTCCTTTCTAAACTCCAGTAACAGTTTAAAATCAATGTTCATGATAAAATTAATGTGCCTCGTTTTTGGCAGGTGGGGGCCTAGCATGACAATGTACACAGATCTCTGAAGGTAGCAGGACAGGTCGACAAGGTGGTTAGAAGGCATATGGAATCCTTTCCTTTCTTAGCCAACGTATAGAATATAAGAGCAGCGAGGTTAAGCTGGAACTGGATAACTCATTGGTGAGGCCACAACTTGAGTACTGTGCACAGTTCTGGTCATCTCATGATAGAAAGGATGTAATTGCACTCGAGTGGGTACAGAGGAGATTTACGAGGATGTTGCCAGTACTGGAAAAATGCAGCTATGAGGAAAGATTGGATAGGCTGGGGTTATTCCATCTGGAACAGAGAAAACTGAGGGGCGATCTGATTGAAATGTACAAAATTGTGAGGGCCTGGATAGAGTGGAGGTGAAGAGTCTATTCACCTTAGCAGAGGGGTCAGTGACGAGAGGGCATAGATTTAAAGTGATTGGTAGAAACATTAGAGGGGAGATGAGGAAAAACATTTTCACCCAGAGAGTGGTGGGGGTCTGGAACTCGCTGCCTGAAAGGGTAGTTGAGGCAGAAACCCTCAACCCATTCAAAAGGAGTCTGGATATGCACCTCAAGTGCTATAATTTGCAGGGCTACGGACCAAATGCTGGAAGGTGGGATTAGAATAGGTGGATTGTTTTTCGGCTGGCACAGACATGATGGGCCAAGTGACCTCTTTCTGTGCCTTAAACATTCTATGATTCGAAGGTATTAAATATTATAATAGGCTCTTAACTGCTGTTTTAACCAAGCATTCTGTCTTTAACAGGCAGTTCACCTATTTCCCATTGTCAGTAACATTCCAGGTCAGAGAAACATAGAAAATAGGAGCAGGAGTCGGCCATTCGGCTCTTTGAGCCTGCTCCACCATTCATTATGATCATGGCTGATCATCCAACTCAATAGCCTGTTCCGGCTTTCGCCCCATACCCTTTGATCCCTATAGACCAAAGAGCTATATCTAACTCCTTCTTGAAAACATACAATGTTTTGGCTTCAACTGCATTCTGTGGTAGCGAATTCCACAGACTCACCACTCTCTGGGTGAAGAAATTTCACCTCATCTCAATCCTGAAAGGTTTACCCCGTATCCTTAGACTGTGACCCCTGGTTCTGGACTCCCCCACCATCGGGAACATCCTTCCTGCATCTACCCTGTCAAGTCCTGTTAGAATCTTACAGGTTTCTATAAGATCCCCCCTCACTCGACTGAACCCCAGCGAATATAATTCTAACCGACTCAATCTCTCCTCATATGTCAATCCTGCCATCCCAGGAATCAGTCTGGTAAACCTCCGCTGTCCTCCCTCTATAGCAAAAACATCCTTCCTCAGATAAGGAGACCAAAACTGCACTCAACATTCCAGGTGTGGTCTCACCACGGCCCTGTATAATTGCAGCAAGACAACCCTGCTTCTGTACTAGAATCCTCTCACTATGAAGGCCAACATACCATTTGCCTTTTTTACCGTCTGTTGCACCTGCATGCTTACCTTCAGTGACTGGTGTACGAGAACACCCAGGTCTCGTTGCATATTCCCCTCTCTCAGTTTATAGCCGTTCAGATAATAATCTGTCTTCCTGTTTTTGCTACCAAAGTGGATAACCTCACATTTATCCACATTATACTGCATCTGCCATGCATTAACCCACTCACTCAACTTGTCCAAATCACCCTGAAGCCTCTCTGCATCCTCCTCACAACTGACCCTCCCTCCCAGTTTTGTGTCATCTGCAAATTTGGAGATATTACATAGAACATAGAACATTACAGCGCAGTACAGGCCCTTCGGCCCTCGATGTTGCGCCGACCTGTGAAACCATCTGACCTAAACTATTCCATTTTCATCCATATGTCTATCCAATGACCACTTAAATGCCCTTAAAGTTGGCGAGTCTACTACTGTTGCAGGCAGGGCGTTCCACGCCCCTACTACTCTCTGAGTAAAGAAACTACCTCTGACATCTGTCCTATATCTATCACCCCTCAACTTAAAGCTCTGTCCCCTCGTGTTTGCCATCACCATCCGAGGAAAAAGACTCTCACTATCCACCCTATCTAACCCTCTGATTATCTTACATCTCTCTATTAAGTCACCTCTCCTCCTCCTTCTCTCTAACGAAAACAACCTCAAGTCCCTCAGCCTTTCCTCGTAAGACCTTCCCTCCATACCAGGCAACATCCTAGTAAATCTCCTCTGCACCCTTTCCAAAGCTTCCACATCCTTCCTATAATGCGGTGACCAGAACTGCACGCAATACTCCAGGTGCGGCCTCACCAGAGTTTTGTACAGCTGCAGCATGACCTCGTGGCTCCGAAACTCGATCCCCCTACTAATAAAAGCTAACACACCATATGCCTTCTTAACAGCCCTATTAACCTGGGTAGCAACTTTCAGGGATTGATGTACCTGGACACCAAGATCTCTCTGCTCATCTACACTACCAAGAATCTTCCCATTAGCCCAGTACTCTGCATTCCTGTTACTCCTTCCAAAGTGAATCACCTCACACTTTTCCGCATTAAACTCCATTTGCCATCTCTCAGCCCAGCTCTGCAGCCTATCTATGTCCCTCTGTACCCTACAACATCCTTCGGCACTATCCACAACTCCACCGACCTTCGTGTCATCCGCAAATTTACTAACCCACCCTTCTACACCCTCTTCCAGGTCATTTATAAAAATGACAAACAGCAGTGGCCCCAAAACAGATCCTTGCGGTACACCACTAGTAACTAAACTCCAGGATGAACATTTGCCATCAACCACCACCCTCTGTCTTCTTTCAGCTAGCCAATTTCTGATCCAAAGCTCTAAATCACCTTCAACCCCATACTTCCGTATTTTCTGCAATAGCCTACCGTGGGGAACCTTATCAAACGCCTTACTGAAATCCATATACACCACATCCACTACTTTACCCTCATCCACCTGTTTGGTCACCTTCTCGAAAAACTCAATAAGGTTTGTGAGGCACGACCTACCTTTCACAAAACCGTGCTGACTATCGCTAATGAACTTATTCTTTTCAAGATGATTATAAATCCTGTCTCTTATAACCTTTTCCAACATTTTACCCACAACCGAAGTAAGGCTCACAGGTCTATAATTACCAGGGCTGTCTCTACTCCCCTTCTTGAACAAGGGGACAACATTTGCTATCCTCCAGTCTTCCGGCACTATTCCTGTCGACAATGACGACATAAAGATCAAGGACAAAGGCTCTGCAATCTCCTCCCTGGCTTCCCAGAGAATCCTAGGATAAATCCCATCTGGCCCAGGGGACTTATCTATTTTCACACTTTCCAAAATTGCTAACACCTCCTCCTTGTGAACCTCAGTCCCATCTAGCCTAGTAGTCTGAATCTCAGTATTCTCCTTGACAACATTTTCTTTCTCTACTGTAAATACTGATGAAAAATATTCATTTAACGCTTCCCCTATCTCCTCTGATTCCACACACAACTTCCCACTACTATCCTTGATTGGCCCTAATCTAACTGTAGTCATTCTTTTATTCCTGATATACCTATAGAAAGCCTTAGGGTTTTCCTTGATCCTATCCACCAATGACTTCTCGTGTCCTCTCCTTGCTCTTCTTAGCTCTCCCTTTAGATCCTTCCTGGCTAGCTTGTAACTCTCAAGTGCCCTAACTGAGCCTTCATGTCTCATCCTAACATAAGCCTTCTTCTTCCTCTTGACAAGCGCTTCAACTTCTTTAGTAAACCACGGCTCCCTCGCTCGACAACTTCCTCCCTGCCTGACAGGTACATACTTATCAAGGACACGCAGTAGCTGCTCCTTGAATAAGCTCCACATTTCGATTGTTCCCATCCCCTGCAGTTTCCTTCCCCATCCTACGCATCCTAAATCTTGCCTAATCGCATCATAATTTCCTTTCCCCCAGCTATAATTCTTGCCCTGCGGTATATACCTGTCCCTGCCCATTGCTAAGGTAAACCTAACCGAATTGTGATCACTATCACCAAAGTGCTCACCTACATCTAAATCTAACACCTGGCCGGGTTCATTACCCAGTACCAAATCCAATGTGGCATCGCCCCTGGTTGGCCTGTCTACATACTGTGTCAGAAAACCCTCCTGCACACACTGGACAAAAACTGACCCATCTAAAGTACTCGAACTATAGTATTTCCAGTCAATATTTGGAAAGTTAAAGTCCCCCATAACAACTACCCTGTTACTCTCGCTCCTGTCGAGAATCATCTTCGCTATCCTTTCCTCTACATCTCTGGAACTATTCGGAGGTCTTAGAAAACTCCCAGCAGGGTGACCTCTCCTCTCCTGTTTCTAACCTCGGCCCATACTACCTCAGTAGACGAGTCCCCAAACGTCCTTTCTGCCGCTGTAATACTCTCCTTGATTAACAATGCCACACCCCCTCCTCTTTTACCATCTTCTCTGTTCTTACTGAAACATCTAAATCCCGGAACCTGCAACATCCATTCCTGCCTCTGCTCTACCCATGTCTCCGAAATGGCCACAACATCGAGATCCCAGGTACCAACCCATGCTGCAAGCTCACCCACCTTATTCCGGATGCTCCTGGCGTTGAAGTAGACACACTTTAAACCAGGTTCTTGCTTGCCAGTGCCCTCTTGCGTCCTTGTAACCTTATCCCTGACCTCACTACTCTCAACATCCTGTACACTGGAACTACAATTTAGGTTCCCATTCCGCTGCTGAATTAGTTTAAACCCCCCCGAAGAGCACTAGCAAATACTCCTACCAATACTGTAATGGACAGATGCATCTGCGGCAGGCAGATTGGTGGGGACGAGGTCAAGTATGTTTTCCCCTCTTGTTGGTTCCCTCACCACCTGCCACATACCCAGTCTAGCAGCTATGTCCTTTAGGACTCGGCCAGCTCGGTCAGTAGTGGTGCTACTGAGCCACTCTTGATGATGGACATTGAAGTCCCCCACCCAGAGTACATTCTGTGCTCTTGCCACCCTTCAGTGCTTCCTCCAAGTGCTGTTCAACATGGAGGAGTACTGACTGATCAGCTGAGGGAGGGTGGTAGGTGGTAATCAGCAGGAGGTTTCCTTGTCCATGTTTGACCTGATGCCATGAGACTTCATGGGGTCCAGAGTCGATGTTGAGGACTCCCAGGGCAACTCCCTCCCTACTGTATACCACTGTGCCACCACCTCTGCTGCGTCTGTCCTGCCGGTGGGACAGGACATACCCGAGGATGGTGATGGCAGTTTCTGGTACATTGTCCATCAGGTATGATTCCGTGAGTCATAGAGTCATAGAGAGATACAGCACTGAAACAGACCCTTCGGCCCACCGAGTCTGTGCTGACCAACAACCACCCAAATGCCATATTCCCTACCACATCCCCACCATTCTCCTACCACCTACCTACACTAGGGCAATTTACAATGGCCAATTTACCTATTAACCTGCAAGTGTATGACTATGTCAGGCTGTCGCAGGTAGCAGAAAGCATCACAGACAGGAGTTTTAGAGACGTGGTTACACCCAATGTGCAGGCAGATAGATGGGTGACCGCTAGAAGGGGCAGGCAGTCAGTGCAGGAATCCCCTGTGGCTATCATCCTCTCTAACAAGTATACTGTTTTGGATACTGTTGGGGGGGATGGCCTATCAGGGGAAAACAACAGCAGCAGGCAGAGCAGTGGCACCACAGCTGGCACTGTTGTTCAGCAGGGAGGGCCAAAGCGCAGAAGATCAATAGTTTCTCGGGGACTCTATAGTCAGGGGCACAGATAGGCGCTTCTGTGGACGTGAAAGAGACTCCAGGATGGTATGTTACCTCCCTGGTGCCAGGGTCAAGGATGTCTCTGAACGGACAGGGGGCATTCTGAAGAGGGAGGGTGAATAGCCAGAGGTTGTGGTACACATTTGTACCAATGACATAGGCAGGAAGAGTGATGAGGTCCTGCAGGGGGAGTTTAGAGAGTTAGGTAGAAAGTTAAAAGACAGGACCTCTAGGGTTGTAATCTCGGGATTACTCCCTGTGCCACGTGCCAGTGAGGCTAGAAATAGGAAGATCGTGCAGCTGAACACGTGGCTGAACAGCTGGTGTAGAAGGGAGGGTTTCAGATATCTGGATCATTGGGATCTCTTCAGGGACAGGTGGGACCTGTACAAGAAGGACGGGTTGCATCTAAACTGGAGGGGCACAAATATCCTGGCTGCGAGGTTTGCTAGCGTCACTCAGGAGGGTTTAAACTAGTGTGGCAGGGGGGTGGGAACCAGAGCAGTAGGACAGCAGGTGAAATAAATGAGGGGGAACTCGTAAATATGGCCAGTAAGACTAAGAGGAAGAGCAGGCAGGGAGATGTTGATGAGCACAGCGGGACTGGTGGTCTGAAGTGCATTTGTTTCAATGCGAGAAGTATAACGGGTAAGGCAGATGAACTTAGAGCTTGGATTAGTACATGGTAGATAAGCAATGGCAAACATTTAAAGAATTACTTCATAATTTGCAACAAATGTCCATTCTTTTAAAGAATAAGAAAGGGTGGTCCAACTGTGACTAAGAGAATTAAAGATAGTATTAGATTAAAGGATGAGACTTACAATGTTGCCAAAAAGAGTAGTCAGCCTGAGGATTGCACGTATTTTAGAATTCAGCAATGGATCACCAAGCAATTGATAAAGAAAGTGATAAGAGAATGTTAGAGTAAACTAGCAAGGGAGATAAAAACAGATCAGAAAAGCTTCTATAGGTATGTAAAAAGGAAGAGATGAATGAAAGAGCAATTATAATGGAGAATCAGGAAATGGAGGAGTCATCAAAAAAATACTTTGTATCTGCTTTCATAGTAGAAGATTATTCTGGAAATAGTGGGGAACCAAAGGTCTTGTGAAAATGGCAAACTTAGTATATTTAGTAAAGAAATAGTATTGGAAAAACTAATGGGACTTAAAGTCAACAAATTCCCTGGACCTGATGGCCTGCATCCTAGGGTTTTAAAAGAAGTGGTTACATAGATAGTGGGTGCATTAGTTTTGATCTTCCAGAATTCCCTAGATTCTAGAACAGTTCCCATGGATTGGAAGATAGCAAATATAACCCCACTATCCAAAACCATCCATCAATATTGGCGACCACGCTCTGGAAGTGGTTCAAGAGTTCACCTACCTAGGCTCAACTATCACCAGTAACCTGTCTCTAGATGCAGAAATCAACAAGCGCATGGGTAAGGCTTCCACTGCTATGTTCAGACTGGCCAAGAGAGTGTGGGAAAATGGCGCACTGACACGGAACACAAAAGTCCGAGTGTATCAGGCCTGTGTCCTCAGTACCTTGCTCTACGGCAGCGAGGCCTGGACAACGTATGCCAGCCAAGAGCGACGTCTCAATTCATTCCATCTTCGCTGCCTTCGGAGAATACTTGGCATCAGGTGGCAGGACTATATCTCCAACACAGAAGTCCTTGAAGCGGCCAACATCCCCAGCTTATACACACTACTGAGTCAGCGGCGCTTGAGATGGCTTGGCCATGTGAGCCGCATGGAAGATGGCAGGATCCCCAAAGACACATTGTACAGCGAGCTCGCCACTGGTATCAGACCCACCGGCCGTCCATGTCTCCGTTATAAAGACGTCTGCAAACGCGACATGAAATCGTGTGACATTGATCACAAGTCGTGGGAGTCAGTTGCCAGCATTCGCCAGAGCTGGCGGGCAGCCATAAAGACAGGGCTAAATTGTGGCGAGTCGAAGAGACTTAGTAGTTGGCAGGAAAAAAGACAGAGGCGCAAGGGGAGAGCCAACTGTGCAACAGCCCCAACAAACAAATTTCTCTGCAGCACCTGTGGAAGAGCCTGTCACTCCAGAATTGGCCTTTATAGCCACTCCAGGCGCTGCTTCACAAACCACTGACCACCTCCAGGCGCGTATCCATTGTCTCTCGAGATAAGGAGGCCCAAAAGAAAGAAAAAAGAAAAAGAAAAAAAAAAGAATCCAAAACAAAAGGGAGAGTATATACAGGGACTCTGAGCTGAATCTTGTTGTTGCGGCAGGGTTCCCAACAATGGGCCGGGAAGCTGGATGCGATTCTGCCTCAGCCATTTGCGGGACCCCCAGCAGCATTTTATCTCTGTCAGGCAATTAATTAGTTGCCATTGGAGCTGTCGTCCCTCTAAAGGACAGCTGCCTGCCTGCAGGAGCTGCCGGCCAATCAGAGGGCCGACAGCTCAGCTGTCTGCAGCAGCACCACTGAAGCAGTGGCCACCACTGGAACTGGGCCTAGAAGAGAAGACGCCATGGGACCAAGCCGCCCTCCAACCAGGTAAGTGGGGTCTGGGGGCACTGGGACCAGTCAGGCAGACCCTGGCAAGGTGTTGGATTCTGGGGGTTTGTGAGGGCAAGAGGAGTGTTTGCCGGGGGCAGCCATTGCTACTGGGAAAGTTCCTCGATGGGCCACCATGTGCCCAAAGAGGAGGAACCCACACCACCGAGCCGGCAGGGAGACCACGCTGGTAAAATGCCAGTGCCAGTGGGAAGAGGCCCTTGATAGGCCACAAAAGTAGCTCAACTGGTCTCTGGATGGGAGGGCCTTCCTCCGCCTTCCCTGCCGTTGGTAAAGTGGCATGGCTGCTGGAGGACAGCAGACTCTCCACCCCCTGCCTTCCCTCGCCACTTTAATGGCCCCCCTGCCTCCCAGTCCAGTCCTTAGAGGACTAGTAAAATCCAGCCCTATAGCACATTTAGCCGAACAGCAGGGAAATGCTAGATCTATTATTAGGGACATGGTAGTAGAGCACTTGGAAAATCACAATAGATTAGGCAAAGTTAACACAGATTTATGAAAGGAAAATCATATTTCACAAATCTGTTAGAGTTTTTTGAGGATGTAACTGGTAGGGTAAATAAGGGGGAGCCAGTGGATTTAGTGTATTTGGATTTTCAAACACAACACAAGAGGTTATTACACAAAGCCAGGGCTCATGGGATTGGGAGTAATATATTAGCTTGGATTGAGGATTGGTTAATGAATAGAAAACAGTGAGTAGGAATAAATAGGGTCATTTTCGGTTTGGTAGGCTGTAACTGGCATGGTAATGCAGGATCAATTTTGGGCCTCACTCTTCTACAATCTATATCACTGACTTAGATGAGGGGAATGAGTGTATCCAAGATGGCTGATGATACAAAGCTGAGTGGGAAAGTATTATGTAAGGAGGACACAAAGACGCTACAAAGGGATATCGACAACTCCAGTGAGCAGGCAAGATCATGGCAGATGTGTGGGGAAGTGTGAAGTTATTCACTTTGGAAGGAAAAATGGAAAGGCAGAATATTTTTTAAATGGTGAGAGACTGAGAACTGTTGGTATTCTGGAGGACCTGGGTGACCTTGTACATGACTCACAGAACGTTAACATGCAGGTACAGCAAGTAATTAGGAAAGCAAATGAAGAGATCCTACCACAATTATACAGGGCTTTGGTAAGACCACACTTGGAGTAATGTGCACGGTTTTGGTCTCCTTACCTAAGGAAGGTGTCACGAAAATGTGCTATGACAAATGATGATGTTTTAATCCACCGGCTGGAAATCTGAATTAAATTTCAGAAAGAAAAAGAAACAGATAACTCTACTAGTAGCTAAATATGACCACCTCAATTTGCATCACTGTACTACGCATTTCAATGCATTGAGGTGGAGCCAAATAGTCTGCACAGACCAATCAAGAACAATGACTTGGGGAATCTGAGTGAACTACCTATCCTGTTCCCATTAGCAAGGCATCAAGGCCATCACCTGAATATTAAGCTGGGGGAGACAAACCACTCAAACCTAATCGCTTGAACAATGGAACCCTGGTTGTGAGAAGGGAATTCCTAGACCTAAACTGATTAAGTTGCAAGAGGGAATACACACTGGGAATATATACCATGCTTGAATCAATGGTCAACTGTCATGGGACAGGCCCCACCATCTGTGTGCTTAAGCTGGTGTTTTCTCTGCAGCAGCCAGACAGGCAACGAGAGACTGACAAGAGAAGATCCAAGTGGGGTACCTCCTTCCTCTCTCTCTCTCTCTCTCTCCCCAATCCACTTTGCAAGCTTTGAACCAGGAGTCCTCCTCCCGAACAGCAGACCCATTCACCCGCCTCCAGCATTCTCCCTCTACCTGGACCCCTCCCCCTGGCCACTTACCCGCTCTTGATCTCTTCATTGAAAACTATCGGCGAGACATTGGTCATCTCAATTTCTCTGCCCCCCTCACTCACTCTAACCTTTCCCCCTCTGAACTTGAGGCACTCCATTCTCTCAGGTCTAACCCCGACATGATCATCAAACCTGCAGACAAGGGTGGTGCTGTTGTTGTCTGGCATACCGACCTCTATCTTGCAGAAGCTCAACGCCAACTCTTAGACACTTCTTCCTAATCCCTCTGGACCATGGCCCTACCACCGAACATTAAGCCACCTTCCAAAGGACTGTCACTGACCTCATCTCCTCTGGAGATCTTCCCCCTACAGCTTCTAACCTCATAGTCCCGCAACCCTGGACAGCCCGCTTCTACCTCCTTCCCAAAATCCACAAACGGGACTGTCCCTGCAGACCCATCGTGTCAGCCTGCTCCTGCCCCACTGAACTTATTTTTTCCTATCTTGACTCTATCTTTTCTCCCATGGTCCAGTCTCTTCCCACCTACATCCGTGACTCTTCTGACACCCTACGTCATTTTGACAACTTCCAGTTTCCTGGTCCCAACCACCACCCCTTCATTATGGACGTCCAATCGCTCTACACTTCCATCCCTCACCAGGATGGTTTGAGGTCTCTCTGCTTCTTCCTGGACCAGAGGCCCAACCAGTCCCCATCCACCAACACCCTCCTCCGCCTGGCTGAACTTGTTCTCACATTGAACAACTTCTCCTTCAACTCCACGCACTTCCTTCAAGTAAAAGGTGTCGCTATGGGTACCCGCATGGGTCCTAGTTATGCCTGTCTTTTTGTGGGATATGTCGAGCATTCTTTGTTCCAGTCCTACTCAGGCCCCCTCCCCCAACTCTTTTTCCGGTACATTGATGACTGTATTGGTGCCGTTTGCTGCACCCGCCCCGAACTGGAAAATTTTATCAACTTTGCTTCCAATTTCCACCCTTCTCTCACCTTTACATGATCCATCTCTGACACTTCCCTTCCCTTCCTCGACTTCTCTGTCTCCATCTCTGGGGATAGGTTGTCTACTAATATCCATTATAAGCCCACCGACTCCCACAGCTACCTCGACTACACCTCTTCACACCCTGCCTCCTGTAAGGACTCCATTCCATTCTCCCAGTTTCTCCGTCTTCGACACATCTGCTCTGATGATGCTACCTTCCATGACAGCGCTTCTGGTATGACCTCCTTTTTCCTCAACCGAGGATTCCCCCCCACTGTTGTTGACAGGGCCCTCAACCGTGTCCGGCCCATTTCCCGTACCTCTGTCCTCAACCTTCCCCTCCGTCCCAGAACCGTGACAGGGTTCCCCTTGTCCTCACTTTCCACCCCATCAGCCTCCATATCCAAAGGATCATCCTCCGCCATTTCCGCCACGTCCAGCATGATGCCACTACCAAACGCATCTTCCCCTCCCTTCCCCTGTCAGAATTCTGAAGGGATCGTTCCCTCTGCGACACCCTGGTCCACTCCTCCATTACCCCCACCACCTCGTCCCCGTCCCATGGCACCTTCCCCTGCAATCACAGGAGGTGTAATACCTGCCCATTTACCTCCTCTCTCCTCACTATCCCAGCCCCCAAACACTCCTTTCAGGTGAAGCAGCGATTTACTTGTACTTCTTTCAATGTAGTATACTGTATTCGCTGCTCACAATGTGGTCTCCTCTACATTGGGGAGACCAAGTGCAGATTGGGTGACCGCTTTGCGGAACACCTCTGCTCAGTCCGCAAGCAGGACCCTGAGCTTCCTGTTGCTTGCCATTTCAACACTCCCCCCTGCTCTCATGCTCACATCTCTGTCCTGGGATTGCTGCAGTGTTCCAGTGAACATCAACGCAAGCTTGAGGAACAGCATCTCATCTGCCGATTAGGCACACTACAGCCTGCCGGACTGAACATTGAGTTCAATAATTTCAGAGCATGACAGCCCCCCATTTTACTTTCATTTTTAGTTGTTTTTTCTTTTTTCTTTTTTTCTTTTTTACATTTTTTACAACCTTTTTTTGCATTTATTTCATTTCATCTTAGTTTGTTCAGTTTGCTTACCCACTGTTTTTTTTCATGTTTGCACTTGCTGCTGTTCAATATTCCATCCGTTAATACCTTTTCTGTACTAATGCTTTGTCTTTCAACACACCATTAACCTATTGTTTGCCTTTGCTCCATGACCTTTTGGTCAGCTATGTGGCCTTGTCCAATCTACACCTTCTCCTTTGTTATCTCTTGCCCCACCCCCACCTCACGTTTATAACCTGTGACATTTTTAATATTTGTCAGTTCTGAAGAAGGGTCTCTCCCCCAAAATGTTAACTCTTCTTCTCTTTCCACAGATGCTGCCAGACCTGCTGAGTGGTTCCAGCATTTCTTGTTTTTATTTCAGATTTCCAGCATCTGCAGTATTTTGCTTTTCTTGCAGGCTTTGAAACCTGCCTGCTGACCGTGACCACCCAGGGATATCCCTGCTGCAGACAGAGATGCCTTGAAGGAAATCAGCCACATTGCTGTTTCCCAGAGAACCACCAAATCAGCCATCCACATCTTCAAACAGAAAGCCTCTGAATCACCCAAGGAAAGTCACGTGACCACTGAATTCAGCCTGATACCAGCCAAGTGACCAACTTCCACAGACTGTATACCCGTTTTATTTCTCTGGACTCTAATTCAACCAATCGATCCTTCCCCACTCTGTAACCTATTTGTGTGAGTGTGCAAACTTCGAGTATGTATGTGTGTGGGAGTGTGTGTGTTGTATGAAAGTTGGAGCGTATTTTATTATTTTACTTAGATTGGTTTAGGTACAATAAAGCTAACGTCGTTCTTTGTTAAACTCAAGAAAACCTATCCGATTGGTTCTTTTTAAGATCATGGTGCGTGAACAGTTAAACACTCACTGAATTGGCAAGTATATCCACTTCAAAAAGAAATAAAAACAAGAAATGCTGGAAATACTCAGCAGGTCTGGCAGCATTTTATCTTTTTTGCTCATGTCATGGCTTCAGATTGTAACCTTTGTCACCTGATAAAGGGAAAAGTACAAAGTACACAGGACACAGAATAAAGAACAGAGTAATCCCTGAGCTAGTTACATACCTGGCATTTCAGCTGTCTGAACTAGAATTTACAAGGATAAACGGCTCAGGGTCGAAGCCAGAGTAATTCATAAACACCTTCCTGCCAATATTGCTGGAATAAAATCCCACTTACACTATTGCTAATGGAAGTCTTTCATTCGACAATAGATGATAGCATTCATAGTAGGTGAGCAGATGTCTTCAGTTGATAGTACTCAGTATATTAAGCACAGCAGAGTTGCTAAAACAAATCTCTGTTGCTATTGAGAAAAGAGTTCAGCTTTTTGGGGATAGTGTATTCAGTGGCCTGGCAATAGGGCATTACTGTTACCAATGGCAATGGAATAAGGGGTTTGCCATTTAGGACTGAGATGAGGAGGCATTGGGCTGAATTTTTCCATCTCAGCGACAAGCTTCAAAAAGGGCGTGGCCCAAGCACAATTTGTGCGGAGCCACCGCAATATTCATATGGGGGGGGGCGGAACACACCCCCCCCGATGACGTCATCAGGGAGCGGGCGCTCCATCCCTGGCAACGGCGTCCGGCACCACCGCGCAGGCGCCAGCGCCATTTTTAAAGGGCTTCGGGCCCTTCCACATCATCTCAATATTTAAAGTGAAAGGGGAGAGAAAATTAAATATAAAAATTTATTCACAGTTTCAATCCCCTCTCCCACCCCCCCATGACTAATCACTTTATTAATTACCCTCTTGCCCCCAAAAAAACTTTCTTCTGATCCCGAATTTTCCTACCGAACTTTATTATCTTTGACCCTCAACCCCTTCCCCCCATCCCCTCAACCTCAGTAATGGAAAACTTTGGAAACCATAGATCCAAAGTCACCTGTCCCTCCCAAACCTATTACACTTACCATATGTTATGTCTCCAATTATTCAAATTAAAGGCCGACTACCCGAACCGAACCTGACAGGAAACGATGACGTGTCGAGTTCGGGTTGGGTCGCACTTCCGGGTCCGGCATTCGGGCTCGGCTTGGGTCAGGCCAGGTTGGACACAGTCTATCACAACCTCAGCTAAGTGGCTCCAATGTTAATGTAATTTTTGGACTAGAAAGGTGGTTTTGTTACAGTTATTTTAAGCTTGTGCAGATCAGCAACAAAGTGAAAAACGGGAGGTAGGTTAACTGGTCGGGTCGGGTCGGGTCGGACGCGGATGTGGTTCTGTCGGGCTCGGATCGGGTTTTGTTTGCAGACCCAAGCTGGCCTTTAATTCATATACTGTGTGTCAAAATATTAAATTCTTAAAGAAATCTATCTAATTTGCATTTCGATTAATCAGGAGTGTTTGTTTCCGTTGTCTCGCGAGGGAGTCTGTTACACACATTGACTACGCACTTACCTGAATGTTTCCACAGATTAGTTTTCAATTAGGTTGCTTCAATAACAGCTACTTTTCATACAAAGTAGCCTCGATTTCTCTTTTCAATGGAAAAATAATTACCACAACCCACAATCTTTCCCTCCCTGAGTTAGTTTTAATGATTCTCTCGTTGGTCATGAAAATTAATTCCCTAGGGGAAATATCAGGAAATAACTTGGAGCAGGTTTTTCTCATTTCCACTGGATGTTAAATAACTGCCTGAATAGAGTATATTGAGGTAAATTGGCCAGGCTCTGTTACAGAGGTGTGAATTTCCCCACCCAATTTTCCTGAAGACAGCTCAGACAATAATTTAACCGCTACAGCCCAGACCATTTCTAGCTGTGTGTTATTGTTAAGCATAAGTCATCTCTAATGGATTGACAAGATAGCACAATGTCCAAACATGAAGATGCATAATACCTATAGGAAAATTGTGAAAAAAGAGAGTTCTTCAAAGCATTTCGCCTGTAATTTTGAATTTAAAATTCTCCATATAAAGGGATAGAGTTCCAGGGGCAACACTCTCCGGGAGAGGTTGTCTCAGACAGCAGAACTGCTTCATTCAATCTTACCATTAGAATTCCATTCAACATACCTCCCCATCTCCAAACAGACCATTCAGGGTTAAATTTCACAACAGAATCATGGACAAATGGGCTTAATCATAGATGTTTATCCTGGAATGCACATACCCAGAGTCTGTAGCCAATTTACACATCTCTATATGCTATTTTAGCTAAACCCATAACTACTGTAAATTCTACCAATGGGTTGTGCTATCAAAAGTGAGGCAAGACAAGAGTTTCATCCATCAGGGCTTCATAGGACTGGCTGTGTCTGAAATTGCAGGGTCAACTTGAATTTGAATTATCCCTCCAATCTATTCTTTAAACCACTTTGCTGTTTGTACTGCATTTTTAGATTCATATCACCCAATATTTTCCCTCCAAATGGACTGGCTCCCCAACATCTGCTGTCACATCTGTGATTGTTCATCAGAATTGAAGGCAGACGTTGAATACATTCACCCATATTTGACGGCAATATATCATTTGATGCTTTTGCCAGCAGAAACTCCTTAATAATGCTGGGAACCGGGAAGATTATTGGATTCATGCTTTCTACTGTTTCTAAGGCAATGGAGGAGGGGTTTACAATTGAAAAAAAAGAAAGAAGCAATGATCTACTTTTATACAGCGCCTGTCATGACCTCAGGCTGTTCCTTAGCACTTTTCAGCCAATGCAATATTTTTGAAGTGTAGCCACTGTTTTAATGTAGGAAAATGCAGCAGCCAATCTGTGCACAACAGGTTCCCACAACCATAATAACCAGTTAATTTGTTTTAGTTATATTAGTTCAGGGATATATATCGGCCAGGACATCAGGGAGATCTCCCTTGTTCTTCTATGAATTAGTGCCATGGGATCCTTTACACCCATCTGAGAGGGCAGGCGAAGCCTCGGTTTCATATTTCATCCAAAAGATGACACACCGGGCTCGAGTCCACAACCTTCTGACACAAAGGCAAGAGTGCTACTCACCAATCCAAGCACAGAGCAGTTGACTGACTGTATGAGACAAACTGAGAGATTTTAAAATAAATGAAAAAATAATAAGTTTTAGTATTTCAGCCAATGAGCAGACACTGGAGCTGTTTACCTGTTTCCTCTCCACCACCCAGCACCTGAATCAGGCAACCCAGCAACTGCAGGAAGAGTGCCTAATACCCATCAATTAGACACAATGAGCCAGATTCAGGATGCAGGAAGATTGCCAGGCGAGAAACCTGTCCTGCCAAACCTGCTTCACCATTGTCATCTTCGCAACACGGAGCATCAGGATAGCCATTGCATTCCTAGCTTCCGGCTAGATTTTAAATCTTAAAGGGTGTATCACCCAGTGCAATCAATCAAAGTGGGAGATTTCAAAATAAATTTAACAAAAATTTTTTTTTCCTTAAATAAACTTTCTGCTTTGGTGTCATCAAAGTTTTCTCTTTGCAAATGACCCAACTCCTAATTTTGTGTTTAAACTAGATAAATAAATATTAGCGGGCTGTTAGTGAAACAGGTGCTCTGATACAGGTCAGGACGGGCTTCAGCTAAAATATAAGAGCAGTGATCTCGCCAAGACTCATCAGCTGTCAGCAACTATTAAAAATCTAATGAACTGTCTGAGTGCATCTTGAATGTTTGTTTAGTTTAGTTTAGAGATACAGCACTGAAACAGGCCCTTTGGCCCACCGAGTCTGTGCCGACCATCAACCACCCATTTGTACTAATCCTACACTAATTCCATATTCCTACCACATCCCCACCTGTCCCTATATTTCCCTACCACCTACCTATACTAGGGGCAACTTATAATGGCCAATTAACCTATCAACCTGCAAGTCTTTGGCATGTGGGAGGAAACCACAGGGCGGGACAGTGGCGCAGTGGTTAGCACTGCAGCCTCACAGCTGCAGGGACCCGGGTTCGATTCTGGCTACTGCCTGTGTGGAGTTTGCAAGTTCTCCCTGTGTCTGCGTGGGTTTTCTCCGGGTGCTCCGGTTTCCTCCCACAAGCCAAAAGACTTGCAGGTTGGTAGGTAAATTGGCCATTATAAATTGTCACTAGTATAGGTAGGTGGTAGGGAAATATAGGGACAGGTGGGGATGTTTGGTAGGAATATGGGATTAGTGTAGGATTAGTATAAATGGGTGGTTGATGGTCGGCACAGACTCGGTGGGCCGAAGGGCCTGTTTCAGTGCTGTATCTCTAATCTAATCTAATCTAAACCGGAGCACCCGGAGGAAACCCATGCAGACACAGGGAGAACTTGCAAACTCCGCACAGGCAGTACCCAGAATTGAACCCGGGTCACTGGAGCTGTGAGGCTGCGGTGCTAACCACTGTGCCACTGTGCCGCCCCTCTTCCTTCTTCAGCTCTACAGGGCAGCAAAGGAAGAACTCTCATTGAGTTTGCTGGGATTGCTGACATTGCTGGGATAGGATAGCAAGAACGCCACCTAGGGTTGCCAACTCTGGTTTGATGTTACCCTGGAGGTTTTATCACATGACTTCCTGCCTCCAATCGCCCCGCCCCCACACCTCTGTTATTGGTTGCCCAACGTGCCCATCCTCGCAGTGCACCGCCTTCCCTTGCCAGTTGTAAAGTGAACAGACCCGTCATTATCCATTGGATGGTTCTTGACTGCTTGCAAAACGTTTTTTCATCTCCAATATTTTAATAAATAATTAACTAAAGTGTTCAAAGAAAATCAGAAAAACAACCAATAGCTTTTTGTTGTCCCGATGATTTTTCGCCAGGTTTGCTTGCAGCAGCACCTGGATGTTTACCTTTAACTCCTGGGTACTCCAGGCCAATCCTGGAGGGTTGGCAACCCTACCTCCACCTCGAGGTGCACTATAAAGGTGGCACTAATGCACTCTTTTTCTTCTCTGCCTCTTTTGGATGTCTCTTTACTGTTTTCTTGCTTTTTCCTCATTTCTTTTCCTCCCGCTTAACAACAGCAACTTACATTTATGTAGTGCCTTGACCATCGAAAAAAAATCTCAAACAATTTGGTTCTACCGGAGACAGTGGGCAGGGTGGGGATGGACTTGGCAAGGATACAGAGAATGTGGTGAGGCTAAAGATGGTGGATTTTATCTTCCTATGTTTAGCTGGAGGAAGTTACAACTTAAATGACTGAATGTCAGACAAGTAGTCTAACAGTAAAGGCAGTGAACGGGTTCAAAGAGGTGCTGGAGAGCTAGAACTTGGAATTATCAAAGTATCTGAGGAAGTTAACATAGATGATGTCACTAAAGGGCAGTATATGAATGAGGAAGAGGAGGAGGCCAACAGTGAATACTCAGGGTCTCCGAAGATGACAGTGCAGGGATAGAAAGTGAAGCCATTGCTGCAGATAAGCTGATTCTGACATGAATAGGTAAGAAAAAAAAACAAATAAGTCCCATGGAAGCTTCACAAAGGAGGAGAGGCATTGAAGAAGTTTTGTGTGATTGACTATGGAATGCACCTGGAATACCTGTGTGCAGTTTTGGTCTCCACATTTAAGAAAGGAGATACTTGCACTGGAGGTGGTGCAGTGAAGATTTACTGAAGGCTGCATTTGCTGACAACACAACAGTACAGGCACATGTGCAAATGCAGCCTTTAGTAAATCTTCACTGCACCACCTCCAGTGCAAGTATCTCCTGTCTTAAATGTGGAGACCATAACTGCACACAGGTATTCCAGGTGTATTCCATAGTGACAAATTTGTGACAAATTGAGCAGCACCATCTTATTACTGGCAGCTCCAGAGACATTTCAGTGGATAAGGCTACATTTGCACATGTGCCTGTACTATTGTGTTGTCAGCAAATGCAGCCTCATCCACTGAAATGCCTCTGGAGCTGCCAGCAATAAAGATGGTGCTGCTCAATTTGTCACAAAAAGCAATTGCCGCCTCCATCTGACCCCCCACGGTACCCTGCTCCCTCCTGCCGTCGTGCTTCTCTTCCTCGCTCCCGCGCCCATCTGCTCACCACTTCTCCCCCCTCAGTCACTCCCTCCCTGCCTTGCCACTGCCTTCCCTCAGACACTTACTCCACCCTTGCCACTTCCCCACATCAGCCGTTGGCTCCCCACATGCCCCCCGCCCCCCACCCCAGGCTGCTCGCTCCAGGCCTCGCCGCTTCCCTCTTCTTGGTCACTGGCTCCCATATTGCACCGTAACCCCTCGGCCGCTCACTTGCTTCAGCGGCGGCTCTTTCCCCGCCCCCGCCACTTCTTCAGGCAGCACAGCGAGGATCAATCGGCCAAAGGGGGAAGCAACGAGGCCAGGACTGAGCTGCTGAGGGCGGGGGAAGGCCGAGAGGGGTAGTCAGTGGCTGGGGGAGGAAGTGGCGACGCAGGAAGTGAGCAGCCGGGGAGATGTGGCGTGGCCGGGGAGTAAGCAGTCGAGGAGGGAAGCAGCACGGGAGATAGCAAGTGGGTGAGGGAAGGCAGTGGCGAGGTGGGATGGAGCTGGAAATTGAAAGTGGTGATTGAGGTGGGGATAGCAGAAGGGAATGGGGTACTGTTAGGAGGAATGGAGCCAGCGATCACGGCTATTGAGGGGTGAGGGCATTATTGCGTGGTGATGTCAGCGCACACATACTGGCAAGCTGCCAAATGGTCGCACACACTGATGACGTCCACAATCGCTCTGCACATACACTGCATTGTCAGGATTCCCTTTGTTTACTAAATTGGTCCCTGGGATGACGGGGTTGGCCTATGAGAGGCTGAGTATATTGGGCCTATATTCTCGGGAGTTTAGAAGAATGAGAGGCGATCTCATTGAAACATACAAGAATCTGAAAGGGTAAACACTGAAAGATTGTTTCCATTGGTCAAGGAATCTAGAACGCGGGGACATAGTCTCAGGATGAGGGACCGATCATTCCGGACTGAGATGAGGAGAAATTACTTCATTCAAAGGGTTGTGAATCTTTGGAATTCTCTACCCCAGAGGGTTGTGGATGTTCCATCGCTGAATGCATTTAAGGGTGGAATAGACAGATTTTTGGTCTTCCAGGGCATCAAGGGATATGGGGAGCGGGCAGGAAAATTGAATCAAAGCCCAAGGTCAGCCACGATCATATTGAATGCGGAGCAGACTCGATGGGCCATATGGTCTACTTCTGCTCCTATTTCTTATGTTTTTGTGACTATGTCAAAGCTACAGAGAGGCCAAGAAGAGATCATATACCATGGTCACAGTAGCTTGTAACTTTGGTTAGGACCTTCTTGGTGCTCTGGGAGAGGCAGAAACCAGATTGGAGGAACTCAATCACAAAGTTGGGGCAGCGGTGGATCTGGGATGCCGCACATAATCACGGACCTTGGGAAAGCAAAGGAGATTGAAGATGGCATGTTAATTATTGAGGACAGAGGAGTTAACAGTGATTTTTTTGAAGGTGGGGTCTGTGTTGGCATTAGTTTTGAAAGGTGTGGGGACAATGTCTGGGGAAGGGAACTATTTAAAACATCACCTAAAATGGAGGCCAGGAAGGGAAGTTGGCTGATCAGAGGTTTAGTGGGAATGGAGCTGAGGGAGCAGAAGGTTGATCCCATGGATGAAATGAATGTAAAATGGGTCGCATGAGCTGGGGATGGGGGAAAACTAGGGAGAGGATGATTCAGCATTAGGATGGAGATGGAGATTGTAAGTTAGAGGATGGCGGAAGCACCAGAGGCAGCTGAATGATTTGGCTTTACCTTAAGGATGATGAACTGCATGAGCTCCTCACACGTTGTTGGAAGTGATGGTGGAGGACACAGAAGAGGTGATTTAAAGATATAGGGCTGGATTCAACCGGGCTCCCGACATCGGGCTCCGTAGCAGGGTTGGGGGGGTGGGGGGTGGTAGTGTTGGAGATGGAGTGGAAGATTATTCCGGCAGAGGCTGCCACGGAGCTCCCGATTCTCCTGGCAGTGGCGAGGGTCCATGGCAGTCCCCCCGCCACTGGGCGACGGTACCTGAATTTCAATACGTACGTCAATAAAATGAATAAATTTAAATACATTCACCTCAAATCTTCCAGGCCCACTGCAATCTTCAGTGCGGTGGCTGGCACTCCTGTGCCTTCACTTCCCCATCCGGGGAAAGCCAGTGTGACGCTGGTGGGGAGGTGGGATGTTAAGATTTTTAGTGCAGGGAGTGGGGAGCAGGGTCAAATAAACATAATGAGAGCAGGGGAAGGTGGCAAGGGGTGAACTTTGTACAGTCTGGGGGAAGAGGTCAGGTTTCAGAGGTAAGTGTTTTGGGGGGGAAGGGCAAATACTTAATGTAATTTTTATTGTGGGGTGGGAAAGGGGCTTTAGGATTTTATCTGATACATTTTGAAGAGTGTATCTTGAAAAATTAAAATTTTCCGGCAGGGTTGGCTGCGCACACACAGCTGACACCATTGCTAGCATCGGACAGGCCACCCACTCTATATAATTGGGGGAGGGGTGCGCGGGCCGCCCCGGCTATTTAAATGAGCCATTGCGTAGGCGATTGCGGTGGCTCTGTGGCATGCGGCCTGCATGTGTGGTCCGCCATTTTCTTTGCCCGCTGCCAAGAGCAGGCTTTTAAAATCCAGCCAATAGTTGGTAACAGAGAAAAGGAACCTGTGGTAATCTCTGTCCTCCAAGATGGTCCCTGATCGGTGGTCTGTTCTGTCATAGCCCAAATGGATGTAGTATTCAATCCGCACTTTCTTTTTTCAATCTCCAGTATCCTCTATACAGATCTCAGATAGAAAACGCGGATATGAAGTCATGTCATGTCAATGGTTTGAATGTTGACATCTAATGATTCTGTGCCAAAATTGCTTCCAGCCCTACAGTGATGGTTAGTTCTGTTTGGGAGAGTCTGGGCTGCTTTACTAAATTGGTGTGATTCTGAAAACATTCGGAATTACAATGAAAAGAATGAAATTACCTATAGTGATTGCAAGGAATCGAAGTAACAAGTAAGGCTACTTCATGTTTCAGTAATTTAATTTCTGACAATTTGGCATGCATGTTTCCATTAAAAGTATATAACATGCTATCTATAATTTTTTAAAAATACATTCATGAGATTTGGACGTCATTGGTAAGGCGAGCATTTATTGCCGATCTCTCATTGCTTTTCATGAATACAACTGTATGGCTTCACGGGCCATTTCAGAGGGCAGTTGAGAGCCAACCACATTGTTGTTGGGTCTGGAGTCATATATAAGCCAGGCCTGGTAAGGACGGAAGATTTCCTTCTCGAAAGGACATTAAATGGGTTTTTATTGGCTACCTGGTAGTTTCATGGCCACTCTGACTGATCCTAGCTATTTAAACTCATGGGCTGGATTTTGCTGCGGGCTTCAGGAGCCCAATGTCAGCATCAAATGGGGGTCCTGAGCCTGCATTCACCGGCAGCAAGACCGGCTCAGAATCTTCCGCGATGCCGCCTCCTAATTGACCACCTCCAAGCTCGCCATCCAATTAAGGAGGAGCCTTTGTTGGCCTGCACATCAGTGATCAAATAACCAGGATCTAAGCCAGTAGGTCAACTGGGGTGGAGGGGAAATCCCTTCACTGGAACAGTCTCAGCTGCATTTACAGCTTCTCATGAACACAGCCTCCAGCTCTGATGACCCCTGCCCCAACCCCAGCCTACCATTGTGTTCGTCTCCATTGAGCTGGCGGCCTCCGCACATGGCGGGAGCTGCTTCACGAATGGCAAAATGCCAGTGACACCGCAAAATCGCTCCTAATTGGGGCATTAATTACCTTAATTTGCTGCCCGCATCCGTGGGGCAGGTTCTCTTCCCAGCCTGTCCCTGGGAAAGTTTCCCAGCAGCAGGAATGTGCCAGGGAGCTGTCCCAATGCAGCTTCCCCGTTTTCCCAGTCCCCCGCCACTGCGCCCACCACTACGGGGCTGGGAAAATCCAGCCCATGTCTCCAGATCATTAGTCCAGACCTCTGGATTATTTGTCCAGTGACATTTCAATGAAGCACTGCTTGAAACAAATAAATACTGCAGAATATGTTAGTCATTAATTTCACGCAGCAAGTAATTAAGAGCAGGTTTTGTGCTATTCAGGAAGTAAATAATGGTCAGTAAAGGGCCTCAATGTAACTGGATATTAGTATGCTAGACATGTTTAGGTGAGTGAAATACACCAAAGGGACTCAGTAGGGAACAAGTAGTTTCACAGTATCAGGCAAACAGTATGGTCTTTGAGATTTATTTGGCCAAGAATTTGTGTTGTGTATCCTGAGTCTGGTATCAAGAGACATAAAGAACAGAGAGAGAGAAATGTAATTGTATTTGGAAAGTGGCTTATCACATTGCTCAGAAATGTTCCAAAGTGCTTCATATGTAAGGAATTGCTTTCAATTAATCTGACTGCTGTTATGTAGGTGTAAGCACAGCAGTCAAGTTCTGTACGTCGAGTTCACACAAACAGCAACTGGATGAATAAACAGTTAGTTTCTATTTGGTGAGTGTTTGAGGGAGAAATGCTGGCCAAAACACCAGAAGAAGGCTCTGTTCTTTGAATAGTGCCATGGGATCTTTAACATGCAGTCGACCCACAGGAACACACTAAGACTTCAGTTTTACAGTTCACCTGAAATATGGCAGCCCAACCATGCACTGAATGTCAGCCTAGATTGTATGTGCTGAAGCCCTGCAGGCGGACTGTAACTCACGTCTGACTGTGGGTAAGACTGTCACCACCAACTCCTCACCCACTCCCTAACCAAGCTGAACTGACACTTTGGTGAAATTATTTGAGCTAATAAATAACTTGTTGCAGGTTTCTAGTGGGACAACCACCTTCATCAGCGAGCATGTCTGCAGGGGTGGGGGGACAAGGGGATGGGGTCGGGGCAAATGCTACTTCATATGCCTTATGTCTTCTGCAGCATTGTACGCCCAGGGGCCTCAAGGTTTGCCCCCAAACTTTTAAACTACTACCTTAACCTATGTAATCAATCACTGTGACCATTTGCATAGGCTCAGGGTGCTCTTTTAATGTTAAGTACCTCTACCACCCATAACAACCATGGACACGAGGATCAGCAGCATTTACCCAATATGTGTTTTTAATTGCTCCACCATTGGCGGCTGTGCCTTCAGCTGCTTAGGCCCTAAGCTCTGGAATTCTCTCCCTAAACCTCTCTACCTCTCTAATTCACTCACCTCCTTTAAGACACTGCTTTAAACTTACCTCTTTGAACAAGTTTCTAGTCATTTGCAGAATTTTGTTTGTTAACGTTTCTGTGAAGCACCTTGGGAGATTTTACAAAGAAGGAAATCATGGTAAGAGCGGTCAATAGTTTGATCAAAGAAATGTGTTTTAAGGAGTCTTAAAGGAGGAGAGGGAGGTTGGAAAGAAAGACCTTGTATCTATAAAGTGCCTTTCACAACCTTAGCCGATCTCAAAGTATGTCACAGCCAATGAAGTCCTTTTGAAGTGACTACACTTCGTAATCTAGGAAACATGGCAATTTGTGCACAGCAAGCTCCCACTTATAGCAATGAGATCTCATTTAATGATATTGGTTAAGGGATAAATAATTGCCAGGACACCAGAGAAAACTCCCTGTTTAACTTCATCATCAAAACTGCTTACTTCCACCTCCTTAACATCACCTATCTCAGCTCATCTGCTGCTGAAACCCTCATCCGTGCCTTTGTTATCTCTAGACCTGACTAGTCCAGTCTCCCACCTTGCACCCTCTGTAAAATTGAGGTCATCCAAAGCTTTGTTACCCGTATCCTAATTCACACCAAGTCCAATTCACCGATCACCACTGTGCTCATTGATCTAAACTGACTCCCGTTTAAACAACGCTTCAATTTTAAAATTCTCATCCTTGTTTTCAAATTCCTTCATAGCACCATCCCCCCACTATCTCTGTAACCTCCTCCAGCCCAGAATTCTCTGAAATATCTGCAATCCTCCAATACTGGTCTCTTGAGTATCCCTGCTTTTCATCGCTCCACCATTGGCAGCTGTATTTTCAGGTCCGAGGCCCTAAGCTTTGTATTCCCTCTCGAAACTTCACCACCTCTCTACGTCTCTCTCTTTCCATTACAGTGCTCCTTAAAACCTACCTCTTTCATCAAGCTTTTATTCACTTATCCTAATATCTGCCTACGTAGGTTCAGTGCCAAATTTTGTTTGATAATCGTTTCTGTGACGCATCTTGGGACATTTAACTACATTAAAGGTTTTATATGAATACAAGTTGCTATTGTATGCATTCAGGGAACTGTTTGTAAACTTGCTTTATCAAGTACACTTTGGTAATAAAATTTAAACTATTGTGTCACTGCCTATATTTACGCTCAGCTGCACTCTTGCAGCATTTGGTTTCTAACTGTACACAAACCAACCTAAAAGGTGTACTGGGAATTTTTATATGCAAGACAGAAAATATGATGTAACGATGTAGCAGTACATTGACTTAAAGATGACACATAGTGGGGCGGTAAATCTGTGAAGTTTTTACAATAAAGACATTTATTAATGGTTTCCAAAAAACATAACAGTCACAGAGAGAGAGGCAGTCCAGAGATCGAAACAAGGGAAAGACGTATCATTGCAATACTGTGAAAGCACAGACACAGACAGCCCTCATAATGGCAGAACATCTCCAAGCAATAGGAAAGGAAAAGCAATGTTCACAATATGGATAGAAAATCAAACAAATGATAAACAGCTGAAATTGGAGATGTTCACAGTATCCCCAGTGACAAAGCTGATGAACAATTTCCGGAGTTAACCTAAAATGTTAAGCCTTGTCTTATTTTTTAAATATCTACAGATCACGCCCCCTCTCCCAATCACATTCCCTCCCCAATCACATTTCCCCTCCCAATCACAACAACCCCCCCATCAAATCCCCCCTTCTGATCACTGCCCCCCCAGTCCCGATCACTACCCCACCGCTTCCTGATGACGTCCTTCCTGCCAATCATTGCCTCCAATGCCCTCTTCCCGATAGCCCTTAACTCCCTTCCTCACTCCCGATGACTTACTCCTCCCTTATAAGCCCTGAGGGTCACTGTCAGAGGTGTAACAGCTTGAAATTCAAGTGTTCATTGCCAGCTTCCTAGAAATTCCCAGTACAATGTGGGTCTGATACCTTAGATCAGGTGGGCCCTGAGCCTAACTGTTCAGGCACAGGACCTGTTCCTGCCCAAAGGCTCCATTGGCTGAGTGGTGTCATTGGTTTAAACCCAGTGAAGCCTGTGACATTCCTGAATAACAGGAGCTAATAGAAGCAACAGGGGCCAGAATTTTACATCGGGCCGGAGGCCCCACCCACCGGCCTAAAAGTCAGGGGTGAGCCTGCCTCTGCCGGGCCTGGGGAGCCACGCTGCAATTTTACACTCTCCAAGCCCTTAATTGGACTTATGCCAGACTTCCACCACCTTGAGGCAGGAAGTCCCGCTTCCAAGAGCTGCTGGACAATCAGCAGGTGGGCAGCTCTTAGTCCCAGCAGAACCACCAGGAGTGGTGGCCAATGCTGGGACTGGAGCCAGCGCGGCAGCAAGATGGATGCCGGCCCCGGTGAGGCAAGCGGGGGATTGGTTGTGAGGGGGTGTGGTCTTTATTCTAGTGGGAGCAGTTGGGCCTTCAGAGGGGCCCTCTGTGGGGCACAGAGTGCCCCCTCCAGCCCATAAGGAGGCCGCCAGGTTTTACCTGGTGGCATTCTGCAGCGGTGGCAGAAGAAGGCCCTTAAGTGGCAGTTAATTGGCTACTTAAGGGCCTTGATTGACCTGGGGTGGACAGGCCATTTTTCACTGCCGCAGCCCCTGGTAAAATTACAGCGGGGTCAGGAACGGCACCACCCCCCACCCCACCACCCACTCAATTTTACACCCCACCCCCACCCCACCTCCCCCCCCCACCAACTCCATCCCCGCCACCAACCCGTTACTGTGGGGGGACCATAAAATTCAGCCAGGGTTTGGAATTTCATATCAACATTTTACTCAATGCAAAGTTCTCAAAGAAAAATGTCTATATATTAATTATTCATAATAACCTCAATTCATAAGGAATGGTTTTCTGAGCTTTGCTCTCTTTTTCGACTCAGGCAGTGACTTATGCTGAGATGCCTTCCCATTGGTATTAGCAAATCTCAGATAGTTCGTCGAAGTAACCATTCCTCCTATGAACCGTAAGGAGGATTTAAAATTGATAAGGAGGAGATATTGGATAGGCTGTCTACTTAAAGTTGATAAGGCAACAGGATAGGATGAGATGCATCCAAGGATACTGAGGGAAGTGAGAGTGGAAATTGCAGAGGCACAGCTATAATTTTTCAGTCTTCCTTAGGCTCAGGGGAGGGACCAGAGGAATGGGGAACTGAAAATGTTACACCCTTGTTCAAAAAAAGTGTAAAGATAAGCCCAGCAACTACAGGCCAGTCAGTTTAACTTTGGTGGTGGGGAAGCTTCTAGAAACAATGATGAGGAAAAACTTTTTCACGCAGTGAGTGGTTAGAATCTGGAATGCACTGCCTGAGAGTGTGGGGGAGGCAGGTTCAATTGAAACATTCAAAAGGGAATTAGACTGTTATATGAAAAGGAAGAATGTGCTGGGTTACAGGGACAAGGAGGGGGAATGAAACTAAAGTGAATTGCTATTTCGAAGAGCCTGGGCAGACACGATGGGCTGAATGGCCTCCTTCTGCACTGAAACAATTCTGTGATTCTGTGAATAATTCGGGACAAAATTAATAGTCACTTGGGCAAATGTGGGTTACTTAGGGAAAGCCAGCACGTATTTGTGAAGGGCTAATCATGTTTAACTAACTCACTGGAGATTTTTGATCAGATAACAGAGAAGGTTGATCAGGATAATGCTGTTGATGTGGTGTACATGGACTTCCAAAAAGCATTTGATAAAGTGCCGCACGACAGGCTTGTGAGCACAGTTATATGGAACAAACGAGACAGTAGCAACATGGATACAAAATTGGCTGAGTGACAGGAAACAGAGAGTAATGGTTAATGGTTGTTTTTCAGACTGGAGGAAGGTTTGTAGTGGAGTCCCCCAAGGGTCAGTATTGGACCCTTGCTGTTCCTGATATATATTAATGGCCTAGATATAGGTGTACGTGGCACAATTTCAAAATTTGCGGACGATATGAAACTTGGAAACGTTGTGAACTGTGAGGAGGAAAGTGTAGAACTTCAAAAGGACATGGACAAGTTTGTGGAATGGGCGGACAAGTGGCAGATGACATTCAATGCGGAAAAGTGTGAAGTGATTCATATTGGTAGCAAGAACGCGGAGAGGCAATACAAAATAAAGGGTGTAATTATAAAGGGGTGCAGGTGCAGAGGGTGTATATGTGCATAATTCATTGAAGGTGGCAGGACAGGTTGGGAGTGCGGTTAATACAGCATACAGCATCCTAGGCTTCATTAATAGAGTACAAAAGCAAGTAAGTTACATTAAATAAAAACAAGAAATGCTGGAACCACTCAGCAGGTCTGGCAGCATCTGTGAAAAGAGAAGCAGAGTTAACGTTACGGGTCAGTGACTCTTCTTCGGAGTTATGTTAAACTAGTTTAGAACACTGGTTCAGCCTCAACTGGAGTATTGTGTCCAGTTCTGGGCGCCACACTTTAGGAAAGATGTGAAGGCATTAGAGAGAGGGCAGAAAAGATTCACGAGAATGGTTCCAGGGATGAGGAACTTAAGTTACATAGATAGATTGGAGAAGTTGGGGATATTTTCCTTGGGAAAGAGAAGTTGAAAGGAGATTTGATAGAGGTGTTCAAAATCATGAGAGGTCTGGACAGAGAAGATAGGGAAAACGGTTCTCATTGGTGGAAGAATCAAGAACAAGAAGGCACAAATTTAAGGTAGTTGGCAAGGGAAGCAATGCAGACATGAGGAAACACTTTTTCATGCAGCAAGTGGTTGGATCTGGCATCCACTGCCTAGAGTATGGCGGAAGCAGGTTCAATTGAGGCATTCAAGAGGGAATTGGATTGTTATCTGAAAAGGAAGAATGTTCGGGGTTGCAGGGAGAAGGCCGGGGAATGGCACTAGGTAAATTGCTCTTTCGGAGTGCCAGCACAGACATGACAGGCCGAATGGCCTCCTTCTGTGTTGTACCGATTCTGTGATAAACTTCAAGAGGACATTGTTACGACCGAGGCGGAACGAGTGAACTATCTTTCTCTAGTTCCACTTCTCCACAGGTCACAACAGAGTTCCGAAGAAGGGTCACTGACCCGAAACGTTAACTCTGCTTCTCTTTCCACAGATGCTGCCAGACCTGCTGAGTGAATCCAGCATTTCTTGTTTTTGTTACATATATTTAAATGTTTAGCCAGTTACCGATATGGCCAATTATAACAAAATTATCAATTTATTTTAAAAAACAAGACTTATTCAGTGAGGATGCAGAGCAGTAACACACAGATTGAAATATGAAAGTTCCCTTTTAACTTAGCCCAACACACACAAACACACTGGTTAAAGAAAAAATTGAGATTTTTCTCTGCAGAGGTCTCTTTACAAACAAAGACAAAAAAAATACTTTAGCCAAATTTTTGTTAATCCTTGAAGGAAAAGGAGAAGATATGGAATTATATCAGTTGTCCCTTTGTTCTGGCATCCCAAATACGCGTAGATGGCTGTCACTGGCATGTTTTTGGAGCAGGTCTCTTCAGGCAACATGGAGGATTAGTCTAGCAAGTTTTCTGGGAGAAGTGTGGCATCAGGGGTTTCAGCTGTCACACACTGAATTCTCAGGATTTCTGAGAGGTGAAGAAAGGATGAGCTGGTGGCTTCTCTCTTCGCAGGCTTACCCCCAACTGACTCAAAACAATCCAAAACGAAACCAGCTCTTGACCACCATAAATCTTGACATGTCACTTCTCTGTAAACAACTGCCCCTAGTTATCAAGGCTCTTGTTGTTTACTTAGCTGAAGACATGTGACTTCCATTAAGTGTCTTTTTAAACCAAGTCCCAAAGTCCTTCCAGTGACCTTATTTAAAAAAAAACAAAGTCCAGCAGCTCCTCAGATTTCCATAGACTTTTACACACAAATCTTCAAAAAATATTAAAACATGGAAACACCTTCCTAACAACATAGATAGGCTGGTGGAATGGGCGGACAAGTGGCAGATGAAATTTAATTCAGAGAAGTGTAAGGTGATTCATTTTGGTAGGAAGACTGAGGAGAGACAAAATAAAATAAAGGTTACAATTCTGAAGGGGAACTAGGAACAGATGGACCTGGGGGTATATGTGCACAAATCATTGAAGGTGGCAGGGCAGATTGAGAAAGCGATTAATAAAGCATATAGGATCCTGGGCTTCTCAACAGAGGCATAGAGTACAAAAGCAAGAAAGTGATGATAAACCTGTATAAAACACTGGTTCAACCTCAAATAGAGTATTTTGTCCAGTTCTGGGCACCACTCTTCAGGAACAATGTGAAGGCATTAGAGAGAGTGCACAAAAGATTCACAACAATGGTTCCAGGGATGAGGAAATTCAGTTCCGTGGATAGGTTGGAGAAGCTGGGACTGTTCTCCTTGGAAAAGAGAAGATTAAGAGGAGATTTGATAGAAGTGTTCAAACTTCTGAGGGGTCTGGATAGAGTAGATAGAGAGAAACAGTTCCCATTTGTGGAAGGATCGAGAACCAGAGGACACCAATTTAAAAAGAAATTAAAAAACATGAGGAAAATTGTTTTCACACAGCGGGTGGTTAGATCTGGAATGCTTTACCTGAGAGTATAGTGGAGGCAGATTCAATCCAGGCATTCATAAGAGAATTGGATAATTATCTGAAGAGAAAAAATTTCCAGGGCGACAGTCAAAAAGGTGAGGGAGTGGGATTAGGTGAGTTGCTCTTGCAGAAAGATGGGCTGAATGGCCTCCTTCTGTGCTGAAACCATTCTATGATTCTAAACAGTTCAATTTTAACTCTGTACAAGTGACTGGGTTCTGAATGGGTACAAATCGGGCCCGATGTGTGAACATACACAACCAGGCCTCGATTCCAAGCCGAGGTACGATCGGTTGCAAGTTGGCGGGGAGGGTGTCAGAGCAAATGATGAAGTCGCACATCCAGGCCTGGTGAAATGTTTCACTCTTTGGCCTCATTCAAATATTCAAGCTTACATTCCATCCTGATCCCAGTAGGAATCACTGCCAGACTGGCAGACCGGATCAGGGATTCGGGCAGCAGGAGGTCACCGCAAGGGGCCGATGCAGCAGCCGACCCCACCCCCCACCCTGATCACAAGGAAACCTCTGTCCCCGAAGTCTCTGGTTGTGCCACCTGGTATCAAGCTCGTGAGCTCCCTACCCACCAGCCCCACATCACCAACCCCCACCACCGCACTCCATAAAAATTGAGGTCAATGTTGCTATTTCATTCCATTACTTATCAGAGAGTATCATTACACAAGGAAAGAAGAGATAAATCTATAAAAGGTAATTTATAAAACAGGCATTCTGAGCATAAAATGCAAAATCAACACAGAGGTAAATGTTCCATAGAATCTACCGTCTGTTTCATCGACTGATCTAAAACATCCTTCAAAAGATTTAGCTTGAATAAACATGCTCTACGTGATAAATTTGGAGTGGGAGTTCAAGCCAGCTAAATCTTTTTTGAAATGATGATATTGCATACAAGTGGCAAGATAATACATTTTACCATTATTTATGAGATTGTGGTGCGCATCTGTGAATAAACAAAAACGGCTTGCCAAACACTTTTTCATGAAGATAGTATTCCTTCAAAGCAGAGTTGCTGGTTTATGGCCTTATGAATTACACATGTTAGTGTTGCAGTTTCCTTCAAATCTCAGTGTCAAACAAATGTTCATTGTTTCCTTCCCGTAAATCAGAATATTTTGCTTCTAATTGGCATGAGAAACCCAGTTTGGAGCTAATTCACTTGGACTGTACAACAATCAGCTTTGAAAGCTCTGGAATTCCCTCCCCAAACCTCTCTGACTCTCAGGTTCTTATTGACCTACTGGCTTCCCAACGCAGGACCAGCACGTTTAAATTTTCAATCGGCAGACAGGAGGCGGAAGATGAAGCCTTTCCAACATTTTAAATTAACCACTTAAGACCCTTACCGAGCGCATTAACAGCTCGCTCTGGGGGTAGAGTGCAGTCTTCAACCAGGAGGTTGGGTTCAATGCGCCGTCGGAAACAAGTCATGAGGGAGGAGGCAGTGTCATTGCGGGGAGCACTCAGCAGCGTCGGCACAGAGGCAAATGGCAGCCACCAGTATGGGACTGTGAGATGGCCCTCACAGTGCTGGAAAGAGAAAGAATACAGAGCTGGCAGCAGCAGCAGCAAATTGCAGAGTAACATTGGAGAAGGAGGACACAGTACTGACCAAGATAAAGGCAGAAAGTCATGGTCCAATGATGGCAAGTCTATCAGAATAGTAAAAGAATAGTAAAAGAAAGGACAGGCTGATATTGAAAGTGCCGAAAAATAAGAGCAAAACGCTGCGAATGCTGGAACTCTGAAATGAGAACAGAAAGTGCCAGAAATACTCAGCAAGTCTGGCAGCATCTGTGTAAAGACAAACAGAGTTAACGTTTCAGGTCTGTGACCCTTCATCAGAACTGGCAAAAGTTAGAAATGTAACAGTCTTTGAGCAAGCGAAAGGGGGAGGGGGAGAAGAACAAGAGGGAAAATCTCTGATAGGACAGAGTGGGAAGAGATTAAATGACAGAGATGTCCTGGAGCAGAATGCAAATGGAGTGCTAAATGGTTGTAGTGAAAGACAAAGCATGAGTCCAGAGAGAGCGCTAATGGCAGAATAATGAACAGCTCTGAAGACAAAAACATGAAAAACAAGGTTGTGAATTAAAATGGCAAGCAACCTGAAGGTCAAGACTATGCTTACGGACTGAGCGGAGGTGTTCTGCAAAGCGGTCACCCAGTCTGCGTTTGGTCT
Organism: Heterodontus francisci; assembly: GCF_036365525.1. Lineage (NCBI taxonomy): Eukaryota > Metazoa > Chordata > Chondrichthyes > Heterodontiformes > Heterodontidae > Heterodontus > Heterodontus francisci. Next base: position 26,301,002 of record NC_090375.1, read on the forward strand.
CCCCAATGTAGAGGAGACCGCATTGTGAGCAGCGAATACAGTATACTACATTGAAAGAAGTACAAGTAAATCGCTGCTTCACCTGGAAGGAGTGTTCAGGGCCTTGGATGGTGAGGAGAGGGGAGGTAAAAGTGCAGGTACTACACCTCCTGCGATTGCATGGGAAGGTGCCGTGGGAAGGGGGCAAGGTGTCATGGATAATGGAGGCGTGGACCAGGCTGTAGGTGGGAAGAAACTGGACAAAGGGAGAAAAAATAGAGTCAAGATAGGAAGAAATAAGTTCAATGGGACAGGAAAAGGCTGAAACGATGGGTCTACCGGGACAGTCCTGTTTCTAGATTTTGGGAAGAAGATAGACCTGTTCAGAGTTGCGGGGCTATGAGGTTGGAAGCTGTAGAGGGAAGATCTCTAGAGGAAATGAGGTCAGTGACAGTCCTGGAGACAGTGACTTGATGTTCCATGGTAGAGTCATGGTCCAGGTGGAGGTAGGAAGAAGTGTCTGAGAGTTGGCGCTCAGCCTCTGCAAGGTAGAGGTCGGTATGCCAGACAGCAACAGCACCATCACAACAGTGCCTCTGCCATGTCTTCCTTTTTCCTCAACAGAGGATTCCCCGCACTTTGGTCGACAGGGCCCTCGACCGTGTCCAACCCATTTCCTGCACTTCCCCTCCTTCCCAAAAATGCAACAGCGTCCCCCTTGTCCTCACTTTCCACCCCACCAGCCTCCACATTCTGCCACCTCCAGTGTGATGCCACCACCAAACGCATCTTCCCCTCTTCTCCCCGTCAGCATTCCAAAGGGACCATTCCCTCTGCGACACCCTGGTTCACTCCATCATCCCCGACCCCTCGTCCCTTTCCCACAGCATCTTCCCATGCAATCGCAGGAGGTGTAATACCTGCCCTTTTACCTCCTCTCTCCTCACTATCCAAGGCCCCAAACACTCCTTTCAAGTGAAGCAGTGATTTACTTGTACTTCTTTCAATTTAGTATACTGCATTTGCTGTTCACAGTTCAGTCTCCTCTACATTGGGGAGACCAAACGCAGATTGGGTGACCACTTTGCAGAACACCTCCACTCGCTCCGCAAGCATGACCCCCAGCTTCTGGTTTCTTCCCATTTTAATTCACCATCCTGTTCTCATGCCCACATTTCTGTCCTTGGCCTGCTGCAGTGTTCCAGTGAACATCAACGTAAGCTCGAGGAGCAGCACCCCATCTTCCGATTAGACACTCGACAGCCTTCTGGACTCAATATTGAGTTCAATAATTTCAGACCATAAGCCCCATTATTTTTTTACATATTTTTTAAAATAATTTATTTTTTAACCATATGCTATTCTTAAACTTGTTTTTCATGATTTTGCTTTCAGAGCTGTTCATTATTCTGCCATTAACACCCTCTCTGGACTCGTGCTTTGTCTTTCACTACAACTATTTAGCACTCCATTTGCATTCTGTTCCATGACATCTCTGTCATTTAATCTCTCCCCCCTCCGTCCTATCAGAGACTTTCCTTCGTGTTCTTTTTCCATCCTCCCCCCTTCATTTGCTCAAAGACTGTTACATTTCCAACTTTTGCCAGTTCGGATGAAGGGTCACAGACCTGAAACGTTAACTCTGTTTCTCTCTACACAGATGCTGCCTGACCTGCTGAGTATTTCTAGTACTTTCTTATCTCTCCTTCCTTGGCTTACTGTTAACTTCTCCTGATGCAACTGTTTAGGAGGTCCCTCCACATGAAAGGGGTTGTACAATTTGAAGCTTTTGTCACTGTTGTAACTCTGCGGATCTGCACCTGAGAAGTTAGGCTCGCATTCCCCTTTGGGAGAGTTAATGGAACTTGCTCCTAACTTTGCCTCTACTACTGCACTGTCAATATCTGCTTCTTGCACTCTTCTCATGTTGTCTCACCAAGTAGTCTCGCTCATTGAGAAGATGTTTCTTTCAAAGACGTGTGCCTAGTGCACAGACCACTGCCAACTTCAGAAGGGCACTCTATGAAACAGTGTCAAGCGTCCCGGAGTCTGGCCAGAGCACAGTCAGACTCCTGGGCAGCAGAGGCCCAGGGCTAAGGAAGAAGGGGCAATAAGGCTCCAGTTTCTGAGCCAGACACAATCTTCAACTGCACACTCTCTCACAATACCAACCCTTATTCCCATTATCCAGAGCATCACCAGCATCACGTGGAGACACAAAAGTCAACCCCAGTGCAAAAAATCTACAAATGCTTTATTCACTAACCATTAAACATCCTTTCACATTCTACACATCCAAGTGACCCACGAAGTGATCTCACCGGCACGGAGACCTCCGCAGACGGCCACTCCTACGAGGTTCTCCCCGTGGCAGAGGATGAGGTGGAGGCAGACTACTTAATCGTGCCTCTCTGTAACTGAGATGCCCATGGCAGCCATCCTCGTACCATAAGGGGCACCTCCAAAGGCTGCTGTGCACACGAGCTCATGGGGGCAGCCTCTGTCACAGGACATGAGTCCACAGGTGCCTCACCCATCAGAGGAGCCATGGAAGCAAATGATGATGAAGGAGCCACCTGAGTAGTGGCTCCCTTAACACTATTTCCTGCCTCCTCAGCCCCTTCATACTGCCCTGGATCACTGGAGTGGACCACCAGCTTGGGTACAGCTGGCATCCACTCCATGTTTCTCTAAGCCATTTGCACCACTGACTGGTTGATGCTGTTGAGTGTGCCATGCACCCTCTGCATTTCAGTGTGCTGTTCCTGTATCCACTCTGACTGATGCTGCATATGGCTCTCCAAGAGGTTGGCCACTCTCTCAATGGATGAGCTCACATGCTCAAAGCATTGAGCCATTGTGGAGCACAGGAGATGACTGGACTCCTCAATTCTCATCACAAGACTCTACAGTGCCTCAGGTAACTCCAACATGTGGGCACACATTTCACATCGGTTCTCAATGATGATTTTCCTGCTTTGTGACATACGAGGCTCAGCATCTTAACTCAGCTGAGCAGGGTTATGTCCTCCATCCTCCGGGGTCGAGTGGGAGGGTGGTGGGGGGGGCGGGGGGCACTGGCCATAGCTGAATTTTCCTCTCCCAAGACCTCCAGCTCTGAGGTATCATGTGCCTCACCCTGTGCCACTGTGTACTGATGTGCGCGGACCCACCAGGGTGCAAGTATCTGCGCTGTTGGCGGGTGCAGTGGTAAAGTGTGACGGTGAAGCCTCCGAGGTGTCTTGCTCCTCGGATTCCCCGGGGACTTGTTGCCCACGGGGAGACTGCTGGCTCTCTGCATGTGACCCTGCGGCAGACACAAGAGAGGATAGTGAGGAAAGATCAGTGCACACAACAGATGCTTATGCTGTTTGAAATGATGACACATGTTAAGATTTCTTCATCCTATCTGCGATAGACCCCCCATCTCGCCACCCCCCGGTGCCCCTGCAGATGGGCACTCTGGCCACTCTGCTCCTTGACGCGAGTGAGGACTGCGAACTGTGCCTGCCCTCCTTCCAGGTGTGCCCTCTCCATCTTGTAGCGTTGACCTCCCGTTTCACCTGTAAGGTGAAGAACGATGCCATTAGTGCAAGGCCTTCCTCTCCACTTGTAGCCTTTCACTCATCAACAACATTACAGACTGCACTCCAGCCTCCTGAGCAGCAGCACTTGGGTTCTGACCTATGCCAGTGCATCAGCTAGGCTTCACTGAACACCCCTCCCCCATGCTGATTGGCCCTCTAAGCATCCACAGGATGCCCCTTTCCCTGGCACTGCTGACTGGGAGGAATACCATTTGTGTCTCTCGCGTCAATCACTCTGCTGGATCTAGTGAGGTTGTTGAAGTGCTTCTGACATGGCACTAGGGTCCTCCACACCACTCCCCTGCTGCTGGCCTCATTGGCAAACTCCATCCATGCCCTCTTGGCCTGTTATGGGAGCCTCCTCTCACCACTGGCAGGGAACAGAAAGCTCCTACAGCCTGTCACCACTTCTAGCATGGCCTGAAGTGACTCATCCTAAAACCGGGGGAATGTCTGGCATGGGTGTCCTCTATGCCCACTGCCCACTGCTCTACCTCAGTCTCCATAATGTTGATGAACTGCAGCCTCAGCAATGGCTACTGCTCGCTCTTTAAATCAGGCCCATTCCCAAACAGGTCCCACCTTGTCCATTCTTGTCCAATTAGCAGATTTGCATCCGGAAATTGCATCGGATGCATGTTCTCCCGTCATTGCAGGGTCAGAACCTGGAAGCCTTTGCAACACCAGGGTCCTGACCCGGGAACCGAAATCTCACTTTCCTCCTTTAAGATGCTCCTCAAAACTTACCTCTTTGACCAACCTTTAGGTCATCTGACCTAATGTTTCATTATGTGACTTGGTGTTGAATTTTGATGATAATGTTCCTGCAAAGTGCCTTGAGGCATTTTACTACATTAATGATGCTAGATAAATACAAATTGTTGTTGTTATTGTTGGCTGGATACTGGGGACAATTTTCATATCATTACTGCCCGAAATTGAGGTGGGAGGGTGGGGGTCATCGAGAATGGTGAGGGACGAAAATCTTAAATTCCACTTAGTTTGCGGCTCAATGTTTCAGCCGGGTCTGGACCTCCCACTACAAACGGGCAAAAGTTTAATTTCCATATTGAAAAGGGTGTATGGAAAAGCCTTCTGCCATTTTTGGCCACAGGGGCAGGTTAGATGCCAAGTTTCCAACATGCCAATGAAATCTGGCAGGGTAAAAGGCCCTCAGACAGGAGGGCATAAAATGAGGCATGTTGCCAATCTTGCACTGAAATTTATGACCCCTGACCACCGAATCAGAGGTTACAAAACTTGGGCCAGCAGCATCTTTAAAAGGGATAGAAGCTTGGCAGCAATAACTGTGGTTTCATATTGCTTTGTCATCTCCGTAAGACCTCGATACCAACTATTTCACATCTTAATGACAAATTGCACCTCATATGATGTTTGCATCTTTAACAATTCTTATCTGTATATATTGATGAAATGGGCAGACACAATGGCAGATGCAACTTAATGCAGTTAAGTTTAAAGTGATGCACTTTGGAAGAAACAGCAGGCAGAGGTCTTTTCTTTTTTTGTCTTTTGGGCCTCCTTATCTCGAGAGACAATGGATACGCGCCTGGAGGTGGTCAGTGGTTTGTGAAGCAGCGCCTGGAGTGGCTATAAAGGCCAATTCTGGAGTGACAGGCTCTTCCACAGGTGCTGCAGAGAAATTTGTTTGTTGGGGCTGTTGCACAGTTGGCTCTCCCCTTGCGCCTCTGTCTTTTTTCCTGCCAACTACTAAGTCTCTTCGACTCGCCACAATTTAGCCCTGTCTTTATGGCTGCCCGCCAGCTCTGGCGAATGCTGGCAACTGACTCCCACGACTTGTGATCAATGTCACACGATTTCATGTCGCGTTCGCAGACGTCTTTATAACGGAGACATGGACGGCCGGTGGGTCTGATACCAGTGGCGAGCTCGCTGTACAATGTGTCTTTGGGGATCCTGCCATCTTCCATGCGGCTCACATGGCCAAGCCATCTCAAGCGCCGCTGACTCAGTAGTGTGTATAAGCTGGGGGTGTTGGCCGCTTCAAGGACTTCTGTGTTGGAGATATAGTCCTGCCACCTGATGCCAAGTATTCTCCGAAGGCAGCGAAGATGGAATGAATTGAGACGTCGCTCTTGGCTGGCATACGTTGTCCAGGCCTCGCTGCCGTAGAGCAAGGTACTGAGGACACAGGCCTGATACACTCGGACTTTTGTGTTCCGTGTCAGTGCGCCATTTTCCCACACTCTCTTGGCCAGTCTGGACATAGCAGTGGAAGCCTTACCCATGCGCTTGTTGATTTCTGCATCTAGAGACAGGTTACTGGTGATAGTTGAGCCTAGGTAGGTGAACTCTTGAACCACTTCCAGAGCGTGGTCGCCAATATTGATGGATGGAGCATTTCTGACATCCTGCCCCATGATGTTCGTTTTCTTGAGGCTGATGGTTAGGCCAAATTCATTGCAGGCAGACGCAAACCTGTCGATGAGACTCTGCAGGCATTCTTCAGTGTGAGATGTTAAAGCAGCATCGTCAGCAAAGAGGAGTTCTCTGATGAGGACTTTCCGTACTTTGGACTTCGCTCTTAGACGGGCAAGGTTGAACAACCTGCCCCCTGATCTTGTGTGGAGGAAAATTCCTTCTTCAGAGGATTTGAACGCATGTGAAAGCAGCAGGGAGAAGAAAATCCCAAAAAGTGTGGGTGCGAGAACACAGCCCTGTTTCACACCACTCAGGATAGGAAAGGGCTCTGATGAGGAGCCACCATGTTGAATTGTGCCTTTCATATTGTCATGGAATGAGGTGATGATACTTAGTAGCTTTGGTGGACATCCGATCTTTTCTAGTAGTCTGAAGAGACCACGTCTGCTGACGAGGTCAAAGGCTTTGGTGAGATCAATGAAAGCAATGTAGAGGGGCATCTGTTGTTCACGGCATTTCTCCTGTATCTGACGAAGGGAGAACAGCATGTCAATAGTCGATCTCTCTGCACGAAAGCCACACTGTGCCTCAGGGTAGACGCGCTCGGCCAGCTTCTGGAGCCTATTCAGAGCGACTCGAGCAAAGACTTTCCCCACTATGCTGAGCAGGGAGATTCCACGGTAGTTGTTGCAGTCACCGCGGTCACCTTTGTTTTTATAGAGGGTGATGATGTTGGCATCGCGCATGTCCTGGGGTACTGCTCCCTCGTCCCAGCACAGGCATAGCAGTTCATGTAGTGCTGAGAGTATAGCAGGCTTGTGCTGAGAGTATAGCATCTTTAACAATTCTTATCTGTATATATTGATGAAATGGGCAGACACAATGGCAGATGCAACTTAATGCAGTTAAGTTTAAAGTGATGCACTTTGGAAGAAACAGCAGGCAGAGGTAGTACAATCTAAATGGCACTATTTTGAAGAGGATGCAAAGGCAGAGAGGACATGGGGTGCATAGTCACAAATTCTTGATGTTGACAGGGGAAGTTGCGAAAACAGTTAAGGAAACATATGGAATATTTGGCTTGGTAAATAGGGGTATTGAATACAAAGGCAAAGAAAACATGCCAAACCTTTACAAATCACTGGTTAGAGGTATTGTGTAAATTCTGGGCAGCACACTTTAGGAAGGATGTCAAGGCCCTGGAGAGGGAAAAAAGGAGGTTTACCAGGATAATACTCGGGATGGGTGAGTTCATCCCTCATGTGGAGAAACTGGAGAAGCTGGGATTGTTCTCCTTAGGGGAGACCTGATAGAGGTATTCAAAATTATGAAGGGTTCACTTCCAGTAAGTAGGGAGAAACTATTTCCTCTGGCAAGTCGATAACCCGAGATCATAGATTTAAAGTTATTGGTAAAAAAAACAGAGGGGAAATGGGGAGAAATTTCTCCACACAGGGTGCTGCATTTCATAAACTCGGCTGCTTATGGCGCACATCACGGATCCGCCGTGCTCATTTAAATGACTGGGGAGGACCGGCACCACCCCGCGCCCCCTCGCCCCGATGACGTGGAGGGGACGGGCGGTCCGTCCCCAGCAACGGTGTCAGGCGTCACTGCGCAGGTGCCGACACCACTTTTAAAGAGCTTTGAGCCCTACATTACAATTTAAACTTTTAATGATATAGCCATTTTAAATTTATTTTACAAAATTAAATAAATGTTTCTAGCCCCTCTCCCACCACCCGCCTCCCCCCCAATAACCATATAGTTCATTCCTTGCCCGCTCCCCCTGAAAATGCTTACCTTATGTACCTGACCACTCCTCCCCACCGCCCTCCCACCGCCCCGAAGTTCATAAACTTTTAACTTCAGCCCCTTCCTACCATTCCCTACACTAATCGGATTAGTTTAACCCACTCCCTACCATCCCACACTAAAATGCTTACCTGCTCCCCCCTCCCCACCTGTATCTGAACGGAGATCCGAAGACACGGGGGTGCCGGCCACTGGCACCAATATCAGGACAGACAGCGCGAGCGGCTAAGTAGTTAATTTGCATTTTTTTAAATATGTAAATTCTGCTCGCATCACAAAGTGGTGGTGGTGGGGGGAGGGGGGATATGGGGCACCATGAGGCCTTGCTGCCGCTGGCAATATCGGGTCGGGCCTTCCTGACTTCAAGGCCCATGGCGGGCCCCTCCCAGAGGCATTTTCCTGCCCCCCCCATCCGACGTCGGGGGTGGGGGGGGGGGGGCACTGTAAAATCCAGCCCAGGGGGTTGTTAAGATCAAAGGCACTACCTGAAAGTGTAGTGGAATGAGATTACATAGTAATTTTCAAACAGCAATTGGGCATGTACTTGGAAAGGATTAATTTACAGGGAAATGGGGAAAAAACTGGGGAGTGAGACTAATTTCATAGCACTTTCAAAGGGCCAGCACAGGTATGACTGGCTGAATGGCCTCCTCTGTTGTAGGATTCTATGATTCTATTTCTGCAGTTAGGGATAAATATATACCAGGTCACTGTTTTGTTAAAAAAACTGCTCTCATGCTTGCTTTCCCAGTCTTTGTGCGTGTCAGGTACAACAAAAGTCTTCTTAGATCACACTGATTTGTGCTGACCTTTTTTTATTCGGTTTAACTGACTTCCGTTATGACTAGGGAAGGGACTGTTAATGCCACCTAATGACAATCTTTAAAATATTGTTAAAACATACTCGTCAATGTTTTTGATCAGTCAACCAAATAAACTCCGACGCAGAATGCTCCGTCAGAAACTGTGATCAAGCAAGCCACAGATAACAAATTATAGATACAGATAGAGAGGTCAAACTCTGGAAGAAGAAAAGCACACCATTTCATTAGCAATGTAGAAAGAGATCTAAAATAAATCATGACTAATTGACCTGCATTTCCTGAATTTATAATTAATGTAAGTACAGAAATATTCAGATGAAGTAGTTGTCCAAAATGTGCAGTTGTAATGATGGCAGAACTGTCTGCATTTGCCATAAGTAGTATGTAAAACTGACAGCAAATTCTGGCATCTGTACATGCGCAGTTAAATGTGGAAATCTGGTAGTTGCTGTCAGTGATGCCCTGCTCCTCCACAGGCTGTACTCCTTAAGACCTGAGAGATGAAATTAGAACTGAATCATTAGCATAATGTGAACTTCAACTTTGTATGCACTAATTTTGCTGTAAAAAAAATTGTATCGACTTCTCTGGCCCTGATAAACTGATTTTAGAAGTCTAGAGTGTCATTCCTTCCATTCCATGATAAAAATTCAATAGATTTTTTAAAATAATAAATATTAATTTTTAATTTGCTTGTTTACAATATTTCAGCTTCTATCATAATCCCTTGGGAATGTCCCGATCTTTGTTTCGCTCTCTGTATAATGTTTAAAAATTGATAATCAGTTCTTTTTACTTCCTGGTTTGCTGTCTGTGAGAATTGTTCAATCTGATTGGCTGCTCAGCCTGCTTGGTGATATCACTGTTCCTGGATGCCAAAGATCTCTTATAAATGGTGCCAGAATGAAATTGATGCAATAATAGGGGAAATCGGCACCATAGAGCCCTCTAAATCTCTGTGGGCAGCTTTCTTTGAGGTCAGAGCAGACACTGTCCCTTCACTGCTGATCACAAAATCCAGCCAATAATTCTCTATACAGCCCCAAAACTGCAGAAACTTTAGTGTGTTTAATCTTTTCTTCCTTTTAGAATAAAAACGCCTTTAACCCAATGTTGGCATTAGCTAATCATTGTACACTGCTGCCTTTCCTACATTACAACAGTAACATTACAATATTTCAAAAGTACTTTATTGTCCATAATGCTTGTTGAGATGACCTGAATTTATGAAAAGCCCTATACAAATGCAATTCTTTCTTTCACTTCATGATTTATCTCATTTTCTCACCTCTTTTCAGCCTTGATGGTGTTCACTGCTGTAAATCTAGCCCTTCACCTAGATTTCTCAAGCTAGTACGGAAACATGGGCTGGAATTGTACGGCCCGCCACACAAGCTAGCTGGTAGCAGAGGGGCCATAAAATTGAGTGGGAGGTGGGGGGGGGGGGGTGGTGACATTCCCTATGCTTTCCCCCCCCCCACCCCCACTGCAATTTTACATGGGGTGGCAGCAGCGAGAAACGACACGCCCACCTCAGGCCAATCAAGGCCCTGAAGTGGCCAATTAATGGCCACTTAAGGGCTTCCTGCTGCTGCCACTGGTATTTTACCAACAGCAGCCGGGTGCCTCAGGCCCCCAGAACGTGCCAGGTAAAACCTGGTGGTCTTCTTACAGGCTGGGGAGGGGGCCCTCATAATTGGGCACCCTGTGCCCCACAGAGGGCCCCACCATGACCCAACTGCCCCCACTGCACAACACCCCACCCCCCACTCCTAAGTGACTCCCCTTGCCTTGCTGGGGGCTGGCTGATTGTTACCAGCGAGGCCCCAAAAACCTATCTTGCTTCCAGGGCTGTTGCCCTTTTTGCTTCTGTTGGCTGGGTGCAGTCCCAGCAGTGGCCACTACTCTTGGGACTAAGAGCAGCCGACCTGCTGATTAGCTGGCAACTCCATTCGGCGGGACTTCCTGCCTCAAGAAGATGGAAGTCCCGCCCAAAGCAAATTAAGGGCCTGGGGAGCAAAAATCCCAGCATGGCTCCCCAGACCTGGTGAAGGCGGGAGCGTCCCAACATTTTGGTCGGTGGGCAGGGCCTCCCGCCCAATGTAAAATTCCGGCCATGAAACCAATTACAGTGAAGTGACCTGCTCCAAAGGCTTTGTAGGTTAATCAGTGAACAGTTGAGTCATACAAGGTGATGACGGTCCCAGAATCTGATCGTCGGTCTGTGATTAGTGAGCTGACATCATCCAGGACAGTGGTTGGAGTACTGCAATTAGCCTCAGCACCTGGATTAGGGAGGGAAAATCTGACCAGGATTCTGCTTCTAATTGCTGTCCAATTTGAAAGTCAACTGGCTGAATTTTTGGGCCCCACTGAGGTCAGGAACACAGGCAGATGGGGCCAGTTTCTCCACCCCGTTCCCAGCGCTGGCCAATTTTGCCAAGGCGGGTTCAGCACCAGCAGTGCTACCTGCCCCCATGAGGCAGGCAGCCAATCAGGCTCATTAAAAGCCTTGTTAAGAGCACTGAGAGGAGGCCGACTGGGATTTTTCAGTCAGCCTCCAGTTTCCCAAAACAGCAGTGGGGGGGGCAGGGGGGTTGCAATTTAACTGCTCGGATGTTGGCACCCAGTGCAGGCCAGGGAGCTACCACTCCAGGCAGGCTTACAATCCCTCTGGTCCTGCATGGGTATGGGTGCAGCCAAAGACCACCCTGTAGAGGGATTCCCCCCTCCCCACCCACTGATAGGAGTGACCACCTTGTGCCTTCACATTGAGGATACCGTCTATCGTGTTGTGTGGCACTATCACCATACTAAATGGGATAGATTTCGAACAGATCTAGCAATGCAAAACTGGGCATCCATGAGGCGCCATCAGCAGCAGCAGAATTGTACTCAAACACAATCTGTAACCTCATGGCCAGGCATATCCCCCACTCTACCATTACCATCAAGCCAGGAAACCAACCCTGGTTCAATGAAGAGTGCAGGAGGGCATGCCAGGAGCAGCACCAGGCATACCTCAAAATGAGGTGTCAACCTGGTGAAGCTACAACACAGGATTATCTGTGTGCCAAACTGCGTAAGCCGCATGCGATAGACAGAGTTAAGCGATCCCATAACCAACAGATCAGATCTAAGCTCTGCAGTCCTGCCATATCCAGTCGTGAATGGTGGTGGACAATTAAACAACTAACTGGAGGAGGTGGCTCCACAAATATCCCCATCCTCTATGATGGGGGAGCCCAGCACATCAGTGCGAAAGATAAGGCACAAGCATTTGCAACAATCTTCAGCCAGAAGTGCCGAGTTGATGATTCATCTCGGCCCCCTCCTGAAGTCCCCAGCATCACAGATGCCAGACTTCAGCCAATTCGATTCACTCCACGTGATATCAAGAAAGGACTGAAGGCACTGGATTCTGCAAAGGCTATGGGCCCTGACAACATTCCGGCAATAGTACTGAAGACCTGTGCTCCAGAACGTGCCACACCCCTAGCCAAGCTGTTCCAGTACAACTACAACACTGGCATCTACCCGGCAATGTGGAAAATTGCCCAGGTATGTCCTCTATACAAAAAGCAGGACAAGTCCAACCTAGCCAAGTACCGCCCCATCAGTCTACTCTCAATCATCAGTAAAGAGATGGAAGGTGTCATCAACAGTGCCATCAAGCAGCACTTGCTTAGCAATAACCTGCTCAGTGATGCTCAGTTTGGGTTCTGCCAGGGCCTCTCAGTTCCTGACCTCATTACAACCTTGGTTCAAACATGGACAAAAGAGCTGAACTCAAGAGGTGAGGTGAGAGTGACTGCCCTTGACATCAAGGCAGCATTTGACCAAGTATGGCATCAAGGAGCCCTCGCAAAACTGGAGTCAATGGTTAGAATCATACCTAGCGCAAAGGACGATGGCTGTGGTTGTTGGAGGTCAATCATCTGAGCTCCAGACATCACTGCAGGAGTTCCTTAGAGTAGTATCCTAAGCCCAACCATCTTCAGCTGCTTCATCAATGACCTTCTTCAATCATAAGGTCAGAAAAAGGGATGTTCGCTGATGATTGCGCAATGTTCAGCACCATTCGCGACCCCTCAAATACTGAAGCAGTCCATGTCGAAATGCAAGACTTGGACAGTATCCAGGCTTGGGCTGATAAGTGGCAAATAACATTTGTACCACACAAGTGCCAGGCAATGATCATCTCCAACAAGAGAGAATCTAGCCATCTCCCCTTGACATTCAATGGCATTACCATCGCTGAATCCCCCACTATCAACATACTGGGGGCTACCATTGACCAGAAACTGAACTGGAGTAGCCATATAAATACTGTGGCTACAAGAGCAGGTCAGAGGCTAGGAATCCTGAGCCAAGTAACTCACCTCCTGACTCCCCAAAGCCTGACCACCATCTACAAGGCACAAGTCAGGAGTGTGATGGAATACCCTCCACTTACCTGGATGGGTGCAGCTCCAACAATACTCAAGAAGCTCCACACCATCCAGGACAAAGCTGCCCGCTTGATTGGCATTTCTAATCGCTCATGAATTTGAGTTCAAATTATGCATATTAAGAATTTTCCAACATAAGAAACTAAATTGGAGCAGGAGCAGGCCATCTGACCCCTGAAGTCTACACCACCATTCAATAAGATCAAATCTGAGCAGGTTTGAGGGGTCGTATAGCCTACTCCTGCTTAAATTTCATATGGTCTTATGCGGCAGAATTCTCAAAATCCATAATTTGAGATCAAGTTCGTCCACAACTGCCGTATAATTGTCCATTGTAGTCTTCTTTCCCATCTTCACAAAAGAGATCTCTGCGTTCTGAAATTTTCTGCCCCACATCTTCAAATGCCTTCTCAAAACCTGATTCAGCACATCTCCTAACTCTGGCTTAGGGTACACTGGCCTCTCCCCTTTCTTTCGTCAAGTGACTTGGAAATTTCCTGATCTATCAGAGGAACTTTGTGTTGTTTTTCTTTCTTTTAAAAGCAATTGTGAAAGACATCTTTGAGAACTGAACTGGTACATATACATTAATAACAGTGTTGATGATGGTATGACTTTTAACTCAACTACCATATTCTGTTCAATTCAAAACATTGAAAAAGTGTTCCATTTATCAGATTCAGCTGTTTTTTTTGGGGGGGAAAGCCATTAGAGTAGAAATTTGTATTAGGCAATAGCTCTAAACAGATGATAGTGAATTGGCAGCTGGCTTTATGGGTTGTTGATTCACCATTGTCCATTTTGCACTGACACCCTTGATGAATTTCTAACCCACTGTAACCGCTCAAGTTTTGCACTGTTATAAGTTAAAGATCCTCTCATATACTTAACAAAGTCAGATAAGCGCAGAGCTTCCTCACTGTGCAGTAGCTGCAGGCTCCAAAGGATATCCAGAAAGGAAATCTCTCGTGACTTCTGGCCAAACTAATATTAAATAAAGAAGCAGAGGAATTGGTTACTGCTGCACCAATGGATCTGAGCATTTGAACCTGAAGCAAAATAGATATAGATAAATGCCAATTAAAACTTCAGAAGGGAACAGGATACAGCAGAGCATATACTGATTGCGTGTACAACAACGTGATTTTGTGGAGGAAAAATCAATCAAATTTGTGATACATTCTAAATTATTTATAACAAGTACTCAAACTTCTGAAACAGAGCAGAATAGTCCAAAATTATCTACAAATAATTGGTTGTCCTGGTTGTAAATAAGGCATTATGTCTGTCTTTATTGTGCTAGTTTGGAAATTCCTGATGGCAAAATTGCTTTTGCTGGCTGGAACTAGGCAAGCACATGCCAAAAAATTGTGAATTCCAAAACTATCTGGCTTCCTGCACACTCTGCACACTGCATTATTTTCTTAACCTTCTGGCAGTGTGCAAACTGTCTCATTATAATAGCAGTTTCCATGCAGTTGATAAGATAATGAACCAGTTTGTGAATTTCCTGTTTTGTCACCCTGCTCCTGTAAGGAACTAAGATTGCTCACATGAAATGTGTGTTAAAGACTAACAAGGTCTTTGAGGAAGAGAATCTTTACATTTAAATTCCCTTCATTTCATTGCAGACTGAGATTGTTCTCAGTCGTCTTCTTTCATTGGATTCCATGTAAGAGGATAAAGAACAAAGATATCACACCAGACATGTCAGGAAAATCAGATGGCATCTAACATGGATTGCCCACATCCAGAATTATGCCACCTCGCAAAACAACAGCCCGACATACGGCTGATGGCAGCTGATGATTTCGCAAGCTGAAGCTCAGCAGAGACCTAGAAAGAGAGCTGTGCTGCCCGCTTCAAACAAGCCTTCTGCCTGTGACAGTTAAAGTGACAATAGCATTCAACTTTTATGTCAGTCATGACTCAGCAGTAGCACTCTCGCCTCTGAATCAGGTTATGGGCTCAAGTCCCACTTGAGCACAAAATCCAGACTGATGCTCCAGTGCAATACTGAGGGAGTGCTGTACTGTTGGATGTATTGGGCCGGATTTTATTCTGGTGATGGGAGTCCTGGTGGCGGGCCGGAAGGCAGGGGAGAACCAGCCTCAGCCCTCCGTCAGACTCCTGTCACCATTGAAAAGCTGGCATCCAATTAACTACCTGCCACTGGAGAAACTATCCCTTTAAGGGACGAGCTCATGCTTCCAGAGCTATTTGCCAATCGTAAGGCCAGCAGCTCTCAGTACTGGCAGCGCCACTGGGACCAGTGGCCACTGCCAGTACTACAGGAGGCCCTGCAGTGGCGAGGCGAGAGGAGACCTCAGGAGAGGTAAGTGGGTTCAGTGTCGTCAGGACCATTCAGGCAGGCCCTAGAGATGGGGAGGAGGGGGCGGGTTTGGTGAGAGTGGTGGGGGCCTTCCCGCAAGGACAACAATCGCTGCCGGGGGGGGGGGGTCTCTCTGTGGGGGAGCTGGATTGCCCCCAAAGGAGGGACCTGCACCTTAGGGATGACCTAAGTTCGGGAAAGCAGGATGTAGAAGCGGTTTTGGTAGAGATGAGAAATGATAAAGGCAAGAAGTCACC
Organism: Heterodontus francisci; assembly: GCF_036365525.1. Classification (NCBI taxonomy): domain Eukaryota; kingdom Metazoa; phylum Chordata; class Chondrichthyes; order Heterodontiformes; family Heterodontidae; genus Heterodontus; species Heterodontus francisci. The sequence continues at coordinate 26,316,650 of NC_090375.1, forward strand.
TGTGGGAGTGGTGTACAGGCCCCGAACAGTAATCACACAGTAGGACGGGGTATAAAGGAAGAAATAATGGGAGCTTGTCAGAAAGGTACTGTGATAATCATGGGGGATTTTAATCTACATATAGACTGGAAAAATTAGATAGGCAAAGGTAACCTAGATGAGGGGTTCATAGAATGTTTACAGGGTAGTTTCCTAGAATAGCACATTCTGGAGCCAATCAGAGAGCAGGCTATACTAGACCTGGTACTGTGCAATGAGATAGGATAAATTAATGACCTCATAGTGAAGGCGCCACTAGGCAGCAGCAATCATAATATGATTGAATTTTACATTCAGTTTGACTAGTATTTTAAATTTAAATAAGGGCAATTATGAGGGCATGAAAGCAGTTAGTTAAAGTGAACTGGCAAATTAGGTTAAGGGATAGGTCAATAGAGATGAAGTGGCAGACATTTCAGGGGATATTTCAGAATACACAGAATAGATACATTCCAACCAAAAAAATTCCAAGGAGAGGACCCAGCATTTGTGGTTAACTAAAAAAGTTAAAGAAAGTATCTTTCTTTCTTTGGCCTCCTTGTCTCGAGAGACAATGGGTAAGCACCTAGAGGTGGTCAGTGGTTTGTGGAGCAGCGCCTGGAGTGGCTTTACAGGCCAATACTAGAGTGACAGACTCTTCCACAGGCGCTGCAGATAAAATTTGTTGTCAGGGCTGTTACACAGTTGGCTCTCTCCTTACACTTCTGTCTTTTTTTCTGCCAACTGCCAAGTCTCTTCGACTCGCCACTCTTTAGCCCCGCCTTTATGTCTGTCCGCCAGCTCTGGCGATCACTGGTAACTGACACCCACGACTTGTGATCAATGTCACTGGATTTCATGTCGCATTTGCAGATGTCTTTAAAGTGGAGACATGGACGGCCGGTGGGTCTGATACCAGTGACGAGCTCGCTGTACAATGTGTCCTTGGGAAAAATTAGAGTACGAGAGAAAGATTGCTAGAAATATAAAAACAGATAGTAAGAGTTTCTATGGATAGTTTTAAAAAAGAGTTAGCACAGTGAGCATTGGTCCAATAGAAAGTGAGTCTGGGGAATTAATAATGGAAAATAAGGAAATGGTAAATGAATTGAACAGGTATTTTGCATCAGTCTTCACTATGGAGAATACAAGTAACATCCCAGAAATAGCTGTAAATCAGCAAATGGAAGGGAGGGAGGAACTCACGAAAATTACAAGCACCAGGGAAGTTGTACTGAGCAAATTGTTGGAGCTGCAGGCTGACAAGTCCCCGAATCCTGATGGATTTCATCCTAGGGTCTTAAAAGAAGTGGCAAGTGAGATAACTGATGCGTTGGTTTTAATTTTCCAAAATTCCCTAGATTCAGGGAAGGTTCCATTAACCCCTTTATTCAAAAAGGGAGGGAGACAGAAAGCAGGAAATTACAGGCCAGTTAGCTTAAAATCTGTCATAAGAAAAATGTTAGAAGCTATTATTAAAGTTGTTATAACAACGCACTTAGAAAAATTCAAGGTAATCAGGCAGAGCCAACATGGTTTTGTGAAAGGGAAATCATGTTTAACCAATTTATTAGAGTTCTTTGAAGAAGTAACATGTGCTGTGGATAAAGAGGAACTGGTGGATGTACTATACTTAGATTTCCAGAAGGCATTTGATAAGGTGCCACATCAAAAGTTATTGCGGAAAATAAAAGCTCATGGTGTAGGGGTAACATATTTTAGTTTAGAGATACAGCACTGAAACATTGAAATATTGGCATGGATAGAAGATTGGCTAGCTAACAGGAAACAGGGAGTAGGCAGAAATGGGTCATTTTCTGTTGACAAGATGTAACAAGTGGTGTGCCACAGGGATCGGTGCTGGGGCCTCAACTTTTTACAATTTATATTGTTACGACTGAGGCGGGAGGAGTGCACTATTTTTCTAGTTCCACTTCTCCACAGGTCACAACATATGCTTACATTTTTTCCCAGTTACCAATACGGTCAATCATAGACTCTACTTTTATCCAGAATAAAATACACCAACCAGGTTTCTTTAAGAAATAACAAAATTATCAGTTTATTATAAAACAAGACATAACCAGTAATGAAGCAAAGCATTAACACAGATTGAAATATGAAATTTCCCTTTTTACCTTAGCCCCTCAAACACACACATTCACTGGTTAACCAGAAAAAAATGAGATTGTCTCTTTAGAGCTCTATTACAGAAAAAAAAACAGAAACAGAATGCTTTGGCCAAATACTTGCAAATTCTTGTCGAAGAAAGAAAAGATATGGAAAGATGTCAGATGTCCTTTGTTTTGGTTTGGCATCCCAAGTACACGTGGACAGCTGTCTCTGAAATCTTCCGAGAATAGTTCTTGTCAGGTGACGTTGAAGATCAGTTTAGGCATGCTTTCCAGGAAAAATGCAGCAACAGGGGTTTCAGGCAGTTTCTTACACTTGCTTCTCAGAGCTTCTCAAAGAGATGGAAAAATTAGTAGGCTTTTTTAAAGAGATAGAACAAGCTGATTTGGGGTGTGCTCCCTTGGCAAGTTTTCTCCAACTATTCTTTTAACACCCCAACTCACTGTCCAAAGCAAAACCAAAAACAATGTCATAAGAGTCAAGCATCTTGACCCCAAAAACCTTGACCTGTCACTTCATTGTAAACATCTTTCCCCAAGCCAAAAATACCCTGCTGGATAATTATCTGAAGACAGGTGCCATCCAGTAAGGGATTGTTTTTAGCGCTCCTTGATTCTTCCTGTAACTGCTGTTTACAAGCTAAGTCCAAAAGATCTTCTGATGACCTCTTTTTTAAAAAGACACAAAGTTCCAGTATTCAGTTTTAAAACCCAAGTCCTCAAAAAAAATTGAACAAAAAAATGGAAGTACTCATAACAATATAAATGACTTGGATGAAGGGACTGAAGATATGGTTCCTAAATTTGCTGATGACACAAAAATAGGTAGGAAAGTAAGTTGTGAAGAGGACATAAGGAGGCTACAAAGGGATATAGATAGATTAAGTGAGTGGGCAAAGAACTGGCAAATGGAGTATAATGTGGGAAAATGTGAAATTGTCCATTTTGGCAGGAAGAATAAAAAAGAAGTAAATTATCTAAATGGTGAGAGATTGCAAAGCTCTGAGATGCAGAGGGATCTGGGTGTCCTAGTGCATGAATCACAAAAGGTTCGTATGCAAGTACAGCAAGTATTTAGGAAAGCTAACAGAATGTTATTGCTTATTGCGAGGGAATTGACTACAAAAGTAGGGAGGTTATGCTTCAGTTATACAGGGCATTGGTGAGATCACATCTGGAGTACTGTGTACAGTACTGGTCTCCTTATTTAAGGAAGGATGTAAATGCGTTGGAAGCAGTTCAGAGAAGGGTTACTGGACTAATGCCTGGAATGGGTGGGTTGTCTAATGAGGAAAGGTTGGACAGGCTAGGTTTGTATCCACTGGCGTTTAGAAGAGTAAGATGTGACTTGATTTAAACATATAAGATCCTGAGGGGTCTTGACAGGGTGGATGTGGAAAGAACGTTTCCTCTTGTGGGAGATTCTAGAACTAGGGGTCTAGGGTTTAAAAATAAGGTATTGCCCATTTAGGACAGAGATGAAAAGAAATTTCTTCTCTCAGAGGGTCGTGAGTCTTTGGAACTCTCTTCCTCAAAAGGCAGTGCAAGCAGAATCTTTGATTATTTTGAAGGCAGAGGTAGATAGATTCTTGATAAGCAAGGGGTGAAAGGTTATCGGGGGTAGGTAACAATGTGGAGTTGAGGTTACAATCAGATCAGCCATGATATTGATGAATGGCAGAGGAGGCTTAAGGGGCCAAGAAGCCTATTCCTGCTCCTAATTCATATGGTTGTATGATAGCATGCACCCAACCTCGCTAGGCTTTACCTGGCAGTGTCTCCCTGTGGCGGCAGGCTCCTTTGCATTCAATAAAATTGAAGTGGAGGTGGGAGGAGGCCCTTAAGTGTTCATTAATTTGCCACTCAAGAGCTTCAATTGACCTGGGGCAGGAAGGCCGTCCTCGGCCTTCCCCGCCTGGACAATATGGCAGGAGGCACAGGCAACGTTGGGAATGGTGCTCCCTGCCATTTTGTTTACCCACCCGTGCCTGCCTCCAAAGGCAGAACAAACTTCAGCTGATCAGATGAGATGTTAAACCGAGGCCCCATCTGCCCTTTTCCCAATGGCCAGCATTTTTTTCACAAATCAACATGTAAAAACAGAATTAAGTTGACATTATCACATTGCCATTTGTGGGATCTTGCTGTGCACAAATTGGCTGCAGTTTCTCCTACATTACAGCAGTGCCTACACTGCAAAAGTACTTCATTGGCTGAGAAGCACTTTGGCACATCCTGAGGTCATAAAAGGCGCTATATAAATGCAAGTCTTTTTTGTATACCTTTGGCCACTTTCAGGAGATATGAGCAGTGTCAGTCAATATCAACAAATGATTGATGCATTGTTCAGCAGGGAAAAAATGTTCATCTCCTCTCCACTAGATATCAAAAACAGTATGGTAGGGCAGGCCAATCTCACTGCACTGAAGGATTTTTTCCAAAGTACAGGATATCATTAATGGCATCCAGCTGGTCATCCAGGCGCCTCAGCATAATGTCACGGCCTACATGAACAGGAAGGGTTCTTACTCCATCAGATGATGATGTCGTCATGGTTACATCACTGGAGCAGTTATTTTAGATTAGATTAGAGATACAGCACTGAAACAGGCCCTTCGGCCCACCGAATCTGTGCCGACCATCAACCACCCATTTATACTAATCCTACACTAATCCCATATTCCTACCAAACATCCCCACCTGTCCCTATATTTCCCCACCACCTACCTATACTAGTGACAATTTATAATGGCCAATTTACCTACCAACCTGCAAGTCTTTGGCTTGTGGGAGGAAACCGGAGCACCCGGAGAAAACCCACGCAGACACAGGGAGAACTTGCAAACTCCACACAGGCAGTACCCGGAATCGAACCCGGGTCCCTGCAGCTGTGAGGCTGCAGTGCTAACCACTGCGCCACTGTGCCGCACTGTGAGGCATGTACCAAAAATCCAGAACACATGGGAAGAATTTTGAGGACTTATGGTGATTTTAACTCACTCAAAACTCATGCACTCAGACAGAGTTAAAATCGGGTCCAAATTTAATCTCTGCTGCAACAATGGACCCTTAGTGGTTCAGCAATCTGGGGGAAAACCCATTGGGCTTTGCCATGACTCTTTAACTGAGCTATGGGATTTGCACCCCACATCCTGGTTCCCTGACCAATCAGGGAAGGCAGGCGGGATCATGCACCGGATCTGTCAAAGGAAGGATTTCTAATTAAAAGAATGGTGGCATGGGTCATGTGACCATCAATTTTTGAGGCTGCAGCAACCAGAGGAATGAAGAGGAGACCTGGGATGACACTCCCTCACTTACCTAGCGGTCTTGCTGCGGGATCTGAGAGACACCAGTGAGCTTTCCCAAGGACAGGAGGAATAGGACAACCTCTCCAACTAAGCCAGTGTGTGTGGAATTGGCTGAGGAAGTCAGCAGCAGGAATGTGGTCCTACCAGCCTGGAGATAGGGCACCAAGAGGATCTAGGATCTCAGTGGGTCGGAAAAGGTCAGTGGTATAACACTTCAGGTGCCAAGCCTCACACTCTGATTTTCCTAGAATTCTCCTGCACAACACTTCTCAGGTCAACACCGTGCAGCTCCGTTCATTCCCCTCCCTGCAGGCACCTCACATTCCCATCTGAACAGCCAATACTGGGGAGGCGGTGTCGTACTGGTATTGTCACTGGACTAGTAACCCAGAGACCCAGGGTATTGCTCTGGGGACATGGGTTCGAATCCCACCACAGCAGAAGGTGGAATTTGAATTCAATTAATAAATCTGGAATTGAAAAAAAACAGCTAGTCTAATGATGGCCATGAAACCATTGTCGATTGTTGTAAAAACCCATCAGATTCACTAATGTCCTTTAGGGAAGGAAATCTGCTGTCCTTACCTGGTCTGGCCGACATGTGACTCCAGACCCACAGCAGTGTGGTTAACTCTTACATGCCCTCTGAAAAAGCCCAGCAAGCCATTCAGTTATATCTAACCGTTACGAAGTCAATAAAAAGGAATGAAAACGGACGGACCACCCGGCATTGACCTAGGCACCGGAAATGACAACGGCAAACCCAGCCCTGTCGACCCTGCAAAGTCCTCCTTACTAACATCTGCGGGCTTGTGTCAAAGTTGGGAGAGCTGTCCCACAAAGGAACAAAGAACAGTACAGCACAGGAACAGGCCATTCGGCCCTCCAAGCCTGCGCCGATCTTGATGCCTGCCTAAACTAAAACCTTCTGCACTTCCGGGGACCATATCCCTCTATTCCCATCCTATTCATGTATTTGTCAAGATGCCTCTTGAACATCGCTATTGTACCTGCTTCCACCACCTCCCCCGGCAGCAAGTTCCAGGCACTCACCACCCTCTGTGTAAAGAACTTGGCTCGCACATCCCCTCTAAACTTTGCCCCTCACACCTTAAACCTATGTCCCCTAGCAACTGACTCTTGCACCCTGGGAAAAAGCTTCTGACTATCCACTCTGTCCATGCCGCTCATAAATTTGTAAACCTCTATCATGTCGCCCCTCCACCTCCGTCGTTCCAGTGAAAACAATCCAAGTTTATCCAACCTCTCCTCATAGCTAATGCCTTCCAGACCAGGCAACATCCTGGTAAACCTCTTCTGTACCCTCTCCCAAAGCCTCCACGTCCTTCTGGTAGTGTGGCGACCAGAATTGCACACAATATTCTAAGTGTGGCCTAACTAAAGTTCTGTAAAGCTGCAGCATGACTTGCCAATTTTTATACTCTATGCCCCGACTGATGAAGGCAAGCAAGCCGTATGCCTTCTTGACTACCTTATTCACCTGCATTGCCACTTTCAGTGACCTGTGGACCTGTACGCCCAGATCTCTCTGCCTGTCAATACTCCTAAGGGTTCTGCCATTTACTGTATACTTCCCACCTGCATTAGATCTTCCAAAATGCATTACCTCACATTTGTCCGGATTAAACTCCATCTGCCATTTCTCCGCCCAAGTCTCCAACTGATCTATATCCTGCTGTATCCTCTGACAATCCTCATCATTATCCGCAAATCCACCAACCTTTGTGTCGTCCGCAAACTTACTAATCAGACCAGCTACAGTTTCCTCCAAATTATTTATATACACTACAAATAGCAAAGGTCCCAGCACTGATCCCTGCGGTACACCACTAGTCACAGCCCTCCATTCATAAAAGCGCCCTTCCACTGCTACCCTCTGTCTTCCATGACCGAGCCAGTTCTGTATCCATCTTGCCAGCTCACCTCTGATCCCGTGTGACTTCACCTTTTGATACAGTCTGCCATGAGGGACCTTGTCAAAGGCTTTACTGAAGTCCATATGGACAACATCCACTGCCCTTCCTTCATCAATCATCTTCGTCACTTCCTCAAAAAACTCAATCAACTTAGTGAGACACGACCTCCCCTTCACAAAACCATGCTTCCTCTCACTAATAAGTTTGTTTGTTTCCAAATGGGAGTAAATCCTGTCCCGAAGAATCCTCTCTAATAGTTTCCCTACCACTGACGTAAGGCTCACCGGCCTATAATTTCCTGGATTATCCTTGCTACCCTTCTTAAACAAAGGAACAACATTGGCTATTCTCCAGTCCTCTGGGACCTCACCTGTAGCCAATGAGGATGCAAAGATATCTGTCAAGGCCCCAGCAATTTCTTCCCTTGCCTCCCTCAGTATTCTGGGGTAGATCCCATCAGGCCCTGGGGATTTATTAGAATTAGAATTAGAACATTACAGCGCAGTACAGGCCCTTCGGCCCTCGATGTTGCACCGACCTATGAAACTATCTGACCTACACTATTCCATTTTCATCTATATATCTATCCAATGACCACTTAAATGCCCTTAAAGTTGGCGAGTCTACTACTGTTGCAGGCATGGCGTTCTACGCCCCTACTACTCTCTGAGTAAAGAAACTACCTCCAACATCTGTCCTATATCTATCACCCCTCAACTTAAAGCTATGTCCCCTCGTGTTTGCCATCACCATCCGAGGAAAAAGACTCACTATCCACCCTATCTTATATGTCTCTATTAAGTCACCTCTCCTCCTCCTTCTCTCCAACGAAAACAACCTCGGTCCCTCAGCCTTTCCTCATAAGACCTTCCCTCCAAACCAGGCAACATCCTAGTAAATCTCCTCTGCACCCTTTCCAAAGCTTCCACATCCTTCCTATAATGCGGTGACCAGAACTGCACGCAATACTCCAGGTGCGGTCTCACCAGAGTTTTGTACAGCTGCAGCATGACCTCGTGGCTCCGAAACTCGATCCCCCTACTAATAAAAGCTAACACACCATATGCCTTCTTAACAGCCCTATTAACCTGGGTAGCAACTTTCAGGGATTTATGTACCTGGACACCAAGATCTCTCTGTTCATCTACACTACCAAGAATCTTCCCATTAGCCCAGTACTCTGCATTCCTGTTACTCCTTCCAAAGTGAATCACCTCGCACTTTTCCGCATTAAACTCCATTTGCCATCTCTCAGCCCAGCTCTGCAGCCTATCTATGTCCCTCTGTACCCTACAACATCCTTCGGCACTATCCACAACTCCACCGACCTTCGTGTCATCCGCAAATTTACTAACCCACCCTTCTACACCCTCTTCCAGGTCATTTATAAAAATGACAAACCGCAGTGACCCCAAAACAGATCCTTGCGGTACACCACTAGTAACTAAACTCCAGGATGAACATTTGCCATCAACCACCACCCTCTGTCTTCTTTCAGCTAGCCAATTTCTGATCCAAAGCTCTAAATCACCTTCAACCCCATACTTCCGTATTTTCTGCAATAGCCTACCGTGGGGAACCTTATCAAACGCCTTACTGAAATCCATATACACCACATCCACTGCTTTACCCTCATCCACCTGTTTGGTCACCTTCTCGAAAAACTCAATAAGGTTTGTGAGGCACGACCTACCCTTCACAAAACCGTGCTGACTATCGCTAATGAACTTATTCTTTTCAAGATGATTATAAATCCTATCTCTTATAACCTTTTCCAACATTTTACCCACAAATGAAGTAAGGCTCACAGGTCTATAATTACCAGGGCTGTCTCTACTCCCCTTCTTGAATAAGGGGACAACATTTGCTATCCTCCAGTCTTCCGGCACTATTCCTGTCGACAATGACGACATAAAGATCAAGGACAAAGGCTCTGCAATCTCCTCCCTGGCTTCCCAGAGAATCCTAGGATAAATCCCATCTGGCCCAGGGGACTTATCTATTTTCACACTTTCCAAAATTGATAACACCTCCTCCTTGTGAACCTCAATCCCATCTAGCCTAGTAGTCTGAATCTCAGTATTCTCGTCGACAACATTTTCTTTCTCTACTGTAAATACTGACGAAAAATATTCATTTAACGCTTCCCCTATCTCCTCTGATTCCACACACAACTTCCCACTACTATCCTTGATTGGCCCTAATCTAACTCTAGTCATTCTTTTATTCCTGATATACCTATCGAAAGTCTTAGGGTTTTCCCTGATCCTATCCGCCAATGACTTCTCGTGTCCTCTCCTCGCTCTTCTAAGCTCTCCCTTTAGATCCTTCCTGGCTAGCTTGTAACTCTCAAGCGCCCTAACTGAGCCTTCACGTCTCATCCTAACATAAGCCTTCTTCTTCCTCTTGACAAGCGCTTCAACTTCTTTAGTAAACCACGGCTCCCTCGCTCGACAACTTCCTCCCTGCCTGACAGGTACATACTTATCATGGACACGCAGTAGCTGCTCCTTGAATAAGCTCCACATTTCGATTGTGCCCACCCCCTGCAGTTTCCTTCCCCATCCTACGCATCCTACATCTTGCCTAATCGCATCATGATTTCCTTTCCCCCAGCTATAATTCTTATCTACCTTAATGCTTAGCGAGACGCCCAACACCTCCTCCTTTTTGATACCGACATGACCCAGACTATCTACACTCCCTTCCCTAGACTCGTCATCCACCAAGTCCTTCTCTATGGTGAATACTGATGCAAAGTACTCATTTAGTACCTCGCCCATTTCCTCTGGCTCCACACATAGATTCCCTCCTCTCTCCTTGAGTGGGCCAACCCTTTCCCTGGTTACCCTCTTGCTCTTTATATACGTATAAAAAGCCTTGGGATTTTCCTTAATCCCTTTTGACCCCTTTTAGCCCTCCTGACTCCTTGCTTAAGTTCCTTCCTACTGTCTTTACATTCCTCAAAGGCTTCGTCTGTTCCCAGCCTTCCAGCCCTTGTGAATGCTTCCTTTTTCTTTTTGAGTAGGCTCACAATATCCCGCGTTATCCAAGGTTCTTGAAACCTGCCAAACTTATCATTCTTCCTCACAGGAACATGCTGGTCCTAGATTCTAATCAACTGATGTTTGAAAGACTCCCACATGTCCGATGTTGATTTACCCTCAAACAGCCGCCCCCAATCTAAATTCTTCAGTTCCTGCCTCATATTGTTATAATTAGCCTTCCCCCAATTTAACACCTTCACCCGAGGACTACTCTTATCCTTATCCACAAGTACCTTAAAACTTACGGTCACTGTTCCCGAAATGCTCCCCTACTGAAACTTCGACCACCTGGCCGGGCTCATTCCCCAATACCAGGTCCAGTACGACCCCATCCCTAGTTGGACTATCTACATATTGTTTCAAGAAGCCCTCCTGGATGCTCCTTACAAATTCTGCCTCATCCAAGCCCCAAGCACTAAGTGAATCCCAGTCAATATCGGGGAAGTTAAAATCACCCTCTACTACAACCCTGTTACCTTTACATCTTTCCAAAATCTGTCTACATATCTGCTCCTCTACCTCCCGCTGGCTGTTGGGAGGCCTGTAGTAAACCCCCAACATCGTGACTGCACCTTTCCTATCCCTGAGCTCCACCCATATTGCCTCGCTACATGACCCCTCCGAGGTGTCCTCCTTCAGTACAGCTGTGATATTTAACTTGCCTCTTTAAGCTACATAGTTTGCTTTGTTCAGATTTAAGACCCTAGTTTTGGGCTTATCCAAATCACTCTCAATATAAGATTCTGCCATATTATGATCACTATTTCCTAGAGGCTCCTTTACTACAAGGCTATTAATTAACCCTTTTTATTACACAATATTAGATCCAAAAAAGACTGTTCCCTCATTGATTCCTTGACATGCTGATCTAGAAAACTAGCTTGCATACATTCCATGAACTCGACCTCCACACTATTCATGCAAATTTGGTTTCCACAGTCCATATGAAAATTAAAGTCTTCCAGGTTTGCTGTATCACCCTTGTTACATGCAGCTGTCATTTTCTGATTGCTACTCTGCGTGACATTATAACTCTTGTTAGAGGGCCTATAAGTTACGCCCAGTTTTCTGGCCCTTGTTTTTCTTCGATCCATGAAACTGATTCTACACTTTGACTTTATGAGCCAAGATCATTTCCTGTACTGCCTTATCCCATCCTTTATTATCAGAGATACCCCCTCCTTTTCCATTTTGCCTATGACTTCTAAATCAAGCATCCTGGAATATTTAACTCCCAATTCTGCAACCATGGCCGGGATTTTATTGACTTGTTGTGGTGCTTGATGTCGAGACCCAATGCGGGTCTCGAAACCACAAGGATGAATGGCAGGACCGTGGCAGCAATTTTACCGGTGACAGCCAATTAAGAAGCCAGGCACCTCCAGGAAGCCATTGGGAGGCCACCTTGATGTAGCTGGCAATCTCCCCAAGCAACATGGGGCCATTCATTGCTCATTAAATCTCAGTGGCCTGGTAAAATGTCTGTCAATAGGCCAATTAATTGGATTAATTGGAATATCCGCTGGCAGCATGAACACATTGGGCTTTCCTTCCCACACCATTTTACCATCCTCCCACCTCTCCAATGGGCTGGTAAAATTCCGGCCCATGCCTCTGTACTGGCTATTAGATCAAACTCATTGGTTTCTGTCTGTGCTATTATTTCATCCATTTTTCTATGAATGCTTCACACATGCAGATATAGTGCCTTTAGCTTTAACATTTTTTGATTGTTCCCTGATGTCACTTTGAAGCTCTTTGAAGCTGAAGACAATGTACCCGTGGAAAGAACAGATTGTGAAATAGGATTTGTGTATTCAGAATCATCTAGTTTTACATTACTATTATCCAAGTTGACGTGGAACCTTCTAACTCATGGATAGGATGCCAAAATCTTCCACAGGAATTTAGAGAAATCTGTTTGTACAGAAGGATTTTCATACAGCTCTAGATTGTTGTTTTCATTATTTACAGAATACCCAAGGCTGATAAATGCTTAACTTTGGTAAGTTCAGGTTATTAAAACAGCTACCACTCCAATTGCATCTGCATCTTGGATAAGGAAAGGATTTGCAGCATCAGCTTGACAAACAAACATGCTTCTTCCAGCAAGAACAGGTCCCACAAGTCCAAGATAAAAGCAAATTACTGCAGATGCTGGAAATCTGAAATAAAAACAAGAAATGCTGGAAATACTCAGCAGGTCTGGCAGCATCTGTGGAGAGAGAAGCAGAGTTAACGTTTCGGGTCAGTGACCCTTCATCAGAATTGACGCAGTCCAAGACTTGGTCATATTTTTCATTTTCGGCTGAAGCCACATCAATGATTTGCTATTTCAAATGCTCGGACAGATCTTTGGTGCACTCGAAGGTGGTCTCGAACCAAAAAGCATTGAAAAACATCGACGAGTTGTCCAGCACTTGTTCACCTGCACCTTCACCAAGGCTCCTACATGTTTCTTTATTGTGAACACACCCTCAGTCCCAACTGTGCCATGGGCTGGCTTGGCAGACTTGGCCCCAAGCCTTGCCTTTGCTGCTCTGCTCCCTATCGATGGTGTGGAAGCTGAATCCAAGATAGTCAGACCATATACAGGAGCTAACTGAGGAAACAACAGTTACTTGCATTTACACTTTTAACATGTAATGTCCCAAAGCACCTTACAAAAGAGGAGGAAGGATGAAAATTGATAAAAGCAGTAAAAGAGCTGATAGTGTCTTCAAAGACGAGGATGATATGAGGATCAGCGAGCATAGGGGTGATTGGAAAGTGTGGGATAGGATACGGCCAACTGAGATTTGAACAAGTTGAAGAGTGCAGGATAGCAGCTCGCAAGGAGACATTTGAAATATTTTTCCTGGAGGTGACCAAAGCAGAGAGAAGGATTTCAGTTGTGTGGTCAGGCAGGGTTGAGGTGGACGAATTGCAAATGCTGAAGTCTTGATTGTGGTTCGTGTTAATTGCATATTAATTGGATGTTTAATTTTATTCTCGTCGTGTGCATTAACTGGGGACTCACCTGTGCTCATATATGTAGGAGTAGGCTGAAACTGTGGTTATTGTTTGGAGGTGCACAATGTATAATGTGTGTCTCTAAAGAAAGCCTCACAGCTCCGGGGACCCGGGTTCGATTCCGGGTACTGCCTGTGTGGAGTTTGCAAGTTCTCCCTGTGTCTGCGTGGGTTTTCTCCGGGTGCTCCGGTTTCCTCCCACAAGCCAAAAGACTTGCAGGTTGATAGGTAAATTGGCCATTATAAATTGTCACTAGTATAGGTAGGTGGTAGGGAAATATAGGGACAGGTGGGGATGTTTGGTAGGAATATGGGATTAGTGTAGGATTAGTATAAATGGGTGGTTGATGTTCGGCACAGACTCGGTGGGCCGAAGGGCCTGTTTCAGTGCTGTATCTCTAATCTAATCTAATCTAAAAAGTTTTTAAGTGTATAAAGATTTGGCTTCAGTGTCCTGTCCTTCACCGCTCGCCTATCTGAGTTTTAATAGCTAGGATGTGGGTTATCAAGTTAAGTTAATTTCTTCTTATTTTGACTAATTTTCATGTTCTGCACTGTTAATGACTTTCAGCAGATTTACAAGAAAATTAATAAAAATATATATTGACCTGACAAACTGAAATGCAAGACATCATCACAGTTTTAACTGCCATCAAAGAATCAATACTGTAGAAAATGGATACCATTGATTTTACATCGCCGTGTAGTTTTATGCTAGAGACACTGGAATTACCAGCCCTTCGACTAACAGCTTAAACTACCATTTGTCTCATTAATTATTAACCTACCAGGGCTATAGTAATGAAAATGTACCATACACAGCCTTGAGAACTTGTGCATTATCCTTAGACAAACCAAATCACAAAGGATTTAGATTCTTAGAATCATAGAATTATACAGCACAGAAGGAGGCCATTTGGCCCATTGTGCCTATCTAACTTGGGACAGGATAGGTGCACGTTGTGGGGGAAAGGAATGGTTGAGAGAGTGACAATCTCACACAATGAAGCCTGAGAGGTTTTAGCTCCCGGGTCTGAATTACATGTGCATGATCGGACTCCCACCCAAACCTAGCAGGAATCAATGCCTGGCTGGCTGGAGGTGAAAGGGAGAGAGAGATGGGAGTGGGAATTCTGACAGCAGGAAGCTCAGGGTTTTCTTGCGGGCCCAGAGGAACACACCTGCTTCTGGCCCACAAGGAAGCTTAAAAAAGATTAAAGCTCTCCTTGCTGGGCCTCTTCTGGCCCTGGCTGCTGTTTTGGCCTGGTGGAGAAGCCACCACTGCTCCCTCGTTCAGTTCCCAGGTTAAAATGGTGGATCAGGCAGTGACGATGCCACCAAAGCCTGATCTGCATATCTAAAGAGGACCCCTGTTGACATGAGATGAATGTCTTTGCCACCTGCAATTTAAAATTGGATTTGGGCAGACAGGACAGGAGAGGATTTCCTATCACAAGGCCGCTGTTATTAATTTTTGTACTTGTATGTTTACTCAGGGTATTTCACATGTGATAAAAGATGTTAAAAATATATGGTAAATTGTGTGTGTATTACAATAAATTACTGGAATTTGTTACAGTACATTTATTTATTTAACTATTCTATGGGAATTTTTTTTAGTTGAAGAAACCTACAGCAGGATATACCACTAAGGTTACATAAACGTTTAAATTGTCGGAAGAAAGGAAGTCTGAAAGGAATGTGATAGGAACTGAGGTTCATGTCCTTTTATATGCTTTTAGATGGTCAGGGTAAAACAAATTCTTGGGCTTTTTTTTATTTTGTTCTTTGGGCCTCCTTATCTCGAGAGACAATGGATACGCGCCTGGAGGTGGTCAGTGGTTTGTGAAGCAGCGCCTGGAGTGGCTATAAAGGCCAATTCTGGAGTGACAGGCTCTTCCACAGGTGCTGCAGAGAAATTTGTTTGTTGGGGCTGTTGCACAGTTGGCTCTCCCCTTGCGCCTCTGTCTTTTTTCCTGCCAACTACTAAGTCTCTTCGACTCGCCACAATTTAGCCCTGTCTTTATGGCTGCCCGCCAGCTCTGGCGAATGCTGGCAACTGACTCCCACGACTTGTGATCAATGTCACACGATTTCATGTCGCGTTTGCAGACGTCTTTATAACGGAGACATGGACGGCCGGTGGGTCTGATACCAGTGGCGAGCTCGCTGTACAATGTGTCTTTGGGGATCCTGCCATCTTCCATGCGGCTCACATGGCCAAGCCATCTCAAGCGCCGCTGACTCAGGCCCGCAAGAAAACCCTGAGCTTCCTGCTGTCAGAATTCCCACTCCCATCTCTCTCTCCCTTTCACCTCCAGCCAGCCAGGCATTGATTCCTGACTTGTGGTTGCATAATAATTACAGGTCTATCTGTGTCTGCTTCATTCCACTTTGGGCCGTGACTTACTTTTGGGGCATCGGGACAGACATGAAACCTAATTTAGTAAAGGGTTGAGTGCCGTATAACTGGGAATAAGTGAACACCCATAAGATGGTACTCATTGCCTGAACTATTATGCATGGTTCACTGTGATGCATACTTGTTAAGTGCAATCTTCGAAGATTTTACATTTTCATAAAAGGAAACAGAGGCTTATAAACCCACAAGCTGTTGATCCGAGGGTCTAAGCATGCGGGGTCACTGGGAGATCACTTAGTTTTAATTCTGCTGATGGGCACCCATGTCACCAGCAGGTATAGCTTAGGTGCTCACCAGACGAAAGACAGTGCAGAATACAGCAGAGTGCATCTGTGTAATAGGCATCATGGTTCAGTGGGTAGTGCTCTCACCTTGAGAGTCCAAAGGTTGTGAGTTCAAGCCCTACTCCAGGGAGTTAAGGATAGAAATCTAGGCTGGTGCTGCAGTGAGGGAGTGCTGTGCTGTCTTTTGGATGAGGTGCTCAACTGAGGCTCCATCTGCCTTTGCAATTAGGCATGGCACTAGTTTGAAGAAGAGCAGGGATGTTACAGCAGTTTCTTGGTGCTGTAACCAATATTTATCTCTCAATCAATATCACAAGAACAGATTGGCGGGGTCATTATCACATTGAGCACTTGTGTGCAAACTGGTTGTTGCGTTTCCTACATCATAACAGTGACTACGCTTCAAAAAAATACTTCATTGGTTGTAAAGCGCTTTGGGACGTCCTGAGGTCATGAAAAGTGCTCCAGAAATGCAAGCTTTTCTTTTTTTTCTCTTTCCCAAAAATATTCTATTTATTGGATTTCCCGGTTGTTTTGTTGAAAGCCATTGGAGTAGACATTTGTCTTGGGCAGTTGTGCAAAACAGATGATAGCGGATTGGCAGCTGGTCAATCTTTCCCCGATTGGAAAAGAAAGTTATGTAATATGTGAGAAATGTTCCCCTTCATAAGGGACCAAATAAAGTTAAACATTTCTGGGGGCGTTTAGACCAAGTTCAACATTTTTACTTCGAGTACTGCCATCCAGAAATTTGAAGAGTTCATGTTTTCAGTGGAATGAATTTCTGACAGCGTGTTTCCACTTTAAATATTAAACTGTTACTTTTTCTAGAGGTTGCTACTAGGTAAATTATGCTGGAACACTAGATGCTTTACAATAATGCTGATGTACTTTGAAGAAAGCACAATTGATTAGTTGGCACTTTTTAAAATGCTTTGCTAACACTTTCCGTCAATGGCAATGCAATTATGAGTAATAATGATGTTATAATTACTATGCTCAGTTATAGTAACATCTCTGTTATTGCAGTATACTGTTGCAATTCTGGAGTTAACAATGCATTACAAATGAAAGCCTTATTGGGTGCAATGTAGAGCCATAGAACCATAGAATAATTACAGCACAGAAGGAGGCCATTCAGGCCCTTGTGTCTGTGCCGGCTGAAAACGAGCTGCCCAATCTAATTCCACCTTCCAGCACCTGATCCATAGCCCTGCAGGTTACAGCACTTCAGGTGCATGTCCAGGTACGTTTTAAAAGAATTGAGGGTTTCTGCCTCCACCACCATTCCCGGCAGTGAATTCCAGACACCCAGCACCCTCTGGGTGAAAAAGTTTTTCCTCATGTCCCCTCTAATCCTTCTACCAATCACATTAAATCTGTGCCCCCTGGTAATTAACCTCTCTATTTAGGCCCCTCATAACTTTGTACACCTCAGTAAAGTCACCCCTCAGCCTCCTCTGATCTAAGGAAAACAACCCTAGCCGATCCAATCTTTCCTCATAGCTGCAACTTTCAAGCCCTGGCAACATTCTTATAAATCTCCTCTGTACTCTCTCCAGAGCAATTATGTCCTTCCTGTAACGTGGTGACCAGAACTGTATGCAATACTCCAACTATGGCCGAACCAGCATTTTATATAGTTCCAGCATTACATCCCTGCTTTTGTATTCTATACCTTGGCCAATAAAGGAAAGCACTGCATATGCTTCTTCACCACTTTATCGACCTGTCTTGCAACTTTTAGGGACCTGTGGACATGCACTCCAAGGTCTCTCATTTCTTCTACCCCTCTCAATATCCTCCCGTTTATTGTGTATCCCCTCGCTTTGTTTGCCCTCCCCAAATGCATTACCTCACACTTCTCTGGATTGAATTCCATTTGCCACTTTTCCGCCCTCTCAACAAAACCCATTGATATCATTCTAGAGTCTACAGCTATCCTCTTTACTATCAACTACACGGCCAATTTTTGAGTCATCGGCAAATTTCCCAATCATGCCTCTCACATTTAAGTCTGAATCATTAATATATACCACAAACAGCAAGGGACCCAACACTGAGCCCTGTGGAACACCACTGGAAACCGCTTTCCATTCATAAAAACATCCATCGACTTCTACCCTTTGCTTCCTGTCACTGTCACTATAAATAGAGACGGTTTAATGACACTAGTTTATTGACAGCAATTTGTTAATGAGGTGTGAAAATATAATCTAGTGTCAGAGAACCTAATCAATTTTGATTTGGGAAGTTGACAATAGAAAGCTGACTGGATGGGTGGGAATACAAGGCCAACTTTCCTCTGTCTCATGTCACGGGTATTAATTTCCAATGGGGTTTGGTAGAAAAATAGGAGCAGAGACTTGTAACGCCTGCTCTCCATTGTGATTCATGTCCATAATCTGCCCATCTCCTGTGTTAGCGGAAAGCTCATCACCTAAAATACAATTTTCTTTCACGGCCAGAATTAAAAAGTTTACTCCGTGTGGTCTGACCAGGATTGTACAGCTTCTATAGAACATAGAACATAGAACAGTACAGTACAGTACAGGCCCTTCGGCCCACGATGTTGTGCCGAACCTTTAACCTACTCTAAGATCAAACTAACTATCTACCCTTCATTCTACTATCATCCATGTACCTATCCAAGAGTCGCTTAAATGTCCCTAATGTATCTGCTTCTACTACCACCGCTGGCAGCGCATTCCATGCACCTACCACACTCTGTGTAAAGAACCTACCTCTGACATCTCCCCGAAATCTTCCTCCAATCACCTTAAAATTATGCCCCCTGGTGATAGCCCTTTCCACCCTGGGAAAAAGTCTCTGGCTATCCACTCTATTTATGCCTCTCATCATCTTGTACCCCTCTATCAAGTCACCTCTCATCCTTCTTCGCTCCAATGAGAAAAGCCCTAGCTCCCTCAATCTTTCTTGGTAGGACATGCCCTCCAGTCCAGGCAGCATCCTGGTAAATCTCCTCTGCACCCTCTCTAAAGCTTCCACATCCTTCCTATAATGAGGCGACCAGAACTGAACACAGTATTCCAAGTGTGGTCTAACCAGGGCCTTATAGAGCTGCAGCATAACCTTGCGGCTCTTAAACTCAATCCCCCTGTTAATGAAAGCCAACACACCATACACCTTCTTAACAACCCTATTAACTTGGGTGGCAACTTTGAGCGATCTATGGACATGGACCCCAAGATCCCTCTGTTCCTCCACACTACCAAGAATCCTGTCTTTAAGCCTGTATTCTGCATTCAAATTCAACCTTCCAAAATGAATCACTTCACACTTTTCTATGGATTTCGCTTCTGGTTATATATCTCAGAATTCGATTTGCTTTCTTAATTACCTTGCCACATTGTCCAGAAGTCAAAGGTTTTCAGTCTACCCTCAATCCAAGGTCCTCTCTAAGTCTACTAATATTCATTAGAAGCCCACAGCTACCTCGACTACACTTCTTCACACCCTGCCTCCTGTAAGGACTCGATTCCATTCTTCCAGTTTCTCCATCTCCAATGCATCTTCTCTGATGATGCAACCTTCCACAACAGCACTTCTGATATGTCTTTCTTTTCCCTCAACTGAGGATTCCCCCCCCCCCCCACTGCGATTGACAGGGCCCTCACCCGTGTCCGGCCCATTTCCCGCACCTCTGCCCTCATCCCTTCCCCTCCCTCCCAGAACCATGACAGGGTTCCCCTCATCCTTACTTTCCACCCCACCAGCCTCCACATCCAAAGGATCATCCTCCGCCGTTTCCACCACGTCCAGCATGATGTCACCACCAAATGCATCTTCCCCTCCCCTCCCCTGTCAGCATTCCAAAGGGATATTTCCCATCGCGACACCCTGGTCCACTCCTCCATTACCCCGACACCTCGTACTCTTCCCACGGCATCTTCCCCTGCAATCGTAGGAGGTGTAATACCTGCCCCTTTACCTCCTCTCTCCTCACTATCCAAGGCCCCAAACACTCCTTTCAGGTGAGGCAGCGATTTACTTGTACTTCTTTCAATGTAGTATACTGTATTCGCTGCTCACAGTGTGGTCTCCTCTATATTGGGGACACCAAATGCAGACTGGGTGATCACTTTGCAGAACACCTTCACTCAGACTGAAAACATGACCCCGAGCTTCCTGTCACTTGCCATTTTAACACTCCCCCCTGCTCTCATGCCCACATCTCTGTCCTGGGATTGCTGCAGTGTTCCAGTGAACATCAACACAAGCTTGAGGAACAGCATCTCATTTACCAATTAGGCATGCTACAGCCCATTGGACTGAACATTGAGTTCAATAACTTCAGAGCATGACAGCACCCCCCTTTTTTATTTTTAGTTAAAAAAAAAAATGTTTCTTTCTATTTTATTTTAGTTGGTTTCATCATTCATTTTTTTACCATATGCCTGCCCACTGTTTATTTTCATGTTTGTGCTTTGGGCCAGGGCTGTTCATTACCCCGTTATTTAACATCCTCTCTGCACTAACGCTTTGTTTTTCACCACACCATTAACACACCCTTTGACTTTGCTCCATGACTTTCTGGTCAGTTATTCTCTGTGACCCTCTGTCCTATCAACACCTTCCCTTGTGTTATCTTTTGCCCATCCTCCGCTTTATTTGCTTAAAACCTATACATTTCAAACCTTTGCCAGTTCTGATGAAAGGTCACTGACCTGAAATGTTAACTCTGCTTCTCTCTCCACAGATACTGCCAGACCTACTGAGTATTTCCAGCAATTTTTGTTTTTATCCCTTTCTAAGTCTTGTCTGCTTTTTATGATATACTTTTGAAACACAATTTTTAACCAAAGTACAACAATTTACATTTACAAGTGTTATATTTCATTTGCCATGTTTGAATTCTTCTTGTTGGCAAACTTGACAAGCTTACATTTCGTTTTGATATTCGGGTAGTATGTAATGTAGATTAGAAACAGGAGTATAGGCACCGATACTGGTTGGTCTCCACCTCACATCTTCAGCCTGTCATGAGTACTCTCTGCCCCAACCAATTTGGAATGAGCTAGGAACTGGGGAGGTCTCTTAAAAACAGAAATTTAAAATGGATAAGTTGTTCAGAAGTTGTGTTTTTTGATCAAACTGAAATTTGAGCTTTATTTTCAACTTTAAATTAATTGCAAGCCAGCTGGTGCAGTGGTTAGCACCACAACCTCACAGCTCCAGGGACCCGGGTTCAATTCTGGGTACTGCCTGTGTGGAGTTTGCAAGTTCTCCCTGTGTCTGCGTGGGTTTCCTCCGGGTGCTCTGGTTTCCTCCCACATGCCAAAGACTTGCAGGTTGATAGGTTAATTGGCCATTATAAATTGTCCCTAGTATAGGTAGGTGGTAGGGAAATATAGGGACAGGTGGGGATGTGGTAGGAATATGGAATTAGTGTAGGATTAGTATAAATGGGTGGTTGATGATCGGCACAGACTCGGTGGGCCGAAGGGCCTGTTTCAGTGCTGTATCTCTAAACTAAACTGTCACACAACTGTAAGCAGGACACCAGCCAGTTGTTAATTAGATACTCTGTGGCATGACTAGTTGAAATGGTAGATGCATGAAAGTTATGTATAGGATGAATTAGTGACAGAGCACAGAGCAGAGTGAAGATTTTAAACTGGAAATTTGGTGAGTGTGGAAGCTCAATGCCAAGGAAAAAGGAGGCATTGAGTAAATTGACCACGATCAAAAGCTAAAATGTTCAATTATAAACTCTTCCTTTAATATTTAACTGTATGCTAGATTAAGGGATTATTAATAAATAGAAATTAATAAATAAGAGGGAAGGGCAAAAACCTAACTAGCAGCTTTAAGTAAGTAATTAAAAAAATTGATGTTAGTAAGAGAAAGATCTTGGCTAATTAAACTAAGCAGAAAATAAAACGTACCTAAAAGAAACAAATTAAATCCATCTAATAATCAAAATTCAGTATTAATGGTGAATCAGTTAACCCTGGAAAGAGATAAATAAATAATTGCTGTGCCATAAATGAAAGGAAGAACAAATAACGAAAGCACAGCCAGTATGTCCCTATTGCAGAATGTGGGAATTTCTGGACACTGAGTCTCAATTGGATGACCACACCCATGAGGAAAGACAATCATTTGAGTCACTCTGGCTCACAGTCATAGTGAGGGTGCAGGAACAGAAAGACCTGGGGTTACGTATTCACAAATTATTGAAGGTGGCTGCAGAGTTTGAGAAAGTGATTAAAAAGGCATATGGGATCCTCGGTTTTATAAATAGAGACATAGGCCAGAATTTAGGGGGAGCCCGCCTCCGCTGGGCCTGGGGAGCCACGCCAGGATTTTACACTCCCAGGCCTTAATTGGACTTGGGCGGGACTTCCACGTCCTTCAGGCAGGAAGTCCTGCCTCCAAGAGCTGCTGGCCAATCTTAGTCCCAGCAGTGTCACCGGGAGTGGTGGCCACAGCTGGGACTACAGTTAGCCTCAACAGCAAGAGGGATGCCGGCCCCAGAGAAAGGTATGTTTTGGGGCCTTGCCGGGGACCAGCAAGGCAAGGGGAGTTGGTTGGGAGAGGGGGGGGGTCTTTATTTTAGTGTGGGCAGTTAGGGCTTTGGGGGCGGGGCCTTCATAGGGCACAGGGTGCCCGATCAGGAAGGCCCCCCAAGTGCGTAAGGAGGCCACCAGGTTTTACCTGGTGGAATTCTGGGGGCCTAAGGCACCAGCGGGGTGGGAGGAGGCCCTTAAGTGGCAGTTAATTGGCCACTTAAGGGCCTTGATTTGCCTGGGGTGGGCGGGCCATTTCTTGCTGCTGCTGCCCCTGGTAAAATTGCAGTGGGGCAGGAAGCCATCGGGAATGGCCCCCCCGCCCCACCTCTCACTCAATTTTACACCCTCCCCACCCCTGCTACCAGCCTGCTCCTGTCGGGGTGCATAAAATTCCGGCCATAGAGTACAAAAGCAAGGAAGTTGTGATGAACTAGTATAAAACATTGGGTCGGCCTCAAATGGATTATTGTATCCAATTCTGGGCAGTGTACTTTAGAAAGGATGTGAAGGCTTTAGAGAGGGTGCAGAAAAAATTCACGAGAATGGTTCCAGGGATGAGAGACTTCAGTTATTTTGATAGACAACTCCAGAGACCTAATGGATAAGACACTGGTCTCCCAAGCCAGGGATTGTAGGTTCAAGTCCCATCTGGGGTGCAGCATGTACACTTTCAACCATTCTCCTTTCCTCTTAACTTTGCTGATATTTAAAATGATGGTTTAGGGCGGTACAGTGGTTAGCACCGCAGCCTCACAGCTCCAGCGACTTGGATTCAGTTCTGGGTACTGCCTGTGCGGAGTTTGCAAGTTCTCCCTGTGACCGTGGGGTTTCCACCAGGTGCTCCGGTTTCCTCCCACAGCCAAAGACTTGCAGGTTGATAGGTAAATTGGCCATTGTAAATTGCCCTTAGTGTTGGTAGGTGGTAGGAGAATGGTAGGGATGTGGTAGGGAATGTGGGATTAATGTAGGATTAGTATAGATGGGTGTTGTTGGTCGGCACAGACTCGGTGGGCCGAAGGGCCTGTTTCAGTGCTGTATTTCTCTCTCAAAGATTTGAGAAGCTGGGGTTGCTCTCCGTAGAGAACAGAGGCTTGACAGTAGATTTGGTAGAAATGTTCAAAATCATGAGGGGAATAGATAGAGAGAAGCTGTTTCCATTGGCAGAAGGGTCAAGAACCAGAGGACCCCATTTTAAGGTGAATGGCAAAAGAAGCAATGGCAACATGAGGAAAAACCTTTCTACGCAGCGAGTGGTTAGGATCTGGACTGCACTGTCTGAGAGTGCGGTGGAGGTAGATTCATTTGTGGCTTTCAAAAGAAAATTGGATAAGCACCCAAAGAGAAAAAATTGGGACTAGCTGAGTTACAGAGAGCAGGCATGGACATGATGGGCTGAATAGTCAGCTTCTGTGCTGTAACCATTGCTTCAAAGCCATTGAGCTGGAGCACTAGTTAAAGA
The DNA here is from genome assembly GCF_036365525.1 of Heterodontus francisci. Classification (NCBI taxonomy): domain Eukaryota; kingdom Metazoa; phylum Chordata; class Chondrichthyes; order Heterodontiformes; family Heterodontidae; genus Heterodontus; species Heterodontus francisci. The sequence continues at coordinate 26,340,807 of NC_090375.1, forward strand.
CACTTTGTCACATAAGCAAGGGGCAGGAATACCTGAATAGTTTATTCCAGAACACAGTCACAGCACATAGAAAGATACAGGTACAGGAAGGGAAGTGTACGGCTGATAGTCAGCAGAATAATGGGGTAACCTACTGGAGGCAAGAAAGGAGCAATAGCAGAAAGTGATCTGGTCCAAAAAGTAAGATGTACTTCCTGGCTTTGGTGGTCAGAAAGAAGGCAGCAGGGGGAATGGCCAGAATGCTATCCAAGGCACTGTGCCACACGAGGCAGTTCAGAAGGGGGTTAGAGGGAGGCTGGGAGGTAATTAAGCAGCAGAATAGAAAGGTTGTAGTAAGAGGGGATTTGATGATTATAGGGAGATGGTTATCCACTGCAGTCACAAACAAGAGTCCAGGAGAGTGTGTTGCCGACCCTCTGCCAGGATAAAGGATATCTAAAAGTGACTGGAAAGGAATTTGGAAAGGGAGAGGGAAAGATCAGTTGTTGTAATCCATATCAAAACCAACAACATAGGAAAGAACAGGGAGGAGGTCCTGCTGAGGATCAGAAGCTAGTAATCTCTGGATTACTACTTGAACCACGTGCAAATTAGTATAGGGATGAACAGATCAGAAAAGTGAATGCATGGCTGAAAGACTGCTGTGGAAAAACGTGGTTCCATTTCATGGGAAACTGGCTAAAGTATTGGAACAGGAATAAGATATACCTCTGAGAAAGGCTGAATCTGAACTAGGACTGGAACTAAGGTCTTTCTGGAAGGGGTAAAAAAAGAAAAGGATTTAAAACCAAATAAAGGGAGTAGGACGGTCCAGGTGGAAATAACAATAACTTAAAAATAATAAAAAGAGAGGATATGATAAAAGGTCAGAGCATAAAAAGAGATAGAAATAATATAAATATTTTGAGAACAGAAAAGGCTAAAGGAAGTAATCATCAAATGTTGAAAATAAAGCAAGAGTAATGAAAAATAAAAGCACGCAAATTGCCTGCATAGCAATGTACAGAACATCAGCAACCAAATGTGTGATGGTTCAAAAAGTGTGAGAAATATACCCACGACAAATAGGCAGAATGGGAACCCTTATCTGAAGAGTTCTGTACACAAAGGCACATAGCATAAGACATAAAACACATGTTAGAAGCACAATTTCATCTTAAAAGGTGTGATTTAGTGACCATCGCAGGGACAACTGGTCATGATTGGCGGCAAAGTGTACCAGGCTACAGGATCTTTAGAAAGGATGGTAAAATCGGGAAAGGAGAAGGAATGGCAATATTAATAAAAGCTACAATTACAGGAGTGGAAAGCAAAGATTTCAGTGAGGGTAAACAGGCATTGCAAACAGGATGGTTAGAACTAAGGAAGAGTAAAGGATGTGAGACTCTTAGAGTTATCTACAGACCTGCTGATAGGAGTGATGTAGTGTTGAGGAGATGTATAAATACAAAGATCAGAGAAGCATGTAGTTGAAACAACACAGTTATAATGGGAGAATTTAATTTTCACATAGGCTGAGAGAAACAGAATAGTTCAAGCAGTAAAGACGATGGGCTGGATTTTGTTCTCCCCATACATCGGGTTCTGTGGTGAAGTGGTGGGGGGGTGGTGGGGGCCTGAATATGGCTCTGGAAGAGACCCGCCACGGACCTCGACGCGGTGAGGGCCCAGCGTAATCCTCCCGGCAGCGGTGGTGAGGCTGAATAAAATTATTAAATTTAAATAGACTTACCTGCAATCTTGAGGGCCCGTCGCAATCTTCGTTGCGGTGGCCGGCACTCCCGTGCCTTCAGATCCCCGTCTGGGGAAAGGCAGTGCCACACTGGTGGGGAGGGGGAGGAGGTAAGTTTGTCAGTGCGGGGGGGGGGGGTGGAGGGGGAGGAAACAGGGTCATATATAGGTAATGGGTGCAGGGGATGGTGGGAAGGGTTCAAGCTTAAACTTTGTAATAAAAGCAAAATACTGCAGATGCTGGAAATCTGAAATAAAAACAAGAAATGCTGGAAATGCTCAGCAGGTCTGGCAGCATCTGTGGAGAGAGAAGCAGAGTTAACGTTTCAGGTCAGTGACCCTTCATCAGAACTGGCAGAGGCTAGAAATGTAATAGGTTTTAAGCAAGTAAAGCGGGGTGGGGAAAGAGATAACAAAAGGGAAGGTGTTGATAGGATAAGGTTACAGAGAATAACAGACCAGAAGGTCATGGAGCAAAGGCAATCAATATGTTAATGGTGTGCTGAAAGACAAAGCGTTAGTGCAGAGAGGGTGTTAATTGACAGAAAATTTAACAGCCCTGGCCCCAAGCACAAACATGAAAAACTGGGTACGCACAGTAGAAAAAAACTAAAATAAAATAAACACATAAAAAAGAAAAAAGAAAAAATAACAAAATAAAAATAGAAAGGGGGGCCCGTCATGCTCTGAAATTATTGAACTCAATGTTCAGTCTGGCAGGCTGTAGTGTGCCTAATCGGTAAATGAGATGCTGTTCCTGGAGCTCGCGTTGATGTTCCCTGGAACACTGAAGCAATCCCAGGACAGAGATGTGAGCATGAGAGCAGGGGGGAGTGTTGAAATGGCAAGCAACAGGAAGCTCGGGGTCCTGCTTGCAGACTGAGTGGAGGTGTTCCACAAAGCGGTCACCCAGAATGCATTTGCTCTCCCCAATGTAGAGGAGACCACATTATAAGCAGCGAATACAGTATACTACATTGAAAGAAGTACAAGTAAATCACTGCTTCACCTGAAAGGAGTGTTTGGAGCCTGGGATAGTGAGGAGAGAGGAGGTAAAGGGTATTACACCTCCTGCGATTGCAGGGGAAGGTGCCATGGGAAGGGGACGAGGTGGTGGGGGTAATGGAGGAGTGGACCAGGATATCGCAGAGGGAAAGATCCCTTCGGAGTGCTGACAGGGGAAGAGAGGGGAAGATGCGTTTGGTAGTGGCATCATGCTGGAGGTGGCGGAAATGGCGGAGGATGATCCTTTGGATATGGAGGCTGATGGGGTGGAAAGTGAGGACAAGGGTAACCCTGTCACGGTTCTGGGACGGAGGGGAAGGGGTGAGGGTAGAGGTGCGGGAAATGGGCCGGACATGGTTGAGGGCCATGTCAACCACATTTGGGGGGAATCCTCGGTTGAGGAAAAAGGAAGACATATCAGAAGCGCTGTCATGGAAGGTAGCATCATCAGAGCAGATGCGTCAGAGACGGAGAAACTGGGAGAATGGAATGGCGTCCTTACAGGAAGTAGGGTGTGAAGAAGTGTAGTCGAGGTAGTTGTGGGAATTGGTGGTTTTATAATGAATATTAGTAGACAGCTATCCCCAGTGATAGAGACAGAGAAGTTGAGGAAGGGAAGGGAAGTATCGGAGATGGACCATGTAAAGGTGAGAGAAGGGTGGAAATTAGAAACAAAGTTGATAAAGTTTTCCAGTTCCGGGCGGGAGCAGGAAACGACACCAATACAGTCATCAATGTACCTGAAAAAGAGTTGGGGGAGGGGGTTAGGGTTAGGGAGTAGGACTGAAACAAGGAATGTTCAACATATCCCACAAAAAGACAGGCATAACTAGGACCCATGCAGGTACCAATAGTAACATTTTTTACTTGAAGGAAGTGAGTGGAGTTGAAGGAGTTGTTGTTTAACGTGAGAACAAGTTCAGCCAGGTGGAGGAGGTTGGTGGTGGATGGGGACTGGTTGGGCTTCTGTTCAAAGAAGAAGCGGAGAGCCCTCAAACCATCCTGGTGGGGGATGGAGGTGTAGAGTGATTGGACGTCCATAGTGAAGAGGAGGCGGTTTGGGCCAGGAAACGGGAAATTGTCAAAATGACGTAGGGCGTCAGAAGAGTCACGGATGTAGGTGGGAAGAGACTGGACCATGGGAGAAAAGATAGAGTCAAGATAGGAAGAAATAAATTCAGTGGGGCAGGAACAGGCTGAAACAATGGGTCTGCCGGGACAGTCCTATTTGTGGATTTTGGGAAGGAGGTAGAAGCGGGCTGTCCGGGGTTGCAGGACTACGAGGTTGGAAGCTGTAGAGGGAAGATCTCCAGAGGAGATGAGGTCAGTGACAGTCCTGTGGACAGTCGCTTGATGTTCAGTGGTGGGGTCATGGTCCAGGGGGAAGTAGGAAGAAGTGTCTGAGAGTTGGCGCTGAGCCTCTGCAAGGTAGAGGTCAGTACGCCACACAATAATAGCACTACCCTTGTCTGCAGGTTTGATGACAATGTCGGGGTTAGACCTGAGAGAACGGAGTGCAGCAAGTTCAGAGGGGGACAGGTTAGAGTGAGTGAGGGGGGCAGAGAAATTGAGATGGCCGATGTCTCTCCGACAGTTTTCAATGAAAAGCTCAAGAGCGGGTAAGAGGCCAAGGGGAGGGGTCCAGGTAGAGGGAGAAAGCTGGAGGCGTGTCAATTGGTCCTCTGGTCTGGGGGAGGATTCCTGGTCAAAGAAGTGAGCCCGGCGGCAAAGGCGACAGAAGAAGAGCTCAACGTCATGCCGAGCCCGAAATGTATTGAAGTGGGGGGCGTAAGTTTGTGCAATTTGGGGGTGGGGAGGGGAGGTCAGATGTAAAAGGTAAGTGTTTTCGGGGGTAGGGGAAGGCCAAATAATTATTGTAATTGTTATTGGAGGGTGGGAAAAGGGCGTTAGAAATTTATTTATTTAAGTTTTGGGGGGTAGGACTTAAAAAATTTAAATTGGGTGGTAGGGCTGGCTGCCCTTTAAAAATGGCACCTGAGCACAGGCAGCTGATGCCACTGCTGGGGACGGACTGTCCGCCCTTTCCATGAGATTGTGGGGGAGAGGCCTGGGCCGCCCTGGCTATTTAAATGAGCCACAACGCTTGAGATTGTGGCAGCACCTGGACTTGCGGGCTGCCATTATTTGAGCTCGCCGCCGAGAACGGCGGCAGGGTCTTAAAGTCTAGCCCAATGAATTTCTAGAATGTATTCAGGACAGTTTTCTGGAACAATATTTCTTAGAACTGACAAAGGATAAGGACATATTCGATTTAGTGATGAGTAACGGACCAAAATTAGTTAACAATCTGACTGTATGGGAACATCTTGTGAATACTGACCATGATAGGATTGAATTTAATATTGGGATTGAGAGGGAAAAGCAAGAGTCACAAACCAAGATTTAACGTTTAAATAAGGCAAACTATGAAGGTGTTTTATGATCACTTTAAGAGTGATGTCCCTTTAAGAATTCAATATGCTAATGAGCTAAGTACCAGGATGCAGTCATGTGACTAGAAACCATATTTATTCTGCACTGTAACACCCTGGACAAAGGTTCTGTATATCGTTATAGGTTCAATTGACCCTCCCAGAAAATGCAAGGTTCATGTACAAGAAAAGCTTAAACGTGAGTTGGATGACATGGAATACAATGACATCATCCGTCATGTGCATCATCAGACAGACTGGTGCAGCTCAATTACATGTGTACTGAGGAAGGATGGAACAATCAGGGTATGTCTAGATCCGAGTCATCTAAACCTCTCCCTAAAGAGATGCCCCCACAAGATTCTAACATGAGAGGAATTGAATCCCAAGTTCATAGGAGCCAAATTCTTCTGCATATTGGATGCGAAACATGGATATTGGTCGGTCCATCTAGTTAAGGAATCTCAGGAAATCACCACCTTCAGAACACCATTTGGAAGATATTTCTTCCAGAGACTACCCTTTGGCTTATCTGTCAGTCAAGATTTGTTTCAGCAGCATATGGACAGAATTATAGAAAACGTGTCTGGATGTATGTACATTGCGAATGATGTTGTGGTAATGGGCAAAATCAAAGAAGAGCACGATCGAAATCTCCACTCACTGATAGCAGTAGCTCATCACGAAAGGTTCGTTTTTAACAGCAAGAAGTGTCAGGTGAATGTGAGTCTGATCAATTTCTTTGGCTCCATCTATTCAGGATACGGAGTCCGTCCTGACCCAGGCAAAGTCGAACATATAAGGCATATGCCTACTCCACAAGTCAAAGAACATTTACAGAAATGTCTTGGATTTTTCAACTTCTTGGCACCATATATTAAAGGTCTGCAAAGGAAACCTGACCGAGCCCGAATGCCGGACCCAGAAGTGTGATCTGACATGATCCGAATCCGACACATGTCGTCGGGTCCCATCAGGGTCAGGTCGGGTAGCAGGCCTGTACATCAAAGAACAAAGAACAATACAGCACAGGAACAGGCCATTCGTCCCTCCAAGCCTGCGCTGATCTTGATGCCTGGCTAAACATCTGGGGACCGTACCCCTCTATTCCCATCCTATTCATGTATTTGTCAAGATGCCTCTTAAACGTCGTTATCGTACCTGCTTCCACCACCTCTCCCGGCAGCAAGTTACAGGCACTCACCACCCTCTGTGTAAAAAACTTGGCTCGCACATCCCCTCTAAACTTTGCTCCTCGCACCTTAAACCTATGTCCCCGAGCAACTGACTCTTCCACCCTGGGAAAAAGCTTCTGACTATCCACTCTGTCCATGCCGATCATAAATTTGTAAACCTCTATCATGTCGCCCCTCCACCTCCGTGGTTCCAGTGAAAACAATCCAAGCTTATCCAACCTCTCCTCATAGCTAATGCCTTCCAGACCAGGCAACATCCTGGTAAACCTCCTCTGTACCCTCTCCAAAGCCTCCACGTCCTTCTGGGAGTGTGGCGACCAGAATTGCACGCAATATTCTAAGTGTGGCCTAACTAAGGTTCTGTACAGCTGCAGCATGACTTGCGAACTTTTATACTCTATGCCCCGACCAATGAAGGCAAGCATGCCGTATGCCTTCTTGACTACCTTATTCACCTGCGTTGCCACTTTCAGTGACCTGTGGACCTGTACACCCAGATCTCTCTGCCTGTCAATACTCCGAAGGGTTCTGCCATTTACTGTATACTTCCCACCTGTATTAAACCTTCCAAAATGCATTACCTCACATTTGTCCGGATTAAACTCCATCTGCCATTTGTCCGCCCAAGTCTCCAACCGATCTATATCCTGCTGTATCCTCTGACAATCCTCATCACTATCCGCAACTCCACCAACCTTTGTGTCGTCCGCAAACTTACTAATCAGACCAGCTACATTTTCCTCCAAATTATTTATATATAATCCAAACAGCAAAGGTCCCAGCACTGATCCCTGCGGAACACCACTAGTCACAGCCGTCCATTCAGAAAAGCACCCTTCCACTGATACCCTCTGTCTTCTATGACCGAGCCAGTTCTGTATCATTCTTGCCAGCTCACCTCTGATCCCGTGTGACTTCACCTTTTGTACCAGTCTGCTATGAGGGACCTTGTCAAAGGCTTTACTGAAGTCCATATAGACAACATCCACTGCCCTTCCTTCATCAATCATCTTCGTCACTTCCTCAAAAAACTCAATCAAGTTAGTGAGACACGACCTCCCCTTCACAAAACCATGCTGCCTCTCGCTAATAAGTTCGTTTGTTTCCAAATGGGAGTAAATCCTGTCCCGAGGAATCCTCTCTAATAATTTCCCTACCACTGACGTAAGGCTCACTGGCCTATAATTTTCTGGATTATCCCTTGCTACCCTTCTTAAACAAAGGAACAACATTGGCTATTCTCCAGTCCTCTGGGACCTCACCTGTAGCCAATGAGGATACAAAGATTTCTGTCAAGGCCCCAGCAATTTCTTCCCTTGCCTCCCTCAGTATTCTGGGGTAGAACCCATCGAGCCCTGGGGAGTTACCTACCTTAATGCTTTGCAAGACGCCCAACACCTCCTCCTTTTTGATAATGACATGACCCAGACTATGTACACTCCCTTCCCTCGACTCATCATCCACCAAGTCCTTCTCTTTGGTGAATACTGATGCAAAGTACTCATTTAGTACCTCGCCCATTTCCTCTGGCTCCACACATAGATTCCCTGCTCTGTCCTTGAGTGGGCCAACCCTTTCCCTGGTTACCCTCTTGCTCTTTATATACGTATAAAAAGCCTTGGGATTCTCCTTAATCCCGTATGCCAATGACTTTTCATGACCCCTTTTAGCCCTCCTGACTCCTTGCTTAAGTTCCTTCCTACTTTCTTTATATTCCTCAAGGGCTTCGTCTGTTCCCAGCCTTCTAGCCTTTACAAATGCTTCCTTTTTCTTTTTGACTAGGCTCACAATATCCCTCATTATCCAAAGTTCCCAAAACTTGCCAAACTTATCCTTCTTCCTCACAGGAACATGCCGGTACTGGATTCTAATCAACTGACGTTTGAAAGACTCCCACATGTCAGATGTTGATTTACCCTCAAACAGCCGCCCCCAATCTAAATTCTTCAGTTCCTGCCTATTATTGTTATAATTAGCCTTCCCCCAATTTAACACCTTCACCCGAGGACTACTCTTATCCTTATCCACAAGTACCTTAAAACTTACGGTCACTGTTCCCGAAATGCTCCCCTACTGAAACTTCGACCACCTGGCTGGGCTCATTCCCCAAAACCAGGTCCAGTACGGCCCCTTCCCTAGTTGGACTATCTACATATTGTTTCAAGAAGCCCTCCTGGATGCTCCCTACAAATTCTACCCCATCCAAGCCTCTAGCACTAAGTGAGTCCCAGTCAATATAGGGGAAGTTAAAATCACCCACCACCACAACCCTGTTACCTTTGCATCTTTCCAAAATCTGTCTACATATCTGCTCCTCGACCTCCCGCTGGCTGTTGGGAGGCCTGTAGTAAACCCCCAACATCATGACTGCACCCTTCCTATTCCTGAGCTCCACCCATATTGCCTCGCTACATGATCCCTCCGAGATGTCCTCCCGCAGTACAGCTGTGATATTCTCCTTAACCAGTAATGCAACTCCCCCACCCCTTTTACATCCCCCTCTATCCCGCCTGAAGCTTCTAACATTTAGTTGCCAATCCTGTCCTTCCCTCAACCAAGTCTCTGTAATAGCAACAACATCATAGTTCCAAGTATTAATCCAAGCTCTAAGTTCATCTGCCTTACCTGTCATACTTCTCACATTGAAACAAATGCACTTCAGACCACCAATCCCGCTGTGCTCAGCAATATCTCCCTGCCTGCTCTTCCTCTTAGTCTTACTGGCCTTATTTACTATGTCCTCCTCATTTACTTCACCTGCTGTCCTACTGCTCTGGTTCCCACCCTGCTGCCACACTAGTTTGAACCCTCCCGAGTGACGCTAGCAAACCTCGCAGCCGGGATATTTGTGCCCCTCCAGCTTAGATGCAACCCATCCTTCTTGTACAGGTCCCACCTGTCCCTGAAGAGATCCCAATGATCCAGATATCTGAAACCCTCCCTCCTACACCAGCTGTTCAGCCACATGTTTAGCTGCACTATCTTCCTATTTCTAGCCTCACTGGCATGTGGCACAGGGAGTAATCCCGGGATTACAACTCTAGAAGTCCTGTCTTTTAATTTTCTACCTATCTCCCTGAACTCCCTCTCATGTGACTCGAAACCATATTCACTCTGCGCTGTAACACGCTGGACAAAGGTTCTGTATATAGTTTGCTCTTATTGTATATGCTAGTTTAACTGTTAATAAACCCTCCAGAGATCTTCAAGGAACTGGAATCCACGTACCTCATTGTATTGGTTAAGATCACACAAAGAAACTCACGACAGAAGGGATGCAAAATTAATTGACGACAGTAAATTGGGCTGAAATGTTGATGGTTAAACCGACAAACAATGGAAAGTATTCAAAGAAGTATTTGGTACAATATAAAAACAGTACATACTCCTAAAAAGCAAAGGCTTCATTTGCGCAATTAAGTAAACCATGGTCGACAAATGAGGTAAGAGACAGTATGAAGCTAAAAGACAAAGCCAACACAAATGCAAAGAAATTGGAAGTCGAGCAGATTGAGAAATTATAAAAAGCAACAAAGGATTATCAGGAGAGAAATGAGGTGCAACAAAATGAGGCTGGAATTTATGGGCCAATGGGAAACAGGATGGGAGGCAATGGGCCCAAAAAATAGTGCCAGAATTCAGCAGGTGGGGTGCCCATTGCCTTCCTGACACCATATGATTTTGTCAAGGACAGGAAAGACAGAAGACAGCCTTCTCACCCAGAGGCCAATTGAGACCCATAAGTGGCCAATTAATAGCCACTTTAGGGCCTCTTCCCACCGCCGCTGGTAGAATAACCCAGTCAAACAAGGAGGCCTCCGTGTGGGCTTACAGGGCTGGGCGGGGGGGGGGGGGGGGGTTTCCTCCATGGACAATCTGTGGCTCACAAAGGGCCCTTAGCGGGAAAGGCTGCCACTTTGTGAACACCCCCCACCCCACCCTCAAAGCCCACCCTTCCCCCCTTGCCGGGGCTCGCGGACTGGCCCTGGTGACCCCACCTCTACCTAGGGTTTAGTGCTCTAGCGCTGGTCCAGGTGCCGGGTCTTTTGTAGTACTGGTAGTGGCCACTGCTGCAAATTGTGCTACCAATACTATTGAATTGCCGGCCCTCTGATTGGCCGGCAGCTCTTGGAAATGGGGAACATGGCGCCAGGTAGTTAATTGCCCCAGCGCAATTAAATAGAGTTGGGGAGGGGGCCTCCAAAGGACTGAGGCAGTGTTCCCCTCACCTTTTAGACCTGGCATCAGGACGCCCACAGGGTTAGGCACCAACATGCTGCAGCACGGACATTAGAAAATTATTGCCACAAATGTGGGGACAATTAATCTGTATATAAAGTGTATAGCCAACCTAATGCCATCAAAATACAGCCGATTTAAAATGCATTTCTCTCCATTTAGTGGAAATACCTGGCATTGTTTTGTTTGCGCAAGTAGTTAAAGACTGCCTACACACTTGATGTAGCGATGCGGAGAATCCAGATAGATGTCCATCTGTCAGGTGTGATCTCGATCTCTTTCTCTCCCCTCTTGCTCTCTCTCTCTCTCCCTCTCTATGTCAATCCCTATCCCCTCTCTGTGTCCATCTGTCACCCGACTCTATCTCCCCTCTCTGAGTCCAGCTCTCCCCCCACTCTCTTCCCCCGCTCCTCCCTCTGTTTCCATCCCTCTTCCCGCTCTCGCCCCACCTTTCCCCGCCTCTCTCCCTTCTCTCTCTCCCTCTCTCTCCTGTCCCTGCCCTCTCCCCTCTCTCTGTCCCCCCCTTTCTCCCCCTCTCTCTCTCTCTCTCTCCCCTCTCTCTTCCCCCTCTCTCCTTCTGTCCCCTCTCACTCTTCCCCCTCTCTCCCTCTGTCTCCCTCTCTCTCCCCCATCTCTCTCTCTCCCCCTTTCTCTCCCTTCTCTCTCTCTCCTTCTGTCCCCTTCTCTCTTTCCTCCTGTCTCCTCTGTCCCCCTCTCTCTCCCCCATCTCGTTCCCTTCTCTCTCCACTCTCTTCCTCTCTGTCTCTCCCACTCTCCTTCTGTCACCCCACTCTCCCTCTCTCTGTTCCCCCGTTTCTCCCCCTTTCTCTTCCTCTCTCTCTGTTACCCCTGTCTCCTTCCCCCACTCTCTCCCTCTCTCTCTGTTGCCCCGTCTCTCTCCCTCTCTCTCTGTTACCCCTCTCTCCTGCCCTCACTCTCTCCCTCTCTCTCTCTGCCCCCCTCTCTCTCTCCCCCCGCCTTCCCCCCCGAAAGAAAATCAGAACCCGCCAGAAAACCTCAAATCTGTCTGAAGTTCAGAAACCGGTGTTCCTGCTCTCAACACTAAAAGCCTATCTGCAGAAACCTGAGATTACCAGTCACGGACCCCAAAATTTTTTACCACGGATTCTGGTGTCCGTGTACGGACACGTTGCCGACCCCTGGACCCCTGCTGGCTGTGTAAAATTCAGCCTGGAGCATGCAAGGAATCTCAATGCTAATGGTAAGAGGGAGTCGTAAGGGGGAATGTGGCCCCATTAAAGACACGTAGGTGATACTATCATGGGTAACAAGGAAGTGGCAAGCTTGTTAATATGTTTAATCTGTATGGTACAAGGGAACATAAAGATAAGTGGAGTTGAGCTACATATCAACCATGACCTAATTTGAATGGCTGAATCGACTCAAGGAGCTTTTCAGTGCAGCAGCTTTTTCGGGAGCAGAGTGTGAGCGAGTGAGCAGCTGGGAAAGTCAGTTTGAAAGTAAATTTAATTTCCTTTTGTTTTTCGGCGGAGGCCAGGGGGCTGCTGGGTAAGTAAAACACTATATATTTGGGCGGTTTAAAATAACTTTCCTTTCAGTGCAGCAGCTTTTTCGGGAGCAGAGTGTGAGCGAGTGAGCAGCTGGGAAAGTCAGTTTGAAAGTAAATTTAATTTCCTTTTGTTTTTCGGCGGATGCCAGGGGGCTGCTGGGTAAGTAAAACACTATATATTTGGGCGGTTTAAAATAACTTTCCTTTCAGTGCAGCAGCTTTTTCGGGAGCAGAGTGTGAGCGAGTGAGCAGCTGGGAAAGTCAGTTTGAAAGTAAATTTAATTTCCTTTTGTTTTTCGGCGGAGGCCAGGGGGCTGCTGGCTAAGTAAAACACTATATATTTGGGCGGTTTCTGAACCCGAGACACCACACTTGTAGTGTCTCCCACCCGCCCTCCTCCTCTAACCAAAAAAAAAGGACTCGGTGGGGTGTTTATAAGGTAAGGCTTTTTCGATTTCTCTGGTTTTATTGTGATTGGTAAAAACTTTTCATTCCTTTTTCATTTAACTAAGTTTAAACTTAAGATTAAAAATGGCAGGAGATCTCAGACCCGTATCATGCTCCTCTTGCTCAATGTGGGAGCTCAGGGACATGGCTGATGACCCTGACTCCTTCACGTGCAGGAAGTGTGTCCAGCTGCAGCTCTTGTTAGACCGCATGACGGCTCTCGAGCTGCGGATGGACTCACTTTGGAGCATGCGCGATGCTGAGGAGGTCGTGGATAGCACGTTTAGTGAATTGGTCACACCGCAGATTAGGATTGCTGAGGGAGAAAGGGAATGGGTGACCAAAAGGCAGAGAAAGAGCAGGAAGGCAGCGCAGGAGTC